>NC_090939.1:359141006-359472090 GCF_040938575.1 Ambystoma mexicanum
TATCTGCTGAGATGACCGCATCTAAGGCATGCATTGCTGAGTGAGTTGGACCAGATGGGAAGAATAGTGAGGGAAAGAGAGTTGCAGAGGTTATGAAACAGTTGAGTGCTTGACTCAGGAGAGTCTAGGTGAATACTGAAGTCTCTGAGGAGGAGCAGTTTAGGGGTAGAGGTCAGAAGAGGTGAGGTTGGTCCACTCCGAGAGGAAGAGGGAGATCGGTCCAGGAGTCCTATACATGATAGTGAGAGTGAGCGAGAGCGAAGGAGAGACACAAAGCTTGCAAACCAGACATTCAAATCAGGAGTGGTTATGTTTGAAGCAGGGACCCATTTGGGGAAGATAAGGGAAACTCCACCTCCAGACCGGTCAGATCTGGGCTTGGAGAGAATCTTGTAGCCCTCAGAAAGGAGAATGTCAAAACCAGTGACAGAGCTGGAATTGAAATACGTCTCAGTGAGAGCTTGGATGTCAACATCCAAGTCTTCAAGGAGGTGACAGATGTCAGAGGAATGATTGACAGCAACGGCAGAGTGAGAATTGAGGGTAGCTTTGTGAAGCAGGTTGCCATCTTTAAAGGTCTTTCGAGGTGGGGTACAGGGATGAGGTGCAACCATTGGTGGGAGCAAAGAGGACAGTGGGTTGCAGACAGAGGAATGGCATGAAGGGGGGGAAGTTGAGAGATGAGGGATGGCTGTCAAGAAGGAGGAGGTTGGACTGAGAGCCCTGGGCCATGATGTTTGCCATTCTGGTAGACATTATTGATGCACCTAGATGAGAAGTGTGACAAGAGTACTTCCCTTCTGGTTCCACTCTTAATGGGTGAGGAAGAAAAAGGGGAGAAGCTAGAGACATTATGTGGAGCCTATCGGTTGGGAGAAGGGACAATAAAGAGGATGTCAGTGATAGTCTGCCTGGAGGAAACATTGACATATGTGTCAGCAATGGGCAATCCTGTATTGGGGTCCAGGAGTGCTTTTTAAAAAGTTCCTTCCAGACTTCGAGAGAGGGGTAGGAAAAGTGATAGAGTAGCAGTTATAGTAGATTGGAGGGAAGGAGAGCACAACAGTGTGTGGGATGGGGGCTGGTGAGCAGAAATGGGGAACTGCAACATTTGGTTGAAAGTTTGTTGTAGAACTTTTTCTATAAGGGTTTCTTTTGCCATAATGGTGTCACCTACCACTTTGTTTTAGCCTTCCCCATTATTATCTATGGCAATTTAGTTTTTTTGTTCTTGTTGTATAAGCCTCTTCATTGAATTATGGTTCTGTGCTACTTCTGTGAATCTATTCACCTTCACAGAAGTTTGAAAAAATATCGAGATTGACATTATGCATGTTTAAAAGTACTTTTAGTAATTTATTGATTAATTTAGTTAGTGGTTTTATTATGTTTAAAATTAACATACACTTTTCCTTTAGTAGAAATGTGCTGTCAATTGGAGCTGGAAGCATAAGTCTTCTGCAATGGTTTTTAAGGGTAGATCATCACTTTTCAGCTTTCTTTATAAAATTGTTAAGAACTCTGCGGTAGAATGTTTTTTTGTAAAATTGATTTTCTGTAATGTTTTACTGTGGCTACGTTAACATTGGTAGATATAGTGCTAGGTTAATTTGTGGGTCTGCTTTTGTTTGTACATCTTTTTTTACTTGTCTTTTTTGCGAGAAGAGACTTACTTGTTTAGTGGTGACTGGTTTACTTTTGTTGAGTGAGGTTACTTGCTGTTTGGTTTTAATCTTTTCTATTCATTGTTTTAGATGCAAATTAGTGTATGACTGTTAGGGAGAATTCTTATAAAGGCTAATTTCCCAAACCTAGTGAGTCCCCCAGCAGCTTTGCTGGATTTTTGGGGTTTATTTTTTTCTCCTGCTAAGAGTGAGACTCTTTTACTCCCACTCTTAGACATGATTTGAGGTGTTCCTTTGTCTTTCCACGTGTTTTATGGGCTATGGGGTCTTTTACTCCATAGGGTCTCATGTGTTTTTGATGTGGGTTACACAGCACCCTCTGTGCCGTTAACCAGGGGGTGTCGTTGCGACCCCCGAACATAGACTCCATACCCTGGGACTGACTACTATCTCCCAGGGCATGTAAAGTCACCATTGGCTTTGCTAGTCCCAAATTATGAACAGAAACCAGTACAAGCCATGATATTGTGGACGTACTGGTCGGGGCAATTCGATTGCCCCGGGGTTTGTTGTTCGAGGGGGCACGTCTCCAACCCCCCTGATCGAGTTTTGGCTGGTGGCAGTGAATACTACTTTTTATATTCGACCGCAAATATATCTCTATGGGATTTTCCCATTGTTCGAGGTTACCAACTTTAATTATTTAATTCCTATAGCCTTGAACATACCGCCGGTTTATTTATTTAATATTAATTCACCGGTTGGTATTTTTTGCCAGAACTTGATTCTAAAATGGCGTTTGTGTTCTCTTCTGTGACTCCAACCCAAGTCAAGCCCTTTGTTCCACTTTTTGGCGGGCTTCTCCACAGAAGCCTCCAGAAGTGGTGCCACTCTGTCTGGGTACCACAGAGGGTGTGGGAGTGGGTTTATTTTTTTCTCCTGCTAAGAGTGAGACTCTTTTACTCCCACTCTTAGACATGATTTGAGGTGTTCCTTTGTCTTTCCATGTGTTTTATGGGCTATGGGGTCTTTTACTCCATAGGGTCTCATGTGTTTTTGATGTGGGTTACACAGCACCCTCTGTGCCGTAACCCAGGGGGTGTCGTAGTGACCCCCCAACATAGACTCCATACCCTGGGACTGACTACTGTCTCCCATGGCATGTAAAGTCACCATTGGCTTTGCTAGTCCCAAATTATGAACAGAAACCAGCACAAACCATCATATTGTGGACGTACTGGTCGGGGCAATTCGATTGCCCCGGGGGTCTGTTGTTCGAGGGGGCATGTCTCCATCCCCCCTGATCGAGTTTTGGCTGGTGGCAGTGGATACTACTTTTTATATTTGACCGCGAATATATCTTTATGGGATTTTCCCATTGTTCGAGGCTACCAACATTAATTATTTAATTCCTATAGCCTCGAACATACCGTCGGTTTATTTATTTAATATTAATTCACCGGTTGGTATTTTTTGCCAGAACTCAATTCTAAAATGGCGTTTGTGTTCTCTTCTGTGACTCCAACCCAAGTCGAGCCCTTTGTTCCACTTTTGACGGGCTTCTCCACAGAAGCCTCCAAAAGTGGTGCCACTCTGTCTGAGTACCACAGGGGGTGTGGGAGGGGGTTTCGGCACCCTGGACTGAGTTGCCGTGGCCACTCAAGTCCCACTCTTGTGTGATTGGCCCAAGTGGTGAGCCGGCCGGCTCACCACTTAGCATGTTTGATTGACAGCTAGGCTGAATGAATGGGGGTTTGCTGCATAAAAGCAGGGCTTTGGGACTGGAACTTCAGAAGACGCCACAGGACCTAAGAATCCAAAGAGGGAGAAGCTGAGCTGACCTGCAATGACAACACCACCGGTGGAGCCCTGCTGAACCGTCTCACCACTTTTTCCGACGACAGAGGAGATCTCCAGTCCGGAGAGTCTTCTTCCTTTGACTGGTGGGGATAACCAGTTTTGCCTTCTTTTCACCTTCCTGGAGCATCTCGTGGCTGCCTTGCCCGTGCCAAGCACCCCGGCAACCGGAATACCATGGCTTACCACTACCGCGAAGAGAAGGGTAGTACCTTTTAACCGAAGAACTCTGCGGCTGGTTTCTTCCCTGGCAGTGCAACAACCTTCACCCTTAAGGTACTGTGTCCCGCCCGGCTTCCCTTGCGACAGATCGTTAGGGGTGACATTAAAGCCTCGACTTTCTAACCTGGGCTGGCCTGGGACAACCTAGCTAACTTTTCCTGACTTTAATTTCATTCTTTGTGTGCAAACTATCTACAAGACTCTTTGGGCATAACCCCACTGTGTGAACCTGGACCCCTTCTGCTTGCTCTCTTCAAGAGTGGGCCTTGCAGATGACTTCCTTGCTCTCCAGTAAAACTCTGCCTATCCTGCCTGACTGTGGTTCTTTTAAAAAGTATTGAAATTTGTGTGCTTCCATAACTCTGCCTTTTTCCCTCCCTTTTTAATAACTTATTAGAGTGCCATCTTATTTTAAGCGCTCACCTCTGTCTGAAAATAAGTGGTGTTTCTCATTAAGACTTGTCTAATACGTAATTAGGGTTGTATATGTATATAAATAATAGTGACTGTGTGCTGAATGTACTTTTCGCTTTGTGCTAGTGTAATTTACAAGTGTATCTTTTAAATAAATAATTATATACTTTTACACCAAAGCTCTGGTCAGTGTTTGCTTGTGCTACTGTATCCCTGTACCTATTGTACATACTCTATATACTGCCTAACTCTTCTTGAGGGAAGTCTGACCGCTCAGCCACAGCTACCAAGTGAATCTGTGTGGTACAGACTGCTACCAAGTGGGTTTACTGCCAAACACCTGTCGTCTTAAGTCTTTTGCAGTGGTCACTAAAGGAACTGCACAGGTTTCTGCCTAACAATGACTTGTTCTTAATTTTATCTGCTCTGCATTTTCTTTGTTTTGTACAGATGGTTTTTAGTAGGCATTCTGCTTTGTCTCTAGGGAAAAAATTAAGTTTGTGTTTCAAAGTTGTGGAATGTTTATGCATGTATTATGCATGGATGTGTGGGGTGTTAGTAGACAGATTAATAGAGTGCTTTGCGATTGTGTAGTTGGATGATAGGTGTGGTTGGGGATGTTGGGTAAGAGGCTGTATAAGTGTGATACATTTGGTTAAATATAAGATTTAAATAGGGTGGTGGTGTATAAAATAAGTATATTTATGTGATGGGGAATGGGCAATACATTATTGATAGTAAAATGTTTTGAGTAGGACTGGTGTTAGTGAGCAAGGGAGTGGTGGTGTGATTGAATACATAGGATTATTATGACGTATTTAGGAAAACAGTGATTGCTGTAATGGTATGATTTAGTCCATAGGTATGAGAGTTGTGTCAGTGTCATTGAAAAGGAAGTGTGTGTATGTTTATTAACACACAATTATTCATTATTAATAACTTAATTACAGTGATGTAACATTATGAAACATTTTCAGTTCCGAAAACCAATTCAACTGACAAACAAAAAATTATTAAAGTGACATTGCAGGTAAGATATACCCCATGATTGGGACTCCTCTGCCCCAGCAGTTAGCTAGTGGCCTCCCACCTTACGATCCTTTGGCACTTCCCTCCTGGGCTCCCATGAGCACTTGTCCATCTGTACTGTCCCTTTTTTGTATGCACTTCTGTCGCTGCACAATGCATATGTGCATCTATAGGAGTACTACGTATAATTTTTGGGTATAATTATGGGAAATGCCTATGCAAATAATTTGTAGAACATTGTTAGGTGACAGTTGGTGTGTGGAAGTTTAATATGTTGATATGCCTTATGTAGTGTTTTTTTAAGTGATTAATGGATATATGTGTGAATGGTGTAAAGCAGGCACTGAGGGAGTATTACTAAGATAACAGTAAAAAGAGTAGAAGGGAGGTTTAGTGTGATGGTGTGCATATGCAATCTAGGTTTTCTAATATGGAATGGGCTAGACAGAGGAATATGGAGACTGTGGATAGTTATAAACAGCAATGGATTATGGTGTTTATTGTATAGTAGAGAGAATAATTTCCGACAGAAATGTGTGTCTATCTTTTTTTCTCTTTCTCTAGTATACAATTGTCCATTATGCCCATTAGCATAGTAGACAAATCTAATGGGAATGTTGGAGAATCCTATTGAATCTAACTAATTTACTGAAAAATGTAAAGTAGATGGAGTCCATGAGCTGATTGTTTTAGTTCTCTTTTTTAACTGTGAAAGGTGGTTCCTTAATGAACATTTTTTTTATGTTTTTTAATTTATTTTTTATTTTCTTTTTTTGCAAGAGAGGCCAGATAAGATGAGGAGGGAAATGAAGGAAGGGGCACCAACCACACATATGGAGGGATGGGTGGACAGGGGAAGATGTTGTAAATGTTTCTCATTCTCCTCTATTAAAGTTTCAAAAGCATAGAAGTTGCTTCCCCTTTGGAGTGGTGTGTTGCAGTATATACAGAGTACTGCTCTTTTCGAAAGATATGGATCAATAGCCTCTTGTATTGCTTGCAAGGTAGCTGGTGGGATGTTGTGTCCCACAGAAGTAGGCTGTGGTTGAGGAAGATGAGGTAGAGGAAGACAGCCTACTACTTCTTAAGTATAGAACAGCCTTTCTGAGAGCGTTGAAGTGGTTGGATTTGGTGTGGCGGCACATGGAGGTGGTCCCTTAGGAGCACTAACCAGGTTGTCCGTGACAATATTGCACTCAGCTCAGATCTGAAAATACATATAAAGCGATATAAAATATGTAAAAGACATTTTGCCATATGTAAAATAACAATTGCATAGTAGGATTCCAATAACTAGCATATTAAGCTTAATTTACAATCATCAAACAATTAAACAATCATACTTTAAGGGTTTAAATTCAAGGTAGAATAAATTTGACATTATGAATAATCAAGGAACTTCTCCATACATTACCTATTTCAAACCACATTTCATCTTTAGGTAAAATTTGTCTATCTTTAAACTGTTTAAAAAAATAAAATGTCCTTATTTCAGATAGTTGAGTACATTCAGTAATACGATGATAAATAGTTTCTGGTTTATCGTTAAGATTACAAAATCTACAATTTGTACAGATTAAGGGGGTAATTCGTAGAATTCAGCGCAGAAGCAGCGCATGTGGGCAGTGCAGAGAGGGAGCGTGCGCCAGTGCGCCAGCCGTGTGTGCTAAACAGCATTCTGGTGCACCGCGTATTCATGGATTTCCCAAGCCATTTGGAGCTGTGGCGCAGCGAACATCCTGCAGTGCCAGTTAGGCCCCCAAGAATGCCCCTTGCGCAAGGAAAAGCCACCGAAATCCCCAATACGGCACAAAGGGCCGCGCTAACCCTAAACCAGTTTACAGGTCCGCTACACTGTAATCGCGTGAAAAACTAGGCATACCCTGCTCGCAACAGACAAAATGTGTGAGAATGTACTCGCACACCCCCTTCAATACGGGTACCCCGCTCGCGGCAGCCAAAATGCATGAAAATCTCCCTGCGCACCCCTTTCGATAAGCGTACCCCGCTCGTGCCATCCAAAACATGTGGAGATGAACTTGCACACCCCCTTGAATACACGTACTCCACCTGCACCAGGCAAATTGCATGGAAAAAGTCCCCACTGTGGTGTGGGCTGCCTGCGGGTCATGGTCTTGGGTGATAGGCTGGTCCCCTGTGGTGTGGGCTACCTGCAGGGCATGGTCAGGGGTGATGGGCTGCCTGCAGGTCATGGTCTGGGCCGATGGGCTGCCTGTGGGGCATGCCCAGGGGTGTAGGCTGGTCCCCTGTGGTGAGGGCTGCCTGCGGGGCATGGTCAGGGGTGATGGGCTGCCTGCACGGCATGGTCAGGGTTTATTGGCTACCTGCGGGTCATGGTCTGGGGTGATGGGCTGCCTGCGGGGCATGCCCAGGGGTGTAGGGTGGTCCCCTGTGGTGTGGGCTGCCTGCGGGTCATGGTCAGGGGTGTAGGCTGGTCCCCTGTGGTGTGGGCTGCCTGTGGAGCATGACCAGGGGTGATAGGCTGCCTGCAGGGCATGGTCAGGGGTGATGGGCTGCCTGCGGGTCATGGTCTGGGGTGATGGGCTGTCTGTGGGGCATGCCCAGGGGTGTAGGCTAGTCCCCAGTTGTGTGGGCTGCCTGCTGGGGCATGGTCAGGGGTGATGGGCTGCCTGCAGGGCATGGTCAGGGGTGATGGGCTGGCTGCGGGTCATGGTCTGGGGTGATGGGCTGCCCGCAGGGCATGCCCAGGGGTGTAGGGTGGTCCCCTGTGGTGTGGGCTGCCTGCGGGTCATGGTCAGGTGTGATGGGCTGCCTGCAGGGCATGGTCAGGGGTGATGGGCTGTCTGTGGGGCATAGTCAGGAGTGTAGTGAAGGGGCCTGTGGTGTGGGGGTGGCCTTCTCTAGGGGTGAATGTGGTTCCTCACCAGACTGGTGTGTGAATCTGGGGGTACGCGAGCGAGCTATACATGCGATTTCGCTGGGGGAGCGGGGTATGTGTATTCCGGGGTACACAAGTGAGCTATACACACGATTTTGCTGGGGCGAGCGGGGTACGTGTATTCCGGGGTACGCGAGTGAGCTATACATGTGATTTTGTTGGGACCAGTGGGGTACGTGTATTCCGGGGTATGTGAGTGAGCTATACACGTTATTTCACTGGGGCGAGCAGGGTAGCTGTATTCCGGGGTACGCGAGTGAGCTATACATGTGATTTCACTGGGGCGAGCGGGGTATGTGTATTCCAGGGTACACGTGTGAGCTATACACTCGATTTTGCTGGGGCGAGTAGGGTACATGTATTCCGGGGTATATGAGTGAGCTATACACGCAATTTCACTGGGGCAAGCGGGGTACGTGTATTCCAGGGTACGCGAGTGAGCTATACATGCAATGTCAATGGGGCGAGCGGGGTACGCGTATTCCGGGGTATGTGAGTGAGCTATACACACGATTTCACTGGGGCCAGCAGGGTACGTGTATTCCGGGGTATGCGAGTGAGCTATACACACGATTTTGCTGGGGCAGCGGGGTACGTGTATTCCAGGGTACACGAGTGATCTATACACGCGATTTCATGGGGGGAGTGGGGTACTTGTGTTCCGGATTATGTGAGTGAGCTATACACACGATTTCGCTGGGTGAGCGGGGTACGTGTATTTCAGGGTACCCGAATGAGCTATACACGCGATGTCACTGGGGCAAGCGGGGTACGTGTATTCCGGGGTACCCGAGTGAGCTATACACGCGATTTCATGGGGGGAGTGGGGTACTTGTGTTCCGGATTATGTGAGTGAGCTATACACATGATTTTGCTGGGGTGAGCGGGGTACGTGTATTCCAGGGTACGCGAGTGAGCTATACACGCGATTTTGCTGGGGCGAGTGGGGTACGTGTATTCCGGAGTATGCGAGTGAGCTAAACACATGATTTTGCTGGGGCGAGCGGGGTACGTGTATTCAGGGGTACGCAAGTGAGTTATACACGTGATTTCGCTGGGGTGAGGGGTGTACGTGTATTCCGGGGTACGTGAGTGAGCTATACACACGATTTTGCTGGAGCGAGCGGGATATGTGCATTCCGGGGTCGCAAGTGAGCATTTCACGCGATGTCGATGTGGCGAGCGGGGTATGTGTATTCCAGGGAATGCGAGTTAGCTATACACGCGATTTCGCTGAGGCGAGTGGTGTACGTGTATTCTGGGGTATGTGAGTCAGCTTTACATGTAATTTTGCTGGGGAGAGCGGGGTACGTGGATTCCGGGGCATGCGAGTGAGCTATACTACACGCAATGTCACCGAAGTGAGCGGGGTATGTGTATTCTGGGGTACACGAGTGAGCTATACATATGGTTTCCCTGGGGTGAGTGGGGTATGTGTATTCCGGGGTACGCGAGTGAGCTACACACGCGATTTTCCTGGGGCAAGTGGGGTACATGTATTCCGGGGTATGAGAGTGAGCTATACACGCGATTTCACTGGGGCGAGCGGGGTGCGTGTATTCTGGGGGGCTCAAGTGAGAATTTCATGTGATGTTGTTGTGGCAAGGGGGGTATGTGTATTCCGTGTAAGCGAATGAGCTATACACGCGATTTCGCTGGGGTGAGCAGGGTACGTGTATTCAGGGGTAGGCAAGTGTGCTATACATGTGATTTCGCTGGGGCGAACGGGGTACGTGTATTCCGGGGAATGCAAGAGTGCTATACACAAAATTTCACTGGGGCGAGCAGGGTACATGCATTCTGGGGTACGTGAGTGAGTTATGCACGTGGTTTCGCTGGGGCGAGTGGGGTACATGTATTCCAGGGTACGAGAGTGAACTATATATGCGATTTGGCAATGTGTGCTCTACCCATGCCCCACAGGCTGCCCACACCGCAGGCCCCCACTACACCCTGACCATCCCCTGCAGCCAGCCCATCAACCCTCCCCATGCCCCGCAGGCAGCCCATCACCCCTGCACATGGGCTGCAGGATGCCCACATTGCACCATGCACTTGTGATCCTCAACACAAGTCCCCCCCACCAGTGATGGGCACCTGCCAGCAGGCCTCGACTCATGTCCTCTCGCCCCACCCCCATTGACGGCAACCTGCCAGCAGGCCCCAACACATGTCCCAACAAACACCATGTCATAACTATACAGACCCATGGCCCTAATGCAAACCCAAATCCCACCCCACCACCCCCAGTACACACACCCAACGATCCACTGCACCCACACCCTACTAAATTACCCATGTCATGAGAGTCTGAAAAGAGCCAGCATGCCCATCAACAAATGTCCTACAGAGCCACACAGTGGCAACACATGACTTAGCCAATGCTCATGGAGACATGCACAAAATAAATCATAGTACAGCACGCCAATAATGAAAAATAATGAAATGTATAAAAAAGGAATCCAAATGACAAAATATAAACCACACATGCAAAAGAAGAAACAATGATTGCAATATGAAAAAGAAAGTGAAATCCAAGGAAAAATAAAAATCCAAAACATGAAAAAATAAAAGTGGTCTATCCCCAAAGTCCATAGAAAGAAGTCCTAAGTTGAAAAGCATAAAAAAACATTGCTCCATGTGAACATCAAACAAAGAAAGTATGTACATGTCCGGAAATATTGAAAATGAAAGTCTGAGGGGTCCATTATCCCAAATCAAAAGGAAACCTGCCAAAAACCCTATCCAAAACACAACTATATACAAACAGTGGAGCTAAATCCGTGGACTCCAAATCATAATAAAAACCCTATGAAACCTAAACCTAAATAACTATATATAATGGCGGTGGGCTAGTCCGACAGCTCACTTATTGATGTCCCGGGGCAGGGCATCATTGAAATCCATGTTGATGTTCTGGAGGCGGGCCTGCTCCCTGGCCTCGAGGTCTCGCAGGGATGAGCCATGGCCTCCTTCAACTCCCTGCGATTTGCCTCGAAGCACTCAGCCCGCCTCAAAGCCCGGTGCATGAAGTTCTCTGCCCTGAAAATTGTGAGCCATGCCCTCTCCACCCACCGCAGCACTGTATCTATTTGCTGGCCCAAATGCTGCCACACGGAAGACACTCCCAATCCTGGGTCCTCCTGTCCGCCGGCCGATGCCTGCCCCCGGGATGTTGATGGCCCCGAGCCATGATCGCTCCCACACTCAGCCTGCTGCTGCCATGCACGTGCCCTGCTTGGTGATGCCTGCGCGTCCTCCATTTGCTGGGGTCCAGTTGGTGGGGTGGCCACTGACTGTGGCAGGGTTGTGTCCTTTACCAGCCTGGCCGCTGGCTCAGGGGTAGATCCACAGGGGGATCAGGTGATACTTGGGTGTGTTGATGGCACGGAGGATGACTGGTGTATAGGGGGTTCAGTTGAGGAGGGGGTCGCAAGAAGATCCAGAACACTGATGAACCCAGTGCCGACGACCTGTCCTAATAGGTCAACGCGGCCAAACAGGTATTCGAAATGACATGCATTGTCCAGACGAGAACCCTGCATGTCATCCTGAATACCACATTGGCATTACACCACATCAGCTAGGACAGGCTCAATCCGGTAATGGATTGCCAAGTCCGCAGGGAGAGGAAGGCCAGTTGTTGTTTGCGCATCCCCTCCCTGAAAACGGGTCTGGACGGAGGCATCCCTACTAGTGCTGGATGATGCAGTCACAGGATCAGGGACAGGTTTACACACAGGCACCTCCACAGCAGCATGTGCTGCCTCCTGTTCCTGCCCCTGGACTGCACCTCTAGCACCAGTGGAATCCCCCCTTCCAGGCCCCATACATTGGGCTTCCACTGCCTCCTCCTCAACCAAACCTCCCACCAACCTGGATGACTCTGTGCCATCTTCCCGCGTAGGCTCCTGTGGGGGCTCAGCTGCCCCTACTGCTGCCAAGGAGTCCACCTCCAACCTCCACCTCTTGGACCTTCCTTCGGTAGCTGCGGCCGTGGACACGGCACCAGACTCCTCACTCCTGGAAGATATCAGTACCTGGGAGGGGAGCTGCGCCTTGAGTCTCGGGATGGCTGTGGGATCCCTTCCGCTGTGCTCCACAGCACCGTCTCCGCCCTCTTCATCAGTCGAGGCTGCAGACAGGGAGAGGAAGAACACAGGCATCAGGGCACTGTACAATGGTCTGGTACACACATGACAGTTGCACATGAGTGGCAGTGTCAAACTTCACAGATGCCATCACACTCCCCAACACTCATATCATTTGAACCCACACACATGCATAAATTAACAGGAATCGTGCAGCAGGCAGCAGCATCCATACACACACAACTGCATGACCATCTGAAGTTTGGCATGACGTCACAAGCAACATGGGAAGTGCAGAACACATGCATAAACGCCACCAGACAGACATGCATCTGTGCATCTCCACCACCTGACACAGTGCAATCATTGTCAACTATGTCACATCTGCCAACCGTGTACCTACATGTCTGTGTCACATGTATCCATGGCGTATCAAAGTTTGACACATGTCAAATACACTCACGCACATGTACGCCATGCACATACATGAAGGTGGAACCAGCATCCATGTGTCACACCCCAACCATGGCATAGTACATACACAGAAATGCCAACATGCGTTCATCTCCACATGCAGTTGGCATCATGCTTTGGAACACATACACCATTGATGTGAATCACACATGACTGGCCTCACATGCAGCTCGAGGACCTGGAGGTGAAGTGCTGGGTGAATGTGTTCCAGGAACCTCATCTGGTCATTGGTAAGGTGAATCCGGCACCTACCTGCATCTGCTACGCCCAAGAGGCGCCGGGCCTTCTTGGGGCTCCTGGACCTGAAGTCCTCCCAGCGCTTATGGACGTGTTACAGATCACGGGTTGCCACCCTCTCCGTGTTGATGGCACCATGATGTCCATCCAGATCCTCTTCCGTCCATCCTTGTCGGCGCGTGGACATCCGTAGAGGGCATCGTAATGCACCACGACTTGCTCCACCAGGATGCCAACTTCTCCTGCAGTGGAGCTGGCAGCCCGCTGCCTCATGCCGGGGGTTCGCCACTGGTCCCAGATGGAGTTTGGCCTGACATGGCAAACACCCAAGGCAGGTGTGAGTGGGCATCTGGGTCCTGGTTCTGGGCTGTGGAGCAATGGAACTGTAGTCGGGAGTCTTCTGTTACAGCAGGGGTAGTCGCAGCAACTGGACCCCTGCAGATGGCTGATGTGCAGGCACCAAATAGCAGGGCATGTGGATAGCAGGCAGGCAGGTAGCAGCAGATGGCTTGTGAGAGGTGGCTCAGGGCTCTGGGGGCTGGAAAATGGCCTTCTGGGCAGGAGTCTGGTCTTCTGTGTGTTGTTGCGTGGCCAGCTTGATGAGAGTGATTTAGCAAGTGACAAAACAGCACGTCAGCGTGTAATCCGGGAAAGGGCCTTAACACGTAAGCGCATAAGTGACGTGACACGTGCGGGTGTTTCCCTCGGCAGGGGTGCATAGTGAATCCGCACATGCAAAAATAACAAGCCGGTTTGTGACTGCATTTAATTCGAGGACAGACCCTTAGCGTGTTAGCGTGTAAGTGACGTGGCACACATGGGTGTTTCTGTGGGCGGGGGTTAAAGGTCCGCATAGGAAGCCATTTTCTTGTACATGCTTTTTGTGGAGAGCGAGCGGGTGATTCTTGTACTTCTTGTTGGTTCACACGCGATTACTTTACAAGGGTTGCAGTGCGTACTCCTTGTTTACTGAGACAGAGCTCAATTCTTCTTTTGGCGGAGGTGTTGCCAAGGTGCCCACGCGCAACTTTTTCACATTCTTTTGCCAGGCAGACGGTGAGTCGTGGACCTATTTTTCCACTGTGGTTGCCCTTGTGTGTCGTGTTCCCATTCAGAGGTCATTGTAACCTGTGTGTACCACACGTATGTATTTTTTGTGTTTCTGGGTGCCACAGCGTACTGCGGGTCCTTCATTCCACGCACGTGGGCTACTGAGGTCATGTGCACGTTTTTATTTGTTTTTGGGGTGCCTGAGCATTGTGTGACCCGTCATTTTCCCCCAGGGGTCACAGACAACCTTGCAAGAGCACAGGGATACGTATTCCATCTAGTACCCTGCCCCCTTCACCCCAATTGCCCAGGACAATTGTTTTCTGCACATCCCATTCGCACAAGAACATCAGTGCCATGGTTGGGAGGCGACCAAGTAGTAAGAGAGGAAAAGGTGGCCAACCTCCAAGAGGTGGGTGCGGTACGGGACGTGGCCAGGATGAGCAGGGTGGCCAAGGTGGCAGTGGTGGCCAACGTGGGTAGGGTGACCCAAGAGGGCAGTATGTCCAGGACACCTATTGCCCCCCCCCCAGTGGGTCAGGGAGATGCAGCTGACACCATCCCAGCCAAGGCCCTGCTAACCCGCCCCAGATTGGTCACAGAACTGGCACGGGATTACTCACAGGCCGACATCTGTGTCACGAAGTCCAAGCCCCGTGTGGTGGTGAAAGTTGCTGTCACCAGGCCACGTGGATCTGGGGCAGCAATGTCATCTTCTTCCCCGAGTAGCCAGGGTGAAGAGGCTGCAGGGGAAGCTGCAGCTCAATCCACCCCGGCTCTGAGTCACCAAGCCAGGACAGTGTTGTCCCAGACCATCACACCAAGGCAGTTGTGCCACTTGTTCCTGGCAACAGCACCCAGCAGCCAAGGCCTGCAGTGAGACCTTTAGTCAGCGTGCCATTGCCTGCTTCCAGTGGCCAGTCCACCTGCACTTCAGCCCCTACAGACCAGAGTGGCATAAGTCACTCAGGGTCTGCACTACCTCTCAAGAGGAAGAAGCGTGCTCTTGTGGAACAGGCTGGGACCCCAGACATGGCTCGCCCATCTGGCACGTCAAGGAAGCAGAGTTTCAATGATGTGGAACTAGACACACTTGTGGGCTACGTGTCGGCACATGGCCATGACATGCTGCTGATGGCAGGCTGCAAGACTGCGACTGCTCAGCATAGGGCCCACTGGCAGTGCATTGCGGACCAGATAAGTTCCCTTGGATTTGTGAAGCGCACAGCTGATGATTGCTCAAAGCATTGGAATGACCTCAAAGGCAGAGCAAAAAACAAGCTGGCTTCCAATTACGCCTCTACTCTGCTGACTGGCAGGGGATCTCCAGCAGAGGAGGATGAACTCACAGAACATGAGGCAATCGCTGGAGGGTTCATCGCAGAGGATCAGATCCAAGGCGTGGGAGACCTACCAGATCTTGAGACAATGTCCGTTGAGTGCCCATGAGTATGTGTCCAGACTATGTGTATGTTGCTTGGGCGATGTGTTCTGATTGAGTGCCAGGTCAGGCTGTGTAGTCATGACTGCTATATGTGACCCATGTAGTGCCTCCAAGCCATCCCCCGCTCTTGGGTTTGGGTTTCACAGTATCCCTACTGACCGCTGAAAACACTTTGCACATCATGACTACACTTGCCCTTAAACTGGTATCATGCCACAACCTTCTTAATAGAGTTTTTTTCTTCAAATGCCTGATTGATGGAATCATTTGCATGATAAATGCAGATTTGTGTGCCGTTCTTCCCCAAAATCACCATACTTCAGACAGGGATTTTCCCCCACAAAGCCCCACATATGTTCACTTTTTACGCAATTGATTTCATCAATCAGGCTGATTTACTGCTGTGCACCTACACATGCACTGCACCCGATCACTTCTGAGCCCTGTTTGAATGTTCAGCATGACAATTTACTTGTGTCATGTCCAAGTGACCTACCATTGTTGCATGCAATTGCCTCCCATCACTGTATTTGAACACACTGGCGTTGTTGCAGCCTGTGACACATATGTGTTTTGTCACACTCTTTTGCATGTTCTATTTGATGATGTGCGTCTCACATGGATGGGGGACAGAAGTGATTTACTTCCATCTGGGTGTCCTTGTCATTTCTGGCATGGCTATGCTACGTGCCATCTGTGTGCTGGCAGGTGTCATGTTTGTGCATTGTCCATTCCACTCACAGGCTAATGTGTGGTGCTATGCACCATGCAGCACATGTGTTGCTTTTCCATTTTGGAGTCATCAGTGTGTGCTTTCAGGGTCCCCTTCCACTTCATTGCCACTGCATGCATGCCAGAGTGTGTGTCATGTGTGATATGTCTCATTAATGTATTGGATGTGTAGATTGTGATGCCTATGTGAGTCGGCTATGCTGTTCATGTGTGTCTTCATTACTTTTATTTTCTTGTGGTGCAGATGATGAGGCACTAGATGCTGTGGAGGAGGAGAAGGTGGTACAGGGGCAGGAGTACTCAGAGCCACAACTAAGCACCAGTGGAGGACGTGGGGTGGTGATGGACGAAAATCCATTAGTCCTACTGACCATCCTGTCCACGGGTGTCTCTGGGTACACCTCCGATGACCTCTATGGCTCAGGTGCTGAATCAGACATTGAGACATATGTCCCATTGAAGGTGATTGTTTCTGGCAGAGATACTGTTCTGTCCAACGCACCTGCACTGGGAGTAGACCCCTCAATAGCCCATTCAGTGTTGGAATGGTTACAGATGCAGGGTCACACTCTCCAATATTTGCTCCAGTTCCTGGGGCAGCAGATCAAAGGAGGAATGCAGTGCTGCAGCCTCAGGCAGTGCCAAGCACAGCAAGGTGCGCATCACCTTGGGGCAAACAGGTGTTGTGTCCGGCAACGTGTTGGCCGTGCGCCACTGGGCAATACTGTGTGGGAGAATTCCATTTATGCAATAGCAGTACAACAGGGGGCATCATGTGAGATGATGGCTCGGGCTGTGGATAGGGTGGTCACTTCCATTCTCCCCCGGAAAGGCAGGTGGAGCTCCAGCAGCAGGCAACAGAGTCCACGTGCCGCTCACATAGGGAGGACATGTTAGCCGCCAACAGGGATTGACAGGCTGAACTGGAGGCTCTGCGCACAGCAATATCTGCAGAGGCACAGGCCCAACGGGATGTCCTGAGAGTAGAAAACAGCTCCCTCAGAGCTACTCTGGGGCACTTGAGTTATGGTTGCTTATCTTACCATATCTGCCGAATTTCAGGGGTTTTTCGGTTTTACTTTGAACCATAATGTCCCTTTAACAAAGTTTTTTTCACTGAATTTCATATGTTTTTAGTAGCGCAACTTAACCATAACGTCGCTTTAACAAAGTTTTTTCACTGAATTTCATAGGTTTTTAGTAGCGCAACTTAACCATAACGTCCCTTTAACAAAGTTTTTTCACTGAATTTCATAGGTTTTTCGTAGCGCAACTTAACCATAACGTCCCTTTAACAAAGTTGTTTCACTGAATTTCATAGGTTTTTAGTAGCACAACTTAACCATAATATCCCTGACTTCATATACATGTAACATAGAACATAGTGAACCTCCATGTAGTGATTTTGATGTCCGCGGACATATCGAGAGCGTGGTGAATGTAAATTTAAATAGTATGCCCCATTTCCCCTTTGAAGTTGGCTCTGAAAAGAGCCATTTTTTTTTTGTTTTTTTTTACAGATGCTTGACCGACACCTGTTATTTTGTATTTGTTTTTCTTGTTTTTTTTTCTTACTTTACTCCTAAAATCTTCACATAACCTTCTCCAAAGCAACCCTTACATTCCAAAATAGAAAGGCATTTCCCGTAAAAGATAAAGAGATGCCATCTTCTTTAAAATTAACAGTATTACTGGCATCAATATTCTATTATTACAGAAGAACATACCAGCTCTAAGCATGAAGGCACACATGCCTCGGTTGATGACACACCTAGCAATGTTTTGCTGAGGACAAAAAACTGAACTATTGTCCCATATTGCCCTAGGTAGAAATCCAGAAAAAAATACTTTCGCATTTGGGAGGATCTTCATTACGGCTTGAACCAAGCGTTCCAAATCAGCCAACAAAGTAGGGGCACTGACGTTGCCCAAATGGAAAGCACAATAGTGCAAAACTACCACATGCAGACTGTTCATCGTGGCCATATCCTCACAAACTTGTACAATACCCTGTACATTGCAATCAGGCACAGTGCTCCACACCACCTCCACTCCTTTCATATCAATGTTCTTTTCAACATGCCTGCATCGAGCGTACTGTTGTAAACCATGCACAAACATATCTCCAAGCACCAACACCCTGACTTTCTCTACTTCTGCCATCTTCACCACACACAGTCTCTTTCAACACAAATGCACAAACTCGACATCTGATTGGCTAATCCGTACAGTCTTCTTTCCATGTTGGATTTGCTGGAAAACCCCGGATGTAGCATGCCCTGTCCACGGACAGCCGCGGTGTCCGCGGACCACGTAACTCTTCGACATCCCTTCTACCATTTCCACTTTACTCTCTGTGCCATTCTCTCATTGCATACAGTCACACAATACGAAGAACGTCCTCAGAACACCCCCATTTTGTTTATTTTCGAACATTTCAGGACAATTATCATTTCATTATTCAACATATTAACATTACAAAAATGTATACTTTCATCTTGTACACTGCACACAATGCTATGTTTCTCCATTAGTAGCTCAGTATACTAGACAGAACCTCATAATACAATGCTATTTATATCAATGCATCGTTCAAAGCACTAATTACAGTATGATATTTATTGCAATGATCCTTGACACTTTTTTCGCAACATTATAATAAAAATCCCTAGTACACAAATTTCATGAAAAGTAAATGCACATGTGATGTCATCAGTGATGTCATCAATGACATTTGCGATGTCATCTTTGATGTCCTGGGTGTTAGTCTTAGCAGTGCACGGTGGTGGCGCGAGTTATGGTTGCTTAGCTTACCATAACTGGCGAATTTCAGGGGTTTTTCGGCTTTACTTGGAACCATAACGTCCCTTAAACAAACTTGTTTTATTAGCATGCAAACAATATACAAAGATGTAGTGTAAACAGCAAGTTCTCACAGATGGCTTTACACAGAATGTTGCAAAGTAAGCATTTATGCTCGTTCACAGTGAAGGTCAGCTGCTTCCATTTTTTTCTCGCGGCCCGGAGAGGCCCACGACTCCCAGTATAAGGTTCTATTTTTTTTTACCTTGACAGACAGATATTGTGCTGAAAGACTTCTTTTGAAGAAGTGTAGCAAAAATGTAAGGCACGATAAAGATGAAATTTCTTAAACAAAACCACTTTTGTATATTATATCACTTTGAGAAAGATCGTTGGCACATGCAGAGTCGTATTTTGGGACTGCACTACACTTGGACAATGGAAAATGCAATTATAATGTAAGTAACCCTTTAGATTATTTTATACCGGAATATAATAACAATAGCGTGTCATTAAAGCCCGGTCAAGTTGTACTTGTTCGTTCATTGTGATATGTTGTTTTCTACCACGCACTATGACCGCCAACTTGATCCCCTGTCGTTTAGAGGGCTCTGAAAAAGGCAGATGACACAGGGTGGGATAATAGAAATAATTTAACCGGTCTGTAGCCGGTTAAGCGCCCTACTCGCTGTGCCACTTCACTGTAGCCGGTCAAGTGGCACATCGAGTAGAGCGCTCGCTTTGACATCCATGCACAGCTTGCTAACGCACGTTCGGATCCCGGCATGGCCAAACTCAGCCTTTCATCCTTCCGTGGTCGATAAATGAGCACCACACACCGTGGGTAATAATAAGCAGCGCTGAGATACCTGACGGTTCTTAGCGCTATATAAATGTGAAAATATTATTATTTTATTATTAACATACTCCGTTGCACTATCTTCGCTAGCAAATAGTTTCACACCCTAATAAATAAAAATAAAGATCGGCTGGTGAGACTAATTTATGTTTTTTAAAACAGGTATGTTGCCCCATTTTGCCAATGTCACGATTTTCAGACTCCAGCGGATGGATTATTCAACTGCCAGGTGCAGCTCCATGTATGCAACTTCATGACCCTCACCATTTTATGGGACAATCGCCAAGGACCAATATGCCCTTACGCAGTACTAGCAGCTAGAAGCAACATACCAACCATTATGGTGGTCTAATGCCTCGTTGTTGGAGAAACCTTCCGATTATCAGTGCGACCATTTACTGCTTTTATCATAAACCAACAGCCTATCTACCGCAAAGGAACAGCGCGTTGCTCAAAATAAACTTTTGCTGATCGACAGCAGAGACAATTGCAAATCGCTGAATATTCACTAAATATTTCATGTGAAATAAATGTACTTTACCGAATGTACAATCCTGCTGTTTACTTTTAAACCACAGTTTCATATTCCGAATTGTGGCGCACTGTGTTCTAAGCTGATCCAACACCCTCTGTACCGCAAAGGTACATCGCATGGCTCAACATGAACTTTTACGGATCGACACCAAAGACAAATGCAAATCGCTGAATATTCTCTAAACATTTGATGTCAAATAAATGTACTTTACAAAATTTACAATCTTGCTGTTTGCTTTTAAATCACAGTTTCATATTCCGAATTGTGGCGCGCTGTGTTGTGACATAATGTGTGTTGTCTTCCGGGTTCTGTGTAAAGTCGCGTAGGACTGGAGACGACTGGGCGCGTTTGATGACGCAGAGAGAGGCGGGGAATATGAATGCTTTCATAATGTCAGGCTTAGGGGCGGGAGATATGATTTAGTGTCGCAAAAGCAAGTCAGCCAGGTCAATAGCGCCAGTCATAGGATTATCACATAATGTCGGCGCACACCAGCCTGATTTATCGTTTCTTTAGTGGACAAAAAGTCGGGTGAGGCCCATAGAAAATTGTACTATCAGCGGACAAAAGGAGGGTTCGTAGAACACTTTCAACCTGACAACGAACAATACACACAACGTTCTCAGAACACCCCCATTTTGTGTAATTGCAACCATTCCGGGACACCGCGAGTGTTCTTAGAACACATTCAACTTGACAGATTACAATACGGACAGCGTCCTCAGGACACCCCCAGTTTGTGTATTTACGAACATTTAAATACACTGCAAGTGTTTTTAGCTCAATTTTACCTTCCTTGCGAACAAAAAGGACACATACTCCGTCCTCTGAACACCGCACCATTTCGTTTATTTACAAAATGTCAGAACAGCCGTGTTCTCCGCGGACAAATTGAACACAACAAAAGCGTATAGCACATAAAAAAACAAAACATTGAACCTATCTCATACTCCCCCACCCTCCCCAAACACTCTTACACACCAACACCACAGAAAATCTGACGTGCTCCACGCCCCACGCCGTCCAATCAGCGAACACGTCGCATGTCCGCGGACATGACGCAAGCCCATGGGCCAACCGGGCTGCTCTCCGCGGAGCGAACAGGGAAGTCCGTCCGCGAAGCGAACACAGTTATCACTAATTTTTTTGGCTTACATTTTGGTCATTTTTAAAAAAAACTACTGGACGGATTTACACCAAATTTGCAAAAGCACACTTTCGGGACCAAGCCGCCGCCCCTGCCGGTGGTGTAAATCCATCCAGCGGTTCAGGCTGTAGCCGTGCGCAAAGTTTTTTCCCATTATGTCTATAGGAAAAAACAAAAGTTTTGGGACACCCCCTATAACTTTGCCCCCCCTGGACCAAACCTCTCCAAACTTTGCAAACAAATTCAGACTGGGCCATATACTTTTTTTTGCAATGTTTGGTGAGGATTCGTCCAGAGGGAGCGAAGTTATAAGCCACCTAATAAGTGCTCTTCCTATGGAAAAACCAACTTACTTAACCATCACTACATGGACGCTACCTCGTCCATGTAATGTATATATACAGTTAATTATATTACAGTGGGTCAATTGAGGAATGTACATATATACAGTCAGGTTGGCATGGTTTAGTCAAGGTGGTCATTGGATCGTAGCCAGCTGATTGTGTTTCGCCTAAATCTATAGTAGCATTAGTTTGTTTATTCTGGCTGCGAGGTAGGGGGTGCTGCATTGTTTAAGCATTTGAAAGTGAGTGATGTTGTTTTGAGAGAGATGCGGTCACAGATTTTGAGCCATTTGTGTTCTCTTCTTTTATTGGAGATGTGTTCCTTGGAGGGTAGGTAGAGGGCTGTTCTGAGTGCATTGTTTTGCAGGGTTTGAAGTTTGTTGGTTATGTATTTGTTGGCTCATAGTTACATGGCATTGCAATAGTCGAGTTTGGATAGTATGAGGGCATTGGCGATGATGATGCAGCTAGCTTGGGAGAGGAATGCTCTACTTGCCCTGATTAACTTGTATGTGTAGGCGGTAGAGGATGCTAGTGAGTTTACTTGCTTTGTTAGTCACAATGCTGAGTCGAGGTGGAAGCCTAGGGTTTTTACTGTTATGGCGACTATGATAGTGTTGCCATCGATGTTGAATGCCTCGTATAGTTGATAGTTGGAGCTGAGTTTTTTTAGATTGGCGTTGGAACCGAGGAGCAGAATTTTGGTTTTATCATCATTCAGGCATAGGCCGTGTGTGGCCATCCATGCCTGAATGATGAGGTATATTTTGTTTACCAAGGCCGTATCTGAATCGAAGTTGCCTAAAAGGGGTATGAGGATCTGGGTGTCATCTTCGTAATTAGTGTATGTGACACCCAATCTGTCCAACTTGTCAAATAAGGGCTTGGTAAAAATGTTGTAGATGGTGGGGGAAACGCAGGAGTCTTGAGGTACACTGCAGGTTATTTTGATAGGGTCTGCTGAGGCTAGTGAAGAGAAGACTCTCATGGTTCGATTGTCCAGGAATGATTGGATCCAGGTTATGGCATCATTCGAGAAGTGGGCAGCCGAGGTCAGGTGTTCGCACAGGACTGTGTGATCTACAAGGTCGAAGGCCGCCGATAGGTCGAGGAGGAGTAGCATGGCGGGGTTTCCTTTGTCATTGATCTCATTAATTTGGGTTTTAAGATCGATTAAGGCTGTCTCAGTGCCGTGTTGCGGTCTGAATGCAGATTGCCGGACACCTGGTAGTTTGTGAGTTTCTAGATATTGCTGGATTTGCAGGTATGCTACTCTGTCTATTATCTTTAATAGGAAAGGTACCGTGGTGATGGGCCTGTAGTTAGTAGGGATCGCGTGATCTAGGGTTTGCTTCTTGAGGAGAGGCAGAACCCATGATTCTTTGAGATTACATGGAATGGTGTTAGAGGAGAAGGATGCATTGATCAGTTTGGTTATAAAGGGGGTTAAGTCCCTGGCAGCATCCTTGATTCTGGGGTGGACAGTTGTCCCCTTTGCAATTGGATGGTTTGAGTGAGGTGATTACTTTTTCTGATTCTGGGATGGAGATTTTAGCGAATCTGAAAGTTTCGGGTCAGAAGGATTGGTTGTTTTAGCTTGGTTGCTAGGAGATGAGTCGTTGGTGGTTAGGGAGTCTTTTTTCAGTGCAATTTTAGATTGGAGAGTTTTGATTTTGTTGGTTAGAGTATTCTGGACGCTGGTACACCATTGTTTGTCTTTAGTTATGTTGTCTGGTGGGGGTATCGGGGATTCTAGTTCCCTTAGTATAGTAAATAGTTCCCTGGTATTGGAGTGGGATTTTTTGATTTGTTCATTGAATAGGTTCTTTTATGTAAGCAAGACTTCTTTTTTATAATTATTAGCCAAGAGTTTGAGTTGTAGTTTGTTCTCTTCAGTGGGGGTATTACGCCATAGGGTTTCTAGTTTCCTTTTGTGCATTCTTAGTTCTTTCAGATGGGGGGTCAATCAGGTGTTCAGGTGAGCTTGTTGTTTGCTTTTTTGCATTTTTAGAGGGGCAATGTTGTCTAGTCCTTTTTTCATAGTCTTATTGTAGCTTTCTACTAGGTATTCTGGATTTAGGTTGTCGGAGAGAGCATTGAGGGTTGGCAGTAGAAGTGGTAGGAGGTTTTCGGGAGTTATATATTTTTTTTTCTCTAGTGGGTAGTGGGGGTGCCATGATCTTTTCTTTGTTGACTTCTTTATTGAGAGATAGTGTGAAGTCAATGAGGTAGTGGTCTGTCCAGTGTTGAGGAGTGGTTTTGGTGATGGTGGTATTGCAGTTCAAGGCGGTGATCAAGTCCAAGGTCCTACCTTTATTATGGGTAGGGTTGAGCACTTTTTGGGATAGGCCGTGTTCAGCTAGCATGTTAGCTATGGCGTTTGCTGGTTTGTCGTCAGGGTCGTTCAGTCCAAGATTTAGGTCGCCTAATAATAATATTTGAGAGGTGTCTTTTGTATTGTTGGCTAATAGGCTGGATAGGTCTGCCTCGAATGAGCCAATGGGGCCAGGTGGCCTATATATTCAATAGATGGTCAAGGTGTGGCAGTTGGAAATGGGTATTTTGGCTGGGAGGAGCTTGCAAGATCTGGGAGGTGATTGAGTGAAAGGTCTTAGCTCGAGATTGGTCTTTGCTATGATGGCCAGACCGCCTCCTCTGTTATTGGGTCTGTCCATTCTGATTATTTGATAGTTTTCAGGGATGGCTATTGATAATGCTGGGCCTGCTGCTTCGTGTAACCAGGATTCGGTGATTGCTAGTAGGTCGAGGTTGTTGGTGGATAAGGTATCTGCTATTTCCGTGGCGTGGGCTACTAGTGATCTAGCATTGATCAAGGCTCCAGATAGAGTGGTTGTGTTGGGTGAGTCCTGGATAGTTATAGGGATAGGTTTAGGTTTAGTGGAATTATTGCAGGGCATGGTAAGGTTAGGACATACTTCAGGGTGGCGTGAGGTGGATCTTGTTACTTTGTTATTGCAGTTGGGCTTGTAAAGACGGGGTAATCTGGCGCAAAGCCTGATGTTTCTTTCTGTGGTCGGACATGGTGCATTCTTGGCTGGTGCATGGTTACTGGAGCAATAGAGGTGGTAAGGTGTAATAATGGCATGAGGACGTACAGTATGGTGGCTGTGCCTTGATGCCTCTTGTTAGTGCAAATGGTATAGCGAGGGGTTTCTCAGGTTACATTTGGTGGAGACAGTAGAGATATAGCACCTCAACTAGCATTAGGTGGGGTGCAGCAGCTGGAGTGAGGTGGTTGAGGTGGATAACAAAATGGCTGAGTAAGTGCCGCACAGTGGCTAGCATGGGGTCAGGTTTATCTAGATTTGAGTTTCACATAAGCAGCATAAATCATAGCTAGCATGGCTATTTGGGTTTGGGATAGCAATGCAGTCTAGATGCAAGTATCAGGTAGCAAGCACAATACAGTCTAGATGCAAGTATCAGGTGCCAAGCACAATACAGTCTAGATGCAAATGTCAGTTGGCAAGCACAATACAGTCTAGATGCAAGTATCAGGCGGTGAGCACAATATAGTGTAGATGCAAATGTCAGGTGGCGAGCACAATACAGTCTAGATGCAAGTATCAGGTGACAAGCACAATACAGTCTAGATGCAAGTATCAGGTGGCGAGCACAATACAGTCTAGATGCAAGTAACAGGTGGCGAGCACACTACAGTCTAGATGCAAGTAACAGGTGGCGAGCACATGCAAGTATCAGGTGGCGAGCACAATACAGTCTAGATGGAAATGTCAGTTGGCGAGCACAATACAGTCTAGATGCAAGTATCAGGTGGCAAGCACAATACAGTCTAGATGCAAGTGTCAGGTGGCAAGCACAATACAGTCTAGATGCAAGTATCAGGTGGCGAGCACAATACAGTCTAGATGCAAGTATGGGATAGTGTTTTGATCAATTTGCGGCTGTCAGATGGCAGAGCAGGTAGCGGGGTGGGCTACATATAGCAATCAAATGGTGGGTTAGATAGAAGGAGAGCATGACAATCATAGGTATTAGCCGGTTAAGTACAATTGGACAAGGCATGGTAGTTAGTGTGAATTAACAGGTGGAACATTAGGCTGTGCAGTCCCAGGAGGGAGGAATGCGTTTAGTGGGTGGTTCTATTTCTGGCCAAAATGGTTCATTGCTTGGCGTAATCAGAGAGGAAGCTAGTGGTGATATGGGTACTGCACTAGCGGTAATTACTCCCAGTGCGAGGCACGCTTGTGAATATTTGTCCAGCATCTGCTGCAACTAGACATGTCGAGATGTGACAGCTACTTTGATGAGCAGGGCATAGTCCGTTGCCCTGGTCCTGACAGTCCTGGAAAGGCACGGACAAGCAGTTGGCCTTAATAGTCGGCATTATTACAAAGGCTGATTCGCGCCATCCGGTGTTGCAGCTTCTGTGATGTTGGCTTCACTCGCCAATCGCCATGCAGGGCTTGCACGCACTGTTGCTAGGCATCAGAAGGCGTTAGGTGGCGGTGGCCATTTTGTGTGATCCTCGTTTCGAGATCAGATACGCTGCAAAAACAGCTGTTGTTGTGCAGGTCTGGCAGCGATCATCGGCAGCGGGGCTCTGATGGGGTAGCTGCTGAGGGGAACAGGCGCAATCAAGTGATATTCGCGCTTACCCATTCATTGGGAAGCGTGATGCTTCACACAGTGCTGTGGCCTTGATGCGGAGGGGGTCGGCTACAGCCCTCCCTTGATCCGGAGCTGCTGGGCGTTTTGGTGGCAAGGATGGGCGCTTGGTGTTAATTTCTAACTTGTTCTCAATTGCATAAGAATCCGATAACTTCCTCTGAAGACCAACAGGTGTCCAAGAGTAACAGGTCATCGGCATATAATAGATACGGAATATGATGGGTTCCCAGTCAGGGTGAAAAAGAGTGAGTATTATTTACAGCGCTGAAAAAATCACTGATATAAAAGTTAAAAAGTATAGATCAAATGGGCATCCCTGTTTAAACCAGAGTTGGTAGTGATTGAATTAGATAACAGACCATCGGTAGAAAGTTTGATTTTAATGCTAGTATTAGAATAAAATGGATGAATTAGATAAACAATATAATGATGGCAGTTAAGATTCAATAGTTTATTCCATAAAAATAATCGAGATATAGAATCGAACGCGTGTTTAAAATCAATCGGAGCCACATACACTGGTTGCTTATTTTGTATAGCTTGGGTTTTAATAGCCAAAATTAAAATCAGATTTAGTGAAGTGCCAATCCCAGGGACAAATGCTGATTGATGAACAGCTGTTAGATTATTAACAGTTAGCCATCGAAAAAAATCACAAATTATAAGCCTTGCTAAAATTTTACCAGGCACATCTAAGAGTGCAATGGGGTGATAATTGACGGGATTTAATCGATCATCCTTTTTAAAGATAGGAATTATATTGGCCTTTTGCCATGATGGCGGGATTTTCTTTGATTTGATTACATTGGAAAATATAAGAACAAGACCTTGGATCAGGCCACAGGATTCTTTTTTATGATAGCATTTGTTAACATATCCGGGCCTTGGGTTCTAGAACTGTTCAATCTTTTGATTATCATTAATATATCCAAGATATCAAATTTAAGTCAAGTAAATCTGCAAGTTCGATATTTAAGGTGAAAGAGATTTCAGCGGGCTTCATAAGCAGTTTTTGAAAGTGAGTAATACATCACAGTTCATCAATACAATTCAACTGTGTGGACTTATGGGCATTTGGGGGAGCACAATTTATTATCTTCCATATTTCACCAGTTGATTTAGTGAGTAAGGCTCTAATCATTAATTCTGCATCCTTTTGTATAAAACCTGCTTAATTCTGTTTCTGTATTTGTTTTTTAACTCTCTTTTATCCCTGTCACCTGTCATTTGACTTGAAAGGTAATAATCTAAGAGATTTGCAAAGTTCAGATTTCAAGGTATAGACTTCAGAATTCCAGAAATGTTTATGGGAACAAGTAGGTTTAGCCTGAACCGAGTTGGTTTGTGCTATCATTTGGATAAAATAGTTAAAAATATCTGATCTCATGTTGGTTTATTGCAGATCTTATGATGTAGGAGAGCTACATGACGTGATGTCCATTTGAGGCGGAAGCGGTTGCCTGGAAGTAAATTGTGGTCACTTTTAGATGGAGGAATGACTTGAAATGCCTCAATGATCCTATTTGCGTTGTCAGATATAAAAATGTAATCTAGAGTTGAGCGAGAAGAGCCTCTCGACCAAGATGGTTTGGGGGGAATATCATTCGAGAAGGTTCCATTCAGCATTGCAAATTGTCTTGTTTTCATTAAAGTTAGCTAATTATCTGCTCTAGTATTAGTAGTAGTAATGGAGACCTGTTATAGATTCATATTAAAATCACCCACAATTATGTTATTGACAATGCTAGAATCCAGTAAAGCTTGATCTAAAATATTTTCAATTTTATCAATAAAGTCATTTGCAGTCGGAGATGCCGGGTTCCAGTAAATGTTTATTATCATTGTCGCTGGGAAAAATTGATGATTTACGTTATTGGTATGTATGATTACAGGTTGTATCCCTGAATCAGGGCTCGGCCATGGTTCAATAGTCAATCATGAATCGTATCTTGCAGCTAACAAGAGCCCAGCAGCAAGTCTGCCCTTTGAGGCTTTGGAGGCTGCTACTGTAGTTAGTTGGTGATCAGGCCAAATGGGGGAAGTTATCATCCATGTTTCCTGCAAAGCAACAAGATTGTATTTATTTAGTAATATAGGTTTAGGAGAGAGATTATGCGAAAATCCACAAGTATTCCATGAAATTATAGTAAACGCATGTTGTTCCAGGGAGGATTGCTAATGGCATTTTAGATCTTTGTCACTCTCATGTGCTATCGAGCTCCATACTTGAGAAGGAGGACCAGAGGAGCCATTGCAATTGCATCAGGGCTGAGCTCCTATATTCTGGTTAATATGTTGCTTTGTAGCCTGATTATCATGAGTAGAATTTTATTTTGGGGGCTTTGAAAGAATAACTTCTGTTAGAAGACCTTTTTTAAAAAAAAATCGTCTTTGTTGCCACACATAGTTTTTGATTATGTGGGAGGCAATATTTACATCAACAATATCCTGATGAGCCGGGTTTGGGTAATTTACCCTTGTAATATCTGATGAGGTGATATGTTTTAGTTGAGGAATCGCTTGAAATATTGTCAACAAGGTTGATCTGTTTGGAAAGAGATCAGAGTAGACTCTGTAAATCTTTGTGAATCTTAGTATTTCATCTTTCAGATTCTCACCTAGAGTTTCAGTTTTGTTATTCGTGATGCCTAGTTGGGAGGTTGGATTTGAATGTACTAGATTGGGCAGAGTTGGAGCGTGCTCATTTACAAAGATGAATTTTATCAGAGTTGTCCGATGAGGCCCAACATTCAGTTACCAAAGGTAGACTCTTTGGTGGAGAACCTTTTAAGAAGGCGACTCTTTGAACAAGTTCCTTCTGTTTTTGCTCAAGGGTTAAAAATGACTTACAGTTATGGTCTAAATTTACGCAAAAAGTAGGTGTTAACATCGGAGGGTTTCTTTTTTGATGATGCAAACTAAGATTAATGGTTTCTGCCATTGATATATCATTATTTGAGTAGACCGACATATTCATAATTTGTTCATTAGTAATAGAATTATTTACCATTTCAATGCAATTATTCAACATGTCAACATTTGAAGGTTGTTGAGGGATAACAATAGATGCCTTACCTTTAGATGACTCCACACTTATGATAGGAAGGTGGACCTCAATACATGGGACTTCCAGGCTGGGTTCATTAGTTTTGAAGGGGGAATTCACGGGTTGGGGTTCATCCCCAGAGATGTTACAGTCGGATTCAGATGTTCTTGTTCTGTTCCTCTTTCATTTTCTTCCCTAATTTTGTGAGGGGTGACAGAGGATGTCATATAGAGGAGGAGCAACATCAACATCTCATTTCTCAGGACAGGTAGATTGAGCTATTGAGGGGGAGTTGTTAATTTACATAATAGGATTGGTCCAGGAGAATTTAGACTAGAGCCAACGTCCTCATCTATGGCCTCCATCTCACCTGGTAGGATGTCATTCAAGGAAGGTATATCAGGAGAAGAAATCACATTTGGAATGATTGCAGCTTCAACAGTTGTTTTCATCATAGATGGTAATTGAAGACAAGCCAGTCAATTATTTTGGTCAGGGTTATGGGCAGGGCTTCCTGTGATGAGGCTCTGGAATTCAACAATTCAAACAGTTTAGTCAATGTGAAAATCGTTTTATTGATGGCAGTTAAGGCAGATTCCAGTGCCGGGTTAGTTATTGCTGGAAATCTAAAGGAAGGCCGTGGCATAGGTTTTGCAAAGGATAGAGGGGGGAGATGCCGCTGACTCAGGAGAAGAAATAATATCAGCTGGACAATCAGTGGGAAAAAGATCAGGTGAATTCGATAATCTAGATACACTGTGATGAGGTAATGTGTCATTCACATCTTTTTCATTATTCAAGGCGACCATAGACATAGATATTGCTCAAGTAGAATGGGCCATTGGGAACAGTGGCTTAGTTGGAATATTTGATGGGCGACCTTCGAAGTTTACAGGCATATTGTAGGGCTTGTTTAGAATTTGGGAATAAAGAACTGGAAAAGAGGGAGGAACTATTGCTGAAGGCGGATCCCTTGAGAGACTAGGTTGATAAGTAGGAGTAAAGAAAAACAGAAAATCAGCAGGAGATAACGCTTGCTCAGGGATGCAATCCTGCATAGTTTTATCAGAGAGGAGATGAGTTTTAAAGGGGTCTAATGTTGTCACGGCAGAAGTAATATTGGGACCACTTATAGAAGATTTTTCAGAGATTCGAACTGAGGTTTGGGTGGAGAGACCGCCCAGAAGCGAAGAGGCGTGGAAGCCTGGGTGTATATGAACAGGGAGGCGTGGAGCAAAATACAGCAGGGGATACGGCATGCCAGAAGTTAGTCTGTTCATGCCGAAAAAAGGGATAGTAGCTTGTGAAGCCTTACACACACGTAGCTAAGGTAGATAGAAAGGGAGGGGAAGAATTGCGCCCAGCCGAAGCCTCCAAAGCTGGGAGGAGAGATGGTAAAGGGCTCAGGCAGAATTAATCAAAATTACACACACGGCTGCAGCGGGCACCGGAGGCGAGCGTCCACAGAAGAGCCACCGGCAACTTCCACATGGGGGAAGAAAATCGAATCAGACAGAATGAATGAAAATGATATACATGGCTGCAGTGGACACCGGAGGCGAGTGTCCACAGAGGAGCAACCGGCAAATTCCATGCAGGGGTAAAGGATCGATTGAGACTAATCAGCAGAAACTCAAGACGAGAGGCTTATACTGTTCAGGAATGAATGGGAAATCAGATTGAACAGATAAAGTTTGCAGCGTTTCAGTAATTAAAGAAGGGCATATTGAAAGCCTTTTGAGTAAGCCACTGCACACCCAGCATCCAGCGAGACAGCGGACAGCTGACAGTACTTGCTGAGTACTTGCTCACTGTGCGTGTCTAACACACTTGAATGGTTGGAAGAAATCTTTCCAACAGAAGAAATGAGTGATGATAACTTCTCTAATGGCAAACAATTCATCTTTTAATATAAAGAAATATCGTAAATTCCGAAGATCTCAGTAAAGTAATACATTCTCCTTTTCTTATAGAACATAGTTTACATGAAGAAACAACACCCCAATTTAATTATGGAGAATCACAAAGACAATCTCTATCCCCAATTGAACATGATGTTGTCTGCAAAATTGTATAAACTTTGTAATGACTTTTAGGAACTTTTAAATTATGTTAAAATGATGTTATTAAAAATGTTGATGTTTTGTATGCTATAAATATCTTGTATATTGTTCTGTCATATATTTTTTAAGCCCAATTAATAGTCTGAAAACTATGCAACTGTCCAGGGGCACCTCCATATTTTGGACGGACACCCCTTACTGTCCGGGGCATCTCTTCTCAAAGTGGAGGTGCCCCCGGACAGCGTTATACGTGCATCCACGCAAATGTGCCCTGTGATTCCCACCCAATGGGTGTCTTCAGACAGCCATCATGCCCGCGGACGTCCCCTTACATCATCATGTGAACGCACCCTTGCGGTGTGATGATGTGTTCAAGAAGTTTAAAACTGCATTTTCTGCTAATCTAGGATGTTTGAAGTTGGACGTTTACCCTTCCAGAGATCTTAGACCCAATCTTAGTTGACCTGACAACTTTTTACAACTTTCAAAGTCCTATCTTTGACTCAGTAGTTTGTGGACAGTCACGTGGTTCACGGATCACTCCTCTGATGTGACCCACCAATTACTTTTCCTCTTTCTCAATCTCGCTATCCGGGAGAGAGCACCTGGATTGATACCTGCTTTGCAGACCACCTTTATTTGTACCAATGGCTTCACACATTGCCAGCCCTCCTTCCCAGAGGCCACCACCACAAAAACCTGGAGAGCCTGGAGAGTTGAACAGGTGCAGAGATACAGATGAGGATCAAGAGCAAGATGAAGATGCGGTATAGGAAGTCCCTATCTCCAGTGCCCAGAGTGTGCCCTGGTTGTGGCAGTTTTTTACCACCGTTGGGGTGTACAAAAGGTGCAGGCAGCAAAGTTGAGATGTAACCTGGGCTGTATTCTCACAGGACCACTTACATGCACCGCCACACCAAATTCAACCACCTGGGTACTATGAGAAAGGCAATACCTTTCTCAAAGAAAAGTAGGTTGATGGTCTCTACAACATCTACTTCAACGACTTCTGTCAACATAAAGAATACTACTGTGCGGCAGAGGATCCCAGCATCCATCTCACAGGCAATACAGAACGCTGTTTACCTTAGCTTTTGAGCATCAGGGTACTATGTTTGTACTGCGGAGCACCAGTCTGTAGGGAGGAGCAGTTTCGTATTGCTTTCGAAGCCATGGTCAAGGAGCACGAGAATCACTGCCCCCACCTTAAATGTAACGCCAGCCCAACACCTTACCCTGTCCACCCGCCTCTCCGTCTCTGTGGTTGGTGTCCCTTCCTTCCCTTCCCTTCCCCACTTTACCTTTTTCCCAAAATGAAGAAACAAAAAAAAGGTTCCTTTCCACCAATGGAAAAAAAAAAAATCACAGGACCCTTTGCAGCCTGCAAAGTCCGCACCAGGGTGGTAGTCTGCGGACATCTGGAAAATTACATGTGTGGGTTGGGAGAATTAAAAACATTTTAATTGTTTTTTGTTCAACAATGGTGGCTCTTAAAATATTTTTTTTTTCTCTTTTTAGCTTTTATAGATCTTTTGTATTATTTGGTTTCATGTACTCAACTAACAATGATTCTACTGAACGTCATAATTTGTTCTAACTTTTACAAAAAGTGCTTCTCATTTTTTGTTCTGGTTTTCCTTTTTCTTTACTTAAACTATTACAGAATACTTCAATACATATTCTGCATGTTCACAACAGCTTCAATGCATGTTGAAGGTGTTCCATAAAAATCTGCTTGCCTACATCAGTTAGATGCACTCCAACTCTTTGAAAAATGTTGACAATATAAAATTTAATATTTTCATTATGAAAAGATGTCATGCCAACATCCAACAAAAAGGCACATACAACTTTGTTCACATTGTGCCTTGCTTTCTCACTTTGTGGCCAAATTAAATTTGAACGCATCCACATTTGTTTCTGAGCTATTCAAGAAAAAATTATTTTCGAATGTGGAGACAGTTCTATCAACTTCCCAAATGTTTCCTTCATTGCAAACTGTAACAGTTTTCCGGTAAAATAGGCCGAACTGTTGCCTCCAGAGTGATCTATGTATTTATGGTACAAAAGGGTAAAGTGCGAAAGGGGAAGAATGGTGGTTTGGGCCATAGGGCCAGGGGCTGGCGTGAGGCCTAGGATGAGTATGACCTCTCCCCATTGATGGCTAAGGAGGGTGAGGTATAAACCACATGGTCTAATGGTATTTACAACAGTTGCATCAATTTTATTTTCGTGAACTCTGATTTTGAACTATCAACCAGAACTCAGAATGAGAACAAGAAGAAAATCACAACATCTGTGAAAGAGGAATTATATTCCGTACCTGGAAAAGCTCAGAACTCATCCCAGTACATAAGCAGGGACCACAGAATCAGCCTGCAAATGTTAGACTTCTGGCGATGATAGACTGTAGCACTAAGCTATTTGCTGCTATCCTACATTCACTTATGGCTGACTGGGTAAAAAGGGGAGGCCTTCTACCCTCCCATCAGGCAGGTTTTAGGAAGGTGAGTGGCACCACCAATTCCATCTGGATCGTCTGATGTCTGAGGACATCCACAACTGTCTGCAGTCTGCGCAGTCCCCTAGCCATGCCAGGCAACCTTAAAAGACCAGGATGGGGCATGTGCTTTCCGCGGACTACTGCTGTGTCTGTGAACATCATGGGCACTCAAATGACGGGGGGGAAAATTGGGCAAATTAAACATAATTTAAGTTATTTAATCTTTAGTGGTGGCTCTAAAAAGAAACTTTTTTGTGGGGTTTGTTAACACACACTTGTTTTGCTTGTATGTACTGTATACTGCACATCTTAACTTACAATGTTCTTACATGAACTTTTTCAATGAATTCCTGACATTGTACAGGAAAATTGCATTTCCCACATCCGTGAAATGAACTCCATATTGTCCAAATAAATTCACACCATCAGAACTTATATTGTCATTCTCAAAAGATAGTGAAGACAAAGTGAGCACGAAAAGTCCTCTTTGTTGTGAAGGGGGCGTTTTTGGATGAGGACGTCAATACATCATATACATATAGTTTCCAAAAAACGCTACCCTTTTGTTACAATAAAGGCTAGAGAAAATCAAGGTGACGGAAAAGTGTTTATACCATAATTCTAATTAAATACAAAAATGGTACTGGGTCACCAAAATATTCTAAACATAATTTAGGGCACAAACTCAAAAAAAGTAAGAAATACATATAACACAATTGAGCTTCTTCGACATCAGACAATCTCATTTTCTCTGTCTAGATCATAGATATTATAGAAATCATAGGTGAGGTTAGTAACCTAATATGAGTGACTTTTCTGCACAAATAGATGACATATATATGACAAAAGACCTCATAGGGACAGTGTTGACAACTAAGTGTGTTTCTAGCCTTCTATTCAAGCCCTTGGTGACTTATTCTTTCTTGTAGGTTGAATCAAGGTTGTCTTCAGGACAATTAAACCCTTCTTTGGGTTTATAAAAGACACCGTTGGTGTACTTCAGTATCATACAAATAACAGGAACAAACAAGGCAAACACATAGGGCCTCATTACGAGCTAGGAGGTAGCCATGGTGGTACTAGCACCATGGCTACCCCCTTACCGCATACCCAGTCCCGGTTCTCGGAATGGGTACTTACCGGGTCATTCCAACCTTGGAGGACCCGGTAAATCCCCATTCTGAGAACCATTCCCCATTCCCATTTGAGCCCCCATAGGGCTCAATGGGAATGGGCAAGTAGCTAATAACGGTACCACAATTTGCATAGATAATAAGCTTATCACTAAGCATAATCTCTTGTACCCACTCTATCAAATGCCATGGATTACAGCATTTATCAACTGCTCACATGAAGCAGCAAACAATTAGAATGCTCTGCATTTCAAAATGATAGTTTACAAGCATTGTGATGAAAGTTAAAAAATTCATATGCACTGTGTCCATTTTTCATAAAAGAAAGGAAAAGCAGATTAAATAGAACCGATTAAATAGAACCATAGACAATTTTTAAGTGGCACTTAGTCTCTGACACTTGTTGGCAGCACATACATCGATCTCCACATCACCCATTCCAATCTGTAGGTGCTTATTAAGTCATGATTTTTTCTTTTGTATTCTGTCACTTCCAATTCCACTTCACAGATTATAAAACTCAAACTACAAGTTTGAGAATGCAAAGAATAAAACAGTACTGGACTTCACAATGTGAAACTATGACATGTACACCAAATAAACATATAAAATGTGCTTTTCAATATATTTCCTTTTGGAAGCATTTTGTGAAAGTGTAAAAATGCACATCTGCATTCATAACAACACAGTGTCACTTTTTCATAAATGAAAGTAAAAGCAGATAAAATAGATGTGTACTCCATTTATAATTCACACTCGGGGTGTGCCAGTTTAATATATTGACAATACATGCATCATTCCTAACATAACCAATTGCAATTTTCAGATGCTTATGCAGTCCTATTTTTTTCTCTACAATCTGGGACTTGTACTCCAACTATTATAATGGGAAAAGTGGAAATACAAGTATCGAACGCAAACAAAAAATCAAGGACTACATAAACACCTACAGATTAGAATACATCATGTTGGCAAGTATGCATATACTCCTAACATATTAAAATTCCACACACCAACTGCCATTCAAAAGTGTAATACACATCTTTTTCACCAACTTTTCTTCTCTTTCACAAAATGCTACAGAGCTTCTATGGCTGGCTGTTTTCCCAGCAACCTTAACTTAACACTGACTGCCTCTGCTATGACTGAATCTACGACCTTTGTGCTTCAGCCACCCGCCTATTGCTACGATGATCCTATTACTGTTACTTTTTTCCTGTCCCTCGAGTCTAGACTCTGCCTAAATATTGTTTATATGTGTTGCTTGCTCCACCTTGTAAAGATTCCGACTGTTAGTACCGTTCCCATTTTCATGTGGGCATGTTGATCAATTTGTAACCTGGTCAATAAGCCATTGTCATTTTTTACCGGTATGTACTTGTAACAAATTACGTATGCACAAGCGTCCATATACCTCAGGGTTTGGTGAGGTCTAGAAATAATAAACTAAACTAAACTAAACTAAACTAAACTATAAATGCACCATACACATGTCATAACTTTCATGAAAATGCTCCTAAAAGGAAACATTTTTAACCATCCAACAATTTTAACAGCTGTTTTTCCATACTCCTCCTCCTTCCTGCATAAATAACAAGCTTGCTTGCTAAAGGTACTTAACCATTACTGCATATCCCCACTAACTTTCTTTTACAATTACAGGAAATAAGCAAATTACTGAAGACAAGTACTGAAAAAGAATACCCTTCACATGCAACAAATTAAGTAGATTAATGTACCATGTATATGTATGTAATTACAGCGGCACAGTGCCACTATATATTATTCCTAACTACTCTTTTCAAACCAACATTGCATTCACTATAAGCCACTATAGTCCACCATTCAAACTCTTCCTATTCCCTTCTACACACCACCATTGCCATACCCACTCTGTTCCTCAAAACAGCACAATGTCCGTAGAGATTCCATCACACCACCACTCCCTTACGCACTAACCCAACACCATCACACCTCTGCACACTCACAACCTTCCCAACCACATCTAATACTCCATCTCACAATCAAACAGTACACTTTTCATATCTACAATCACACCCACAAAGCCTTGCACCATACATGCATGTACATTGCACAACTTTCCAACCCAAACTTTCTCTTTTCCCAACAGATACAACAAAATGCCTACTAAAAAGCAACAAAAGACAGAAAAAATAGAGTAGATAAGAATACACTACACCATATAGACATCCACCACTAAGAAAATGTAAGAATACTTTAAAACAAAAGAGCTAGTATCCTCCCTCAAGAAAACTAAACCAGTCACAACTAAAAAAGGTAAGGCCCCTCTTGCAAAAAATAAAAGTAAAATAAATATACAAAGAAAAGCAGACCTACTATCAAACCTAACACTGTATCCACCAGTCTTAACATAGTCACGGTAAAGCAACCCAAAAGATGTTATGTTACAGAGAAATTTCCAACGTAGATTTATTCACAATCTTATACAAACAGCTGAAATGTCACAATCTACCCTTAAAAATTACCACAGGAGACTAATCCTGCAAACTCTAATTGACAGCACTTTTCTAATAAAGAGACCATTGTTTATATTGATTATAAACAGAATTAAACCACTAACTAAATGAATCAAATGTACTTCTAAACATGTGCAGTGTCAATATACAGACTGTTTTAAACCTGTGATGGTGAATGGATTCACACAAGCAGCACCGAACCATATTTCAATGAAGAAGCTTAGAACCAAGAAAAACAAAAAACAATTGCCATAGACAATAATGGTCAAGGGTATGAAATGGTGGAAGACACCATTCTGGCAAAAGAAACCCTTATAGAAAAAATGTCCCAAACAAACATTGAAGCAAATGTTCCTTTCACCCAAACAAACCATCCAGTGTACAAATGGACATGCTGATCAATGTGTAAGATATGTCAACAATCCTTTACATCTTTACAACGATTCCTCAATCACTATCTGAAACTAAAAGACAAAAGTAGAATGCAAACTTTACAAACTATGGACTCCTGTCTAGTCCTCAGCCACACTGGTCTGCAAGGACATTCATTACCCTGCATTTTAGGAACTGCTTGCAAAAGCATTTTCCACCACATCAAAATGATAGCAACACATCATTATACTATACAGAATCTTGTGCTTTGACTATACTATACAGAACACACTGCTCTAGAAGTGCAGAATTTAATTAAGATTTTATTTAAATAACATTCTCCTTCATGGAACAGTCAAGGAACTGCTTCAAGAAATAGAGCACATCCAATGTAAATAATTTGGAACTGAAGTTGACTTAGAAAATTCTGTACCTCAGAAAACATTACAAAAAACCTCATGAATACCAATATCCTAATAAAGATTTAGAAAAAAGAAATAGCTATGTTTCAAAACACAACTGGTGAAATACCAAACCAAATGTGTTTCTGTTGTTGCAGAATGTTTTACAAAAATAGCACAAAAATAGTTGCTATACCCTACAAAAATAGAAGACAATGAAGAGTCCCATTGGTTCCAATTAGTTTTATATCTAACAGCAGAAACTAAATACAACACAACTGACCCCTCAACAGTTGTCGTGCACTGCAACACAAAGGCTATCACGTGCTATCACTAATAACTCTTAAATATTCCCACTTCCGAAAGCTCTCCAACAACTTAATTTATATGAGAGCATTATAATCCAAAATAATACGCTTTCAACCAAAAACCTAAATCTGCCAAATTACCTCCATCCGAGTTATTAAAGGGCATTTGTTGCAAGTTAGTATATTTTCCATTACACTTAAAAGAGAATTTACAAAATCTAGGAGTACAATGACCAATAGATCAATCTTTGATAGTAAGAGTTAATCGTGTGCCAATAAATGAAAAAAAAATGTGGCAACAACTAGTCAACTTAAACAAAGTTAGACAATCCCTACAATATCTAAAAGAAAACAACAAATACTACAAAGATATAAACATAGAGGACAACTTAAGAGAAACCACCCAAATAAATTAAGACTCACCAGCTACTGGGCAATTTCAACAGGTAGATTTTTTTAAGCATATGGCAAAAAGGTGTAGGAGAACGTTTTTTTCTTCTACTCTTTCCTAAAGGGAAAGGAAGAAGATATAATGAAGGGTCCATGCAAATTAGTGCATCAGAATTTCGCTTTTTAAAAATGTATTCTCAAGACCACAGATTCAGACAAAATGTTGAATAAATTGTCCACCTCCTTTTCGAAAGAAAGTGAACTAGCAACTTTATGTTTTGGAGTTGCACACACATTAAAAACAGGCTCTTATCTTTTTAATACATCCACTGCCCAACTGCTTCAAAAAATTAAAGACAAAGATGAAGTTTTGCATTCAAGTATCACACATCTCTTGCTAAACATGTGTGGTACAAAAGAATACTGGTTCTGGCATCAAGCTGATATACATTGTATGCTAAGGAACCTAGGCCCACCCGCATAGTGTGTTACTTTCTGTTGTGCAGATTAGGCATGGGATAACTTGCACAAGTTCTTAAGCACTGAAATAAAAATAAAGACGGATAGATGTACAAACACTGGGAGAACTCTGTTCTCTTGACCCTGTCAATGTATACAAGTACTTTCACCATGCTTTATTGACAAACTGCACATCATCTGCAATAAATGTACCCCTCCGCTCGGAGAAGTGCAACACTTCTTTTGGAGAAAAGAATATCAATCCAGAGGAGCCCCACACATCCATATTCTTTTGTGGATAAAAGATGCTTCTGAATGTGGCCATGGTAGTGATGCTACTGTTTTACAATGTATTGAAAAATACATAATCTACAACATCTCTTCAGAAACCACAGAGAGTGACCTACATACACTAATTGTATGCTTCCAAAAAGTGTGGCAAATACTGCCAACTAGATTTAAAAACAAAAGGTAAATACTATACCAAATGTTGCTGTGGGTTCCCTAGATCAGTTTGCACATAAGGACAAGTAAATAGCTTGATGCCTTCTGTTAGACACAGTGTAAAAGGCAAATCCCCTAAAAGTGCATTAAAAGGGACGAAGCATTCAAGTACATCAGTGATTACAATGCAATCATTGCCCTCTTGTGGAATGCAAACAAATACATTAAATATATTACAGACAATTCCACTGCAGTTGCAAGATATGTCACAGCCTGTCCCACCAAAGCTGAGAAGACAGAGCTAAAAGACCTCTTGGAAAACATATAATTTGACAAAACACTATCACAAAAACCTTACAGCTTCGGTAGAAAAATGCGCTCCCATAGAGAATGCGGGTGCTACAAAGTTGCAGACGGTTTAACAGGTACAGCCTTGTATGGCAATTCTGAAGACATTGTTTGGCTGAACCTTGGACCAGCTTCATCACAATAAAAGAGTTATAAAATCCTACCAAGAAATAGACAACATAGCCACAAATGATCCAAACAGCCAGGACATTTTAAAACACAATTGAATGGACACATACTACCCAAACAGAAGTACTGCTTTGGAAAACATGTGTTGGTACAACATTGCCCAAAATGACACCTACAAAAACAATGTCACACCAAATGAGACAACTGGCAAATATTCAGTCTCAACTTGTGAAGGAAGTCTAGTAAAATTCACAAAGCCCAGTTTTATTAATCATACAAAGTTATCATTTACATCGCCACAACATAGAGTACTGTATTACATGGCCCTATTCCAACTTTTTAAACCTTTGAGAAAAAAAAAAATAATTGTTAGGTGGCTATGACTCATTTGAAGCTGCATTAAAAGTAAATGAAAGCTGTATAACAAATGACAATTTCAAACAATAAAAATACATGTTGAACAATGAAAGCCAACAAGAAGAAGACATTGAAGCTCAACTAGAAAAAGGCACTCATGAGGGCAGTCAACTATCCCTTACAGGAAGCCAAGAACCACTTGGAGAACCCACTCATTCTAAATGAAGCAGAAATAGCCATGACTGCGGTAGAACATTCTATATATCAATATAAACAATCTGAAGAAGGCTTGTCAGTCAGTAGATGTCACTCAAGAAATTGAACATGGCTTTAAACATGAAACTAAAAACTGTAGCTGTAAACATTATACGCCTCATCTCCTGTATGTAATTGGTGAAGCTGGTACTAGTAAAAAATTCTTAATTTAAATAATCAGCACATTTCTTCAAACCTCCACAAACAACAACCTTTTAGCTGTACTAACAGTCCCCACAGGTTTAGCTGCCACAACATAGGAGGTGTAACATCACACTGACTACTGCTCCTCCCCGTAAAATACCAAAACAAATAAAAATACTTCAAAATATCAGCAGTAGCTGCTACTGAAGAACACAAAATATTAAAATAAATGAAAGTGCCCCTGATGGATGAAGTAAACATGGTTTCCAATCACATGTTGGCTTTAAATCATCTTAGAATGCAAGAAGTCCTAAAAACCAATTGTTTGGAGGAAAACATGTTATTGTTGTCAGAGACCTCCTACAGTTAACACCAGTGAAAGGTCAACCTATTTGCAAAACATTAGGATAAAAAGAATGCCGCAATACCCTCAGCAGCATTGGAAATGTAAATCTCTGGCTCACTACAGAGAACTAACTGAAGCATGTGTCAGTCTAGATACCTCACCTAAGCTAACAATTTAAAAAGCTTTGGAACTGGTCTGCATATGAAAGATGCAAATTCCATCCTAAATAGTAGAATAATCCATGAGCTATATTGTCCTGAATTCCCATTCATGGAAATTATGGACTAGGTGGTGCCATCATTGAATTCGCTGTCATGTTTGAATCCTAACATGCTTCAACAGTCTAGTTCACCTTAACACATTCCTGTTGCTCCTTGTCTGTTACTTGCTCCGCGCCCTTCCTCGCGATGCATCCTCAGCTATCCCGCTTTGGGAGAATACACTGTTTTCTTTGCTATGGCTCTTCTCTCTTGGATCCCTTACTCTCTGGTACTTTGTGTGCCTGCCTCTGCTCTATGCTGCCTTCTTGGTCTCCCGCTGCCCTCCTGCACTGGTTACTTTCGCTTTAAGTTGCCTCCTCTCTCTGTACCTCTCTCATCTCTCTCACCTGATGTTACATTGTTGCCATATGAACTAATGCTTCCTGCTTACCTTGCCAGCCCGAAGTTTGCATTAGCTAGGTTTTTTACACCCCACAGCTTTTTACCAACAACTGGGATGTTTCCGAAAGGTCTGCCACTAAACCCCTCCATTACCATCCTTAAGGATATAGTGATGAACTCCCGGAACAGACCCTATCACTTTGACAAGAAGGGGACTTCAAGGCCACGGCCAGAGGATGTCAAGTCAAGCCTCTCTGAACCATCTGCCTCCTCTTCCTCAGATGAGAGTGAAAGGGAACATTGTGATCCTCATGAGATATCTGGACGAAACACATATGCTTCTGATTTCATGGAACAATTAACTAAAATCTAAAATGCATGTTCTTTAAGCCAGCCCTAGCAAGCTGTAGTACATTCAATGAGACAATGTTGAAAAAAGAAATGCATCCCATACTGCATATCAGCTACACAGACAAACTAGAAGTGCACAGCATGATACTTCCTATGTATCAAAAAGCAACAGCACAACTAAATCGCTTAGACAAATTTAACTGCAACACAGCTGCATTGGAGGCAATATTGACTTTGTTTCTAAACTGCAGAGTAATTCTAATATGTAAACTTGACGTAGAACAAGGGTTAGTCAATGGAGAAATTGGTGCAGTTGTTGGCTTCCAAACATATCGACATGACAACAACATTTAAATTGTCAACATCCACTTTGACAAACTTGCAGAAGTTAAAATAATTGGCCGGACAATAGCACATTTCTTTCTTTTCAAATACATCTACGTACTGAGAGAGCAATTTTCTCTATCTCTTGCATGTGCTGTCACTATTTGCAAATCACAAGGTCCAACCCTACATCAAGTATTGATTGACATTGGCAGCACAGTCTTTAAAGAAGGTATGAGTTATGTAGCATTTTTACATCTGCGTACACTCAATGGTCTGGTTAACTTTGATGCAAACAAAGTCAACACTGATATTTCTTGCATCCTGGAATACAGCAGGCTATGGGCACTATACGCCCTCATCTAGATATGTACCCTGTACCTCAAAAAACAAATCTTTGAACAGGCAAGTAATACAAACAGAAACTATAGCAGATCTCTCAAGAATACCGCTAAAAAAACAATGACCAACTCCTTCAGCATCAAATAATACAACTATAAAACTGTCTACTACAAAGTCAACTGCACGTCCATCAGAAAAGACAGACACACATGTCTCTTCTCCAGAAAGATCTGCATGCCCATCAAACGATCCACAAACAGAACTCTCGGGTGATTTAAATTCAGCAACAGAACTGGAGTACATTTTTATGCTAATGTAATAATGAATCTTCCCTTTCAATTGCCACCAAGTGTTCACAACATTTACTTTAAAGGTTGGGACCAGTGGTTTTTGCAAATGCTCGTCCTTCATAGAAATGCCACAAATAAGCCTGACAACTCTTACAGTGTCTTGGGTATAAGACAAGATTTGGACTACTGTGCAGGAATGTTAGAATTGACCATAAACACACAGAACGATCTGCAAGAGTTCCTAATGTACTTACAATAATGGAAACCAAAAACATCCCTATAAATTCAATCTTCCAGGTTTTATACATGTAGAAACATAAATGCCCTCTCTGCAACCATGTTTCACAAGACCACATCCCTAACGAACAATTTCTATAAGTATCTATACCAAATTCTGAATCCATTCCATTTCACCAGGTTCTTCAGAAGGCAAATCATGGCATACTATGCCCTTTTTGCAATTCAGATAATCGTTCCAACATACACATAAACTCACATAGCCAATATGCCATACTAATGGTTCTAAGGTGCAACGCAGATGGCACCAAAAATAACTGTAAGCTTACAGGCTTCATACACGGCCAAGTATCTCTTGGAAAGAAAACCTTCACAAAAGTAGTTATAGTATACCACATAGTGCCACAGCCACTTCAGGGCCCTAGACTGTATATGTCAAAAAATAAGTGGTTGGTTTGAATGTAACAACACCTCTGTCACTCCAAATCATAGGTTATCAGCAAATTTAAAAAATTCCTACTTAATATTCCATCAACCCACATTCTCACTAAACTATAGCACAATGAACAGTTAGAATGTACCAGCCGGTATCTAACTACATCCATAATACTACAATAGTACTTTTGAAAGTCAGTCTAGTTAAAATACACCAAAAAATATCTAACTACTTGGAAAATACCCTTCATTCCAAAACACTTCAAATGGACCATCTCAATTCTTATACAACAAAACATCCTCTAACCTCTAATGTGGTTAGAATAGGACAACAGGTAACTAACTACTTCAAGCATTCCCTTAATCACAACACACTTCTTAATTTATTTATTCTGTTTCAGTGTAACATTTTTACACAAACCATTAAGAAAGCATTCAGAACATTCAACATATCATATTTCATAATTCTATCAAATATACAACGTATAAAATTGTACATGTAAACACATACAAACCAGAACATACATAACATCACTTGATTGATATCACTAAAATCACAAGAGAAGAAGAAGAAAGAAAGAATCCCAACAGATATTAACACATAATTTCTTGGGAGATTACTGCTACCACTCCTAATGCTCAAAACACACTTCAAACACACATACTATCACTCTTACACTCAATCCGTAATCCGTTATTTTTAAATCGTGTACAGATTTATTTCCCAATGATCCAATGATTATTTAACATAAAAATAACAGCATTGTGTCATAAACTAATGTTGTGCCAAACATAGTACTAACAATGCACTGTATATGAGGGTCAAGAAAATGTATACTACATTACCTATAATTGCTATACACATATTACTACTGTGGCAGTTGTGGCCAGTGGACATATTCTGGGGCCATGGCCTACAGCCATGCCCCCAGAAACTGGCCACTGGCCTCACCACCACAATACAATGAACTTTATAACAAGTAGGTACAATACACCATCAACTAATAAAACTCACCCTGATCCCCTGCAATCAAAATGATGTGCGTGGACACCAGAATTGACTTTCCAAACCCTTTTTTCACCTATAAAAACAGCTCCCCATTACATTCATTCCACTTCCCTAACATTTCTACACCCTCTTTCAGCCATCAAATAAGGCCAAATGTATTTTCCAAGCCGCCCTTTCACTGAGCTGTCTGAGAACTAGTGCAGTGTCCATGGACAGCTACACCTGCCTAACCTTTTTCCACCTTCAGAAATAGCCCCATATTATCTTTGTTCTACTCCACCACCCTTCCCAGCCCCTCTTTCCACCACCAAATAACCCAAACGTTTTTTTCTAGACATTTCCCCCAGTGCGCTGTCGACGGACAGTGGTGGCTGTCCGCAGATCCAAACATGGTGGGTGTTTCCAAAAATCTGATGCACCTCATGCTTTTCACCACCCAATCAGCAAGCATGTCCAATGTCTGTGGACATCACACCACCCTCTGGACCAATCGCAGGCCCTTCCACGGTCCAAAGATCCAAAGAGGGAAGTGAGTACATGGACCGAACCCAGATATCACAAATTTTATTTTACCTACTTTTAGGCCGTTTAAAAAAAACTGTTTGCAATTACACCAAATTTACAAAAGCATGCTTGTGTCTATCGGAAAAAATACACATTTTGGGACCCCGCCTATAACTTTGTCCCCTTTGCACAAAACCTCACCAGATTTCACATGCTCAATCTGACGGGCCATATACTTCTTTTACAATGTTTCATGAGTATTCGTCCGGGGGGGGGGGGGCAAAATAATATGCTGCCCAAAAAGTGCTCTTCCTATGGGTTGAGCAACTTAACCATAAGTACACGCCCGCTACCGCAGTCTGTGTAATACATGTCTTAAAATACACAACCACTTCAATGTAATTTTGATGTTGATAAAAAATTATGCAGGCAGCGTTTTCAATCTGTAAGGCTTGAATTGCCGCTCTGCACAATGACCTGCCGTGCAGGAATCTGCAAGAAAGCTGCCAAATTGAGCTTTCATAAATGACTCTGATCATTGTGAGTCGAAGGGCGTGTTAGGGGCTTGTGATCACGCTATGCATTCTCAGTCACAGACCATCTCTTTCAAAACAATCCTGGGGTGCAGTGTATTAACTAAGAAGTTCTGGTACTCCAATCCAATGATGCTGCCCCCTGCCAACCGATTACATCAATCCATCAGAAAAAAATTAGGTTTTGGACTGTATCAGGTCAAATATATACAAGAAAGTCACGTGCGGAAATGCCTGGATCTTTCTCCACAAACTCGAACTCTTTGACACACGCTTATGAAGAAAAAAAACTATTATAAAAAATGTTATACATTTAATAATTTGTGTTTAAGTGACAATTGAAATTCCAAGACTAAGTGCTATAAAACGGTTCTGTATAGTATCACGATTGACACCTTACAGGCATTGTTCAAGAGAATGCGATTACACAAAGGTGCTAAATCTATATTCGGCTCTGTATACCGATTTATAATTCCAAATTATAGTCATGTCTTTGCCATGAAGAATTCAGCAGTAGTGGCTCTTTTAGGAATTGTTCGCATTTTGATATGGGTACCTCGGCCCACGGGCAAAACTGATCCCAACGTATTGGCCAGGAAAAGCCACTACTAAAGGCACAGAAGTGTGAAACACATGTTGGACTTGCACCAAATGAAAACTGTGAAGTAAATCATGGGTCTGAAACCTGCGGCTCTCCAGATGAGTTGAATACCTCACCATTAATTATACTGACTATAGCTGATGGGAGGTGTAGTCCAAACCATCTGGAGAGCCAACAGTTGCAGACCCCCAATCAGTCAACCCCCAGTGAGTGAATATTATTCAAGATAAGTGGGGAACTTAACACGTATAAAAAAAAGTCATGAGTTCAGTGGTTATACTTTTTACAAAGCATCTCTAATTTGACAATGAAAAATATACATCTATGACACTGAGGTTTTTATTTCGTCTGACAACTTTCCTGTTCTAACAACCAATCTAGCAGACTGGTTGTCATTTTTACACCACGTTAAACAACGAGTAGCGGACCCGATTGCTTTAAAGGGCTTGAAATGCATCATAATTGACACCATACTGTAAGAATTAGCATGTCATCATTGTTCATGAGGTCAGAGATGTTTTTATGGGAGGGCAAAAGGGGCACTTGCCCAGGGCCTGTAGGGTATTTTGTGGAGATTTGGGGCCTGACGGTATTTTCTTACCGCCGAAAAATAACTTAGCAACAATCACTCCTTATATTCAGATTGGGCCATGTACAACAATAATACAGTGGACATGCATTATTTCAGCACCCAGACATGCATATTTGGTATGCGTAGTTGGTATGCGTGGTTGGTGGTATTTTGGTGAGCATAATTCCCTTGTTTTATTTGTGGCCCCAATATCCAGAATCCCTTATTTTTGCTTAGATTATACGTGTAATCACTAGAGAGACCTCAGGCTTGCATTTCTGGAACACCACATTTTCATTTTTAGTGTGCCGCCATGGGCAATTTCTCTCTGTCTTATCTACGGCAGCGAGCTATCATGTGGTATTTTCACTATCTTATATACGGTAGTGAACTATGTCCCGGGCCTCCCTTTTTGTCGACTCATAGACCTCCGACAAACTACAACACACACAGTTAGTTATAACTGCTCATACTAAATTTGATGTTTAGCTACCTTGAAAATGACAATTGCACTGTCTAAACATCTCCCCACATCATCAGCACTGCTTTGGTAAATATAAAACACACAACCCGTCTGCTTTCAAATATTTTTGTGTATTATAAAAGTTGCATTTAAACACGATCTCACTCTTTACAGAAATAAATAAAATAGCACAGTAACAGCATTGTCTGTGATACACTGAAAAGAGAGTGGCGGAGACGAGAACTCAATTTGCAACATTAACATGTGATTAAAGCACAGGAATCTCCTTTCCTACACTGACTGAATATTCTCATACACACTCAGCCCCCACACTTCTGTAATTACCTTATCTGTTCAGCCTGAGTTTTCTTCAGCTGTTCTCTTTCTGAATGTGGCTCCCTTGAAGATTAACCCCGGTGAAAACAAGCGTCTTTCGTTCTCAAACCAAGGTTATTGCCTGGATCTCTCAGCTTTTTCAGCAGAAATGCTCCAACCAGGAAACAGGTCCTTCTCCCAGCTCTCCAAATCCCGACTGTCTTCCCCTCTCTTCAAACTCCCCCCAGCAAAAACTCTCATCACTGCCTCTAGCATGATACTTGCTATGAAGCTGCTCCAATCAGAAATTAATCATGCCACATCCTCCCTCTCTACACAATGGCTCCTTTTTACAGTAACCATTTGTAACCAACTGATTTCCTGTACCTTCGAGCCCTTGGCTTCCTGAGTTATGTGGACAGAGCAGCAGAGAAAAAGAAAAAAAATGAATGTGAGTTTAAAAGTTCACTTTCAGAGTAGACCTATTTCTGCAGTGGAGACACATTTTTATTAGTGGGTTATGTTAAATGCAGTTTTATTAGTCAGGTTAGTTATTAATAATGTTAGTTATTAATTTTCAAATGTGTCTCTTGCACCATAGGCATTTCAGGTGAAAAATAGTGTGCATTTTTGAATGTGCACGTGTGCTTTTAACTGTAAAAATAGATTTGCATCTTATATGTTAAAATCGTTTTTGACTGAATAGCCTGGCTTTACTTATATGTGATGTTAATCTGGTAACACATATAGCAATGCACCGCACCCATGTGGTGGTGCTGCATAAAAAAAATGCTACCTGTGCAGTTGTGCTGTACTCTGTGCTGTAACACGCCAAATATCCTTACAGGCCCCTACCTTGGAGGGTGCCCCACAAGGCTACCTGATCTGAAGAAGTAAGATTCCATTGTTCACAGTCTTAAATAGCACACGTCAGGATATTTTATGGGGTGCTGCTGAGGCTCTAAACCCATTGCCTTTCTGATTTGGCAAGACATTCTGCCTTGATCAATTCATCATGTATTGCTTTCTGTGTTCACTGTGGTATACATAGTTTGTGTGTTCCTTATGGCGCAACTCTGTAGCATTCTTTCCTTCCTGTGGGAATTATAATGATCATGTGCAATAGGCAATGGTGAAATGTATATTGATAAATTGAGTGCCACAACGGTTCAGAAGTTAGCTCACTGTGTGAAGCACCTATTGTAGAGATATGTGTACATATGCGAAATTATAATATCACATTCCAGCAATGTTGGCTGAGCCTTTCCTATTTTTGAAGTTTATAAACCTGCCTGCATATGTACTTGGTTTTGCAGAACAACATCTGCTATTATCAGCAATGTACCTGTACCAGATAGGGGTTGCTATAAAAACGAACATATCATCCGTATGGTGAAGGTCTAGAAATTGGTTTGTTCAGATGGGGTGTTGTAAACCTAGGCAATCGCTTCCAACGATGGCATAAACTGTTAGTCTAAGAGGTGAATAAGTATCCAAATTCAAGACTATGGAACAACAGCGTCCATGTTTGTATCCTGGATTTGCCAGCAGACGATACAGTGATCCTGGTCAAATCATCTAATATATATTACATTACTGTGCAGCCTTCTGTGAGGTTTGCCTTCTTGTATGCTGCTGGTATCATTTAGCCCATTACTTGATCTTTCTTCTTATGTAGGCCATTTGGGTGGAAGGGTTGGTAGACAGAAGAGAGTGGACCATACATGCAGGCCTCAGGCAAGCATATTTTAAGGTGTGCTTGTTTGACACAAACAACATTTTGCTTTTTGGTAAAAGTCAAAGGTTTTTATGCACGTTTATAAATGAAAAAGTCACAAGCCATTGTTTTGGAAGTATTTAAAGCTTTAAAATACAAAGACAAACCCAGATAAAATGTGTTAAATCACATCAATTGGTATGCTGGTTCTTATATACTTCTTGATGATGGAGAGAATGAAGCTAGAATCATTCCTATTTTACATAATAGCCTTGTATAATATTTTGTTTAAAAATGGTCATGTTTGGTAATGTGATTTGTGTACTTTGCAAGTCCGTTTTTCTATAAAATGAGATTGTTTTAGCTCATGTTAGGAACTGGAAAAGAAAGTGTTAAAATGCAGAAATAGCAGTTTCACACCTTCACCCCTTAACTAATGTGTGATCCTGGGCATCTCATTTAATCTTGTATTGCCTAACCTCTCAATATTGCCAGTCCCTAAACCTTTCAAAATTGTCAGCCCTTCCGAGTGATTGCCTTCCCATGGTATGATCTTCATAAAAGCCTTATTCATGGTTTCACTGTGTTAATAGTGAGCATATTTATATTGCACACTCCCTGCATTTGTTCCTTTGATATCTAATGGCAACACTATTTGAAAACCATATCCCACTTCTAATCTCAGTCTATCTGGATAAAGACTCCTTCCTGGTAGCTTCTAATCTGCCTCCCCTATCCATGCTACGGTATGTGTACCGTTCTCCTTCCTTTCGATTGGTGGTCTCTACCCATGCATGAATACTTTTGCATTGTGTGAGGCAGCTAATGTGAGTTCACTGTCCATTATGGGTTACATATACCTTTTACATATGCTCCTGCATTAATACTACATCTACCTTCCTGGATGGTATTGATAAAATGTATCCTGTATGTACTAGAGCACTAACCCCTTTGTAGACTGCTAATGTTGGTCTTCAAATGCTACTTGTTTATCATTCTGATTAGAGCAAGATTGTAGAGCCAAGGGGACTTAAAGGGAGTAAACATGCTTATTGTGCTGCGAGACAGCATATCAACCTATAGGTTGTGAGCTAGAAATGTGGGGAGTGCAACCATTATTCTTGATCCCTTAATTCCTTTGGTTTGGTGGAGGGGGGGCCCCAAAGATGTCTGTGCCCAGGGCCCCAAAAGTGCTTAAGATGGCCCTGCATGAGGTGGTACTGGTCATGCTTATTGTGTCATTACACATTAGTCAAAGTACAATTTCGATTTAAGGGATGAAAGCGGAGTATGGTGTTATGGAATATCGCAACAAACAAGGAATTTCAGCCTCTGAAAGGTATGTTGTTTCTCTCAGCTCCATCAATACAGGAGTCTAGTGAAGTCAATACCTGCTGAAATTGACTCTTGTATATCGCTCACAGATATGCACTTCCCACCACAGATATCAGCACAGATCCAAGCCTCAGCCAAGCATTAATAGCAGATTAAACCTCAAGTTACCTGTCACGCAAAAGGGCAATTTACCAATAACTAATGCGGGTATACATCTCCTAGATGAGAAATATGACTTTCGGTATAGGACAAGTGCTACACAAGCAATTTATATTGCACTGAGTTCTGGATCAACAGAGAATTGCTGGTTCCTAGAGTAGCCGGTGAAAATAAGCGGTGCACATGAAAGGCAAGAAATGTATATTTTGCCAAGGAAGAAATATAAGATTTGCTAGAGACTTCAAATCCATCATTACCTAAAATAAAGTGTTCTTAAAATATGTGCAAAGGAAGTTAAGATTGAGGTACCTTCACAACAAGTACGGCAACTGCCGTCCGCTTGCCTCGAGCCCAGCACAACTTGCTGACATCCAATGAGAGGTGGAGTGATAGAACAACACCTATGAAGCCTGTCATCGCGACTGTGCTCCCACACTGCAAACCGGAAGCAGCACGGGCCAGGAATCACTTTACTAACCAGTAGGAACGGGGGCCACGCTCTTACAGCGCAGTGGTCACAGACTCTGACCCTTTGCACTGTGATGACCAAGAGACCAAGTAACTGCAGTATTTCCCAGCGTTGTCGACCCAAGCAAATCAACTCGGAGTCGGAATCAGCATCACACATGTCACTCGAGCCAAAGTGTGCTCAATGACGAAGGACCTTATCTAATGTGCATTACTGGCATTACAATCAACCCACCAAGGAGCTTTTCTTGACTCCCGCATACAATTATTTAACACTTGATTACTAAAAGGCACGAACAAAAGGAACACAACATACAATGCCCACTTTGACTCAACCTGGCATGAACACGCATACATAACTCTGGTTGGTTGTACTGTTTCACCCCTAGTTTAGAAATAAGAATTATCCTCAGAATAAAGAAGGGAAATGTTGAAATCCTTCTCTATCTGCCTGATGGAGCGGTGTATGCGGTCTTGCAAAGAAGCATCGAGCGCAGTTAACTAAGTAAACGTATCATGTCTGCAAGATCACATGTTATTGCTTTGCTTGAAATGCTCACTGTTAAAATAGATAACAGACCACTTTGAAAACAATCTACCCTAAATTGGGAGGTGCAAGACTAAAAGTGAACTCCATTTGTCATGTCAAAAGTGCATATGTCTTAGTAGAAACATTTGTTTTGACGTTGACAAATCCTGGGTTGTACTTGCAGTGGAAGTCTGGGTCTCTCATGATTTATTATTCAATCACGACCCTTATTCCTCATGTCAAATGACATGGTTAGTTGTCAAGTTTGCTCCTCCAATCTGTGCATTTCAATCTCATTCTTCTAATTAGTATGAGTTACTCTCTTAACCGACCTCTCATCTGCCTTATAGCTAACATTTTTCCCTTGCTCTAGCATGCCTATGTCCAGGGTCAGACTGGGACAAGAAATAGGCACGGTCACCCAAAAAAAAGTGGCCCACACCTCGCCTCAAAAAAAGTGGCCCACTCCTCGCCTCATGAGCCTCTACCTTTGATCACATCACCGGAAGTGATGTCATTTGACCCCACACCAAAGTGACATCCCGGGAAGCAATGAAACATAACCTTTCGCCCCTTGACAAAACAGGAAGTGGCATCAAATAGCATTGTCCCTAAGTACACTAAATTACAGTGAATCCAAGCAGATGTCCAAGGCCAAATGATAATATGTTATTGTATAGCACTTACGCTTAAGCTCTTTTTTTTATAGAACAAATATGCATACAATATACCCAACCTGTGTTGGTACTCATTTATCGACCTAAGAAGGATAAAAGGCTTTTTGAAAAAAACATTTTTTGAAAAAATATATATTTTCTTTTCAATTTTTTTTCTTCCAAACAGGCCCAGGCATGGCCAGAAACCGGCCCCCACTCCCAATGGACGATTTCGGCCCAGATACGGGCCGAAAGGCCGAGGGGCCAATCCAACACTGCCTATGTCTCTGACTTTCTCTGCCTCTACTCTAGTACTTCATCCAGCATGGTCTCACCCCTAACACAGCTGTCCATACCACCTACTGGTAACTGTTCCATTTACTCCCCACCACAACCTGGTAAGAATGCCATTGAAACCTACCCCTTTATCCGAAGCTCTCTGTGTCTCATCACATCTGATTTATGTTCTATGGTACGTTCTTGTGTGATCAAATTAGCATTATTATTTATCCTGCATGTAAATTAATAAATAAATACATTTACGTATGTACACTTGAGAGCCTTTTTTATCGCAATCAACATTAATTTAATACAAGTTACATGAAGCAATATATGGCATGAAAAGCCAGTGTTAACTGAAGGAAGTTGACGCGACACAAACTTGGGCTTTGAAGTTCTTTATTTACGGAGCTCCCCGGAGCCCTCAGCCTGCTCCTCTCAGATTCGTATCTCGCGTCGTCAACCGTCTCCCCGTGGTCACGCGGCTCTTCGCTCCGAACACTGACACAGAGCGCGCGTGACCACCGCGAGCCGAAATCATTACATGCAATTCCCTACACATCTTCCCCTTTATAATAGAATACAAGATTTTAACCACCCAAAGAAAAAACGGTCACAAACTAACTAATGTAACTGATCAACCTGAAAACATAGAAGATGCGATAACTCCAGGTAATTATTAAAATGTTAATACTAATCTTGCATTTGTATTTCTCTTTCACGTAATGAGATCAAGGTATTTTAATTTTCATAATCCCTCATCCACACAGGTTTTGATCTGGTCCTATGCGACCCTCCTTCTTTAGCTCTCTCCTCATTATCACTTTCAACATTTTTTCCATCTACAACACCTTCTTTCCTCACCTTTTCTAACGTACTGTGTCCCTCCTTCACCACACCTTCCCTTACTTTCTCCTCCGACCTACTGACATTCACATCACCAACTTTTGCCAACCTTCCTTTTGACCACACTTCACCTCGCTCCAAAACAACCACATTACTTTTTACTGCATTTATCTTCTTCGGTCCCAGGAATTTACTTTCCACACATTTGTTTACTAATCTAGGATTCTTAACATACACTTCTTCACCAACTTTCCATTCCTGTTCTTTCACCCTCCTCCTGTCATCAAACAATTCTTTATTTCTCTCCTGACTCAATGTAATTAGTTTCATAATGTGTTCTCTATCAACATTTACCACCTTGGCCATTCCCAACCATCCTGGACAAAGCCTTGTCCCAGGTCCCCTGCCTTTCAGTGATACAAAAGGAGACACACCCGTCACAGAGTGTGGCGTGGTGACATAATTCTACGTCAATAACCTTAATACTTCCCTCCACGGTTGTCCAGAATTCATGGCCATCTGCAGACCCCCTCTTTTATATACCTATTTATTCTTTCCACAAGACCATTTGCCTTAGGATTATACAGCGCTGTCCTTGTGTGTTTAATGCTATAACCTGCAAGAAATTTCCTCATACTCTCGGATACAAATTGTACCCCATTATCAGACACAATTTCACTAGGCACCCCCTCTTTAAGGAACAGTCTCTCTAAAAAACAAATCAACTCCTTGGCTGTAACCTCTCTCACCGCTTCCCACTCAAACCATTTAGAATGAAAATCCACTGCAACAAATAAGAACTTCTGGCCACCTCCCAGCCCTGCCACAGGACCCATAATGTCCACCGCCAATTTGCACCAAGGCTGGTCTGGCACCACATTTGGTATCAAAGGGGCCTCCCTCACTACTCTGCACTTGTCACTCCTTTGACAGGTCATGCAATCTTTGACAAATCTTTCCGCACATCTATCGATTCCCGGCCACCAATAATTTTGCCTCAATTTTCTTTTCATGGCAGCCTCTCCCGGATGACCCTGATGAGCCAAACTAACCAGCACTGACCTGATAGACTGCGGAGGAACAACACATCTTCCTATTTTAGCCTGTCCCCACACAAATTCAATTCATCCCTTATCTCCCACCAATTATTGAATTTACTATCCAAATCTCCCTTTGCAGGCCATCCCTTCATGGTCCAGTCCTTTATCAGACTAAGCTCCTCGTCAGTATCCTCTTCTCGTATCCACTCAACCTTGCTAACTGCATTCATTATTTCTGCCACAACTGACTCCTCCTCTGCTTCTCTGTCTTCTGCAAATCCACCACTTACTGGCAACCTGGACAAACAGTCCGCCACCACATTTTTCTTTCCCGGCAGATAGCTCACATTAAAGTTAAAATTCTGGAGCCCCAGACCCCATCTGCTAATCCTTGGGAACCTAACGCCCACCTTCCACTCTCAAAAAGTTGAACCATGGGCTTATGATTCGACCTAACCACAAATCTTCTTCCCCACAAGAAATACTTGAAATGATTCACTGCCCAGAACATAGCTAAGGTTTCTCTTTCAATAACAGAATATTTGCACTCTGCACCCCTCAACGTCCTAGACGCAAACGCAATAACTCTTTCAGTATTATCCCTGTCATACTGCACCAATGTCGCTCCCAGTCCCAGCATGCTCGCATCAACCACCAAAACAATTTTATCCTTATGATCAAACCTTCCTATGGATGGTGCCTCGCTCACCGCTTGCTTGATACACTCAAAAGCCACACCACACTCTGCTGACCATTCAAATTTTGCACCTTTCTTGAGCAAACTTCTGAGGGGAATCGATACTTTTGTAAAATCCTTAACAAATTTATGGTAATATTCGGCCAAACCTAGGAACGATTTCACTTGTTCCTTACTCTCTGGTACCGGTGCAAACTTCACTGCTTCAACCAAATTCCTCTTAGGCCTCACACCCTTTTCATCTATTTCATGACCAAGAAATTCAACCCTGTGCACTCCAATCTTGCACTTGCTCCTTTTCACCGTTAATCCTGCCTCCCTTAATCTATCTAACACCTTTCTCAACACCCCCTCATGTTCTTCGGTGGAATTCGCATATATCAGAACATCATCCTGAAAAATAATAATGTTCTTCACTCCGCACAGCACCGTCTCCATCACCCTTTGGAATACAGCTGCCGCCGAAGCGAGCCCAAACGGCATCCTGCAATATCTAAAAGTACCAAACACTGTAATGAATGCCGTCAATTGTTGACAATCCTCCTTCAGTGGAACCTGATGATATGCTTGAGAAAGATCAATGACTGAAAATATTTTAGCATTGTTCAATACGGATAACTCATCACCAATTATCGGCAGGGGGTGTCTATCAATCAAGATATTTCTGTTCAAGTCTCGCAAGTCTACACACAGCCTTATATCCCCATTTGCCTTCGCTGCTACTACCACTGGCGACAGCCATTCAGAGCTTTCACTTTTCTCTATTATTCCCCTTTGCAGCAGTGATTCCACTTCCACTCTTAACTTTTCCTTTAGTTCGTGAGGCACTGGCCTCACCTTGTGCACTTTTGGAGTGGCTCCTGTCTTCAGCTGAATCTGATGTTCAAATCCCTTCAACACTCCTAATTCATCTTGAAACACTTAGGGGTATTCCTTCTCCCACCTATCCTTCAGCTCCGCCACATCTATAGGCCTTTCCGCATTCGCCTGGATTCTAATACCCAACTTCCACTGTTCACCCCATCCCAGGAGTGTCGAACCTTCTTGAGTAATGTATATCTCCGCTTCACAGCTTCTTCCTTTATAGTCCACTGAAGCCTGGAACATGCCCACAATTTCAATCTTCACATTCCCATACGCATAAGGTTCGATCTTATGTTCTTTCAGTTGCTTCACATCTCCTTGCATGCGACCTAGAAATGTTGCTTTCGACATCAAAGTCCACGGCGAACAACTGTCCACCTTCATTGTAATTGCCTTCCCATTGACTTTGAATACATCTAAAGGTGCTCCACCTTTATTAGATACCTCTGACACTTCTAGTATATGCTTTGTCTGGCTGCAGATTCCTTCTGCATCATCTTCTTCTTGCTCGGGCACCCTACTTCCTTCCTCAATATTCTGCACCACTCCCGACTCACGACAAACTTTCGCAAAATGATCCTTTTTCTTGCATTTAAGACAAGATATGTTTCTGGCTGGACAGAACATGCTGGTCGAAATGTGACGGTTACTTCCACACTTGTAGCATCTTATCTCCTTGTTGGAAACTCCTTTACGAAACCCCTTCACTACTGCCACTTCTCCTTCCAACTTCTCTCCCTTCATCTTAGTTATGTACTTCTGGGTCTGTTCCATACTTCTTGCCGTTTCGATAGCTACTTCCAGTGATGCGTCTTTGGACAATAGTCTCTCTTGTATCTTTACGTTATTAGTACATCGCTGATCCCTTATGAGAGAGTCTGTGAGCAGTCCAAATTCACATGTGTGACTAAGGGACCTCAATGCTGCCACAAAATTCTCCACTGGCTCCTGTGGACCTTGTGTCCTTTGGAAAAACTTATGCCTCTCAAAAGTTATGTTCTTTTTGGCTTCAAAGTGTATCTCCAACTTCCTTTCCGCCATGGAATATTGATCCACTTCTCCTTGGCCCAGCTGTGGAGGATCAGGCAATCCATCATACACGCTTCTGCCTTCAGTTCCCAAATTGTGGAGTAAAATTGCTTCCTTCCTAGCTGATGCGAACTTGTCCCCACCAATGGCAACCAGGTACGTGTCAAACAGTCTCTTCCACCTGTCCCACCTTATTGGTGGTGCCCCAGGTTCAGCCAGGAACGGTGGTGGGGGTGCCATGCTAGCGGCCACCATCTTTATGTGTGTCTAGGTGCTTTAATTTTCCTTAAATGTCACTTAGTTCACGGCTAGACAACACTGTTCACTTCTTCAGGTGCACTAATCTCCCAGTGATTAAGCTGCACTGTGGCACTTCATTAATTATATATTCACTTCCCCCAACACCATCCTTAGTTCTGCCGCCTCCTTGCCTTTACAAAGTCGCAATGTGTCCGTGGAGACGCTCCCACACTGTAAAAGCCAATTATTGTTCACCTTAATGGTGAACCTCCCCCTCTGGTTGTGCCCAACCCCCCTTTTCCTTGCTCCTCACCTCTTTATCCAATGAGCCAGGGTGGGCGGCACCAACCAGGAACTAGCTGTCTGCTTCTTACAGCTACTCGGGGCAAGAGAGAGGAGGGGAGACTGTCCCCCTGCAGCGCACACTTCCCAGTGCAACTGAGACAGCTCCTGCGGTTCCCTTCCCCTTCACCTCGGCTCCTCACACGTTTGTCGCGGCCCAATCTCCTCGCCTCTGGCGGTAGCGCACTTTTCTTTCCTGGCCGTAAGAAAGACGTCACCAGGCTCCGCGGCGAGCTCCGTGTGTGTATATCCTCGTCGCCACTTGAAGGAAGTTGACGCGACACAAACTTGGGCTTTGAAGTTCTTTATTTACGGAGCTCCCCGGAGCCCTCAACCTGCTCCTCTCAGATTCGTATCTCGCGTCGTCAACCGTCTCCCCGTGGTCACACGGCTCTTCGCTCCGAACACTGACACAGAGCGCGCGTGACCACCGCGAGCCGAAATCATTACATGCAATTCCCTACATTAACACAATTATACCGCTTTTGTTGTTGCATGTGGACATGAATACACATGTTTACATAGACAAAGAATGAGTGAAGGAAATACATTTGCCTTTGTTGTGTTTACTGTAATGCCGTGAACAGTGAGCAGAAATCAAAGTCTCACAATGGCAGAAAGATTGCTTTGAAATGGTTCACAGCTTGTGAAACCAAATCTGTGGTGGATTAATTGAAGCATTGATGCAGATGTGGGGAGGATAACAAAATGAAAATCCATATGGAAGAATTTAAGAGCCAAGTTTTGAAACTCAAAAATGAGGTTATAAGTTGTCTTTTTGAACACAAGAATTTAGTGGTAAAATAATCACTTCCTGTGATTCACTTCCTGTGATATCATCAGAGGTCAAGTGTCATGTGATGTCACTTTCGCTACCCCTGGCATTTTGGTGAAATGACGTCCGTGTAAACAGTGAGCAGAAATCAAATTCTCACAATGGGAGAAACGTTGCTTTGAAATGGTTCACAGCAGGTGAAACCAAACCGGTGGTGGATTAATTGAAGCATCGATGCAAATCGCTGTACTTTGGGGAGAAAAAAAAATGAAAATCCATATTGAAGAATATAAGAGCAAGTTTAAAAACTGAAGCATGAGGTTATCAATTGTCTTATTGAACACAAGAATTCCGTGGTAAAATGATATTATTTTGTTTTGGATGCAACCTCGTAACAATGACGTGAATGTGATGGGCAACTGAAGTCAGAATGGTGGAAGATATTCTGAAAATCTGAATTTCATAAAATGACATGGGTTGAACAGGCTGAAAGTTTAGATCTCACATATACATTCAATGAGTATTCACTGGAAATGTAATGCCGTGAATGATCTGACATAAGGACACATGAGCAATCACAGCAACAGTAAACAGATGGGATTTATTAGCGCACAGGCGGAAAATATAATTGGAATACCAAGAGTTTGATCTGAAGCAATGGGAGAAGGTCACTGCATGACGCATGTCCATTTGAAAAATAAGTAGATATTCCTCATAGTATGTTATTTGGGAGACTCTTTTATGCACATTTAATTTCCTGAAGTCGGAAAGCAGTATGTAACGAAATAAGAACATCAACATGTCCCTCTTTTTTGACTGCATTTTATGAAGACATCCTTTTATCTCATTGCAAATAGGAAGGAGCGTTAGTAAATGATATCACATAACAGACTACATTTTTTATATTTTTATAAAAATGCATTATTTCAGATGAAGCCTCTCTATGGTCCCACCATATTGTTTGAGGAATACAATAATCACACATTAGGCATATGTTAGAGCCGTTCCCAGTGGTAGGACCCACTTTCTTTGGACGTTTTTCTTTTGGCTAGTAGGTGGCACTTAATTAACAAATATAAGCCGACACTGGTTAATTGGAGTACCGTTTGAAGGGAGATTGCATGTGAAGCATACACACAGCTTCTGGGTGTTGTTTGTTGAGTTGCCCACCCATTGACTTCTCATGGCCATATTAATCTCTAATGCAATCCCCACCCACTACTTACCCATCCCTACCCACAACACATCTTCCTGGGATCTCTATGAGCTAGCTCTATCAAACAGTAACATCAAAAGTGTTATTCTAATCAGTCTTTTTGAGGTTAATGGCTCCATTGCAGCTATATCTTAAGCAAGTGTGCCTTCAGCCACTTGACATATGTCTGTTCATTGCACTGAAGTTCTGTTAACAAATATCTGTGCTGTGTATAGGTATGAATGTGTTATTTTATTTTGGCCGGGGGGGGTTTGGGGGGTTTGGGGAGTGAGGGGGTTCCGGCACTACTATCATATGCCCATGCAATCACACCATTTTCCAGCTAGTATCATTATAGCACTGCTTGGAAAATAAATGCCTAACCCGTACCTAGATGAATGCCAGGACTGTTGGCTTTTTCAATGCTTGTTGAATTTTGTCATGTCCCAAACACAGCGACTCTGGCAGCAGTACCAAGTAGGCCAATTAGGCATTCACCTTGAATCAGTTTGACTCAATCAGCATCACATGTGTGTAATGCCCCATTGCATGGCCTGCAGTGATGGCCCAGTCATAATGGACCTGTGTGCCGTGTCTTTTGGGCTTGTCCTGAAATATGGTAAAATGTCCTCATAGGAGACATGCATAACTTCATTTTACCGGCTTTTTATATGTATCTATAATTTGTTGTGCAGTGCTATACTTTGACCATGTAGCCCTTGTCACAGTGGCCACAGGACATGACAATGTCTTCATTAAATCGGTAGAGTGACCACCGCTACAATGCCCACTTGTAATGCTATGCTGTCATGTCTTGTCACTACTGTGGCAAAACCTTTTCGTGTAGCTATGATTCTGTCACAGAGGCCCACTGGTAGTCCATGCATGATGTTACCATTCCAACACTGTGGCCTGGTCATGAACTTGAACATAACACAGTGGCCATGCACGTAGTGACTGTAGAGCAGAGTCGAAGGGCTTATTTTCCAAGCACTGTGTCAGCGCATGCCATAGCCATTGTCTATGCTCAGTCATCCTGGCCGCTGTATCCACTGGGCATGTCCTCTTGTCTAGGACCTACAAGCAATGTGACCATGATATGACCTATAGCCATGTCCCAGGCACAATTACACTTACCACAGTGCTCAATTGCCACAGCTTGTGGACTGGCTCTGTGGGCACTCTTCCCCAGGCCATAGGCCCTACTCTGGGCAAAGTGAACCTGACTGCAGTGCCAACTAAACATGCCATGCAGACAGAGTAAACATATCTTAGAGTTACGCTATGCACCAGGAACATACACTCTGGTGGTCAGACTGTCCATTTATTGTGCATCAAACAGGACCTTCAGCCAAGACTCAGAACCTGGAAAGAAACCTTCGGAGCACAGTCACTGGGAATTTCTCTTTCAATGATCAGCGCAGAGCCAGAACGTTGAGGGCCTCTGAAGTAGACCGCAGTGGCACAGCTCCGGCCGTAGCGAAATGAAACACGCCACACGTTGTTAGAGTCTTGGCCCGGAACTGCCTCCCTTGCGCGGGGGCGGGGCTTTTATTGAGACGCCCTGCATCACCGCGTTGCGGTGCGCAGGGCGGATGTAGCACTTAAAAGGCACACTGCTGTGTGATTTTCAACTCACACGTGGGCAGTAGGTTATCACTGTACAGGACTTCCTGCCTTGTGTTCTTGGTTCCTTTCCTCTGCCTGGAATCCAGCCAGACGTCAGGATCGATCCTAACCGAGCTGACCTGCGCCATTGATAGGCACCTGCTGTGTGCCTCCTACCCCCGACTCCCCCATGCTGGGTACTAGATTGCTTTACCCCCCTCTGGGGTACTGGTATGCCACCCTTTTAACACTACCTGGAAGATTCTAGGTCACACACTCAGCTGTTTCTCTTGTATGAACTGCATGTCTTATAACCTTAAGGGCATACTTAGTTGTTTGTTGATGGTACATTGAATATTTACTATTTTGATTCTGTTTTACTACTATCATACTCTGTGACGCTGAGACAATGTTCATACTGAACTCGATGGATTGCTGGAGTTGAATTAGACTGTGTGTGTTTGCTGCATCAAATAACTAAATACTCATCCAACTGGAAATCAAGCACTTTATACTTGGCACATTGCACTTTTTGCACTCTTTGCACTTTGCACCGATGCACTTTATATAGATTTGGTGCCCATTGAACCATTGAGTACCGGGGTACTGGAGCACTTTAGTATGTTTTACTCTAGTTAACGTTTGAAGGGCTAGATACCCCAATAGGGATTACTGTGGGAAGAGGGCTGTTCTTGGTGCAACCATAGATTGCTTTGTAGTTGTAGAAGAGGTGTTTTTGAGCCAATGAGGACTGGGAGATTATAGCTGCAATAGCACCGCATCACCCGTCCCTAGTGGCCTTGTGGAAGGCTACCTAGTGTAAATAACTTGAACACTTAGTGCCTTCATGCATGTTAGCTGTCTGGCACAAATAGGTTATTTAAGCTGCTTATACCCGGCTATTGGCTGCAGCAACCTAGTAAAAGAGATGGTGAAATGTACAGCAAACTCCACCATCTCTCCAGGAACTGAACGAAAAAAGCTATACACGTTTTTTGGCCTATAAACGAAGTGAATGCCCTTATTTCAGAAATACAAGGCTTTTTGTATGATATTAATAGGGGAAGGGGGCTCTAAGCCTATTACGTCTAACTGTGCTGTAGTGGACAATGGTATGAATCTAATAGGTGTGGATGGGATAGAAGTGGAAGGCAGGCTCCCCACCATCCACCACAGCAGTTAGAGGCCAACATGTGCCAGGAGACCGGGCTTTACCAACTCTTGGTGGAGAATTGGATGCATCAACATGGGGAGAAAAACTATCTTATCCCTGTACATGGTATTAAATCCCTGGGTTCTCACTTAAGCAACATCATGGACGTTCATAGCCAATATTAGGCACAGTGAAACCTTCACACAGAGCTAAACTTGATAGATGTAACAACTAGTAAATGTGCTGGTGTACCCACAACGGGCTTGGGTGTTGGGTTGGTTAACCCTATACAATTGAGAAATCCTGGTGAGTCGTGGGAACCTGTTCTAATCACATCAGACATTCTACTGGAAAACCGATTTGTGCCATTGCTGGTGGAGGACTTTGGGGTGACATTACAACAGAGTGCTGTTCCGAGTGCACTGGTGCCTATGGATAGCAACGCTGGTGACTCCGGCCCCACTAGGGCCATCGGGAAGCAAACATATAGCCCTTGGAAAGTGTTATACAAAACTAGAGTGGGAAACCAACATCTTAGGAAAAAGCTGTCCCTGAACCCTGAGTTAGTGTAAGGGATACCAATTTGTGGCTGCAAATATAATCTAAGTGCTGATTTGAAGGAGTTAATGAGTGAGGTGGGGAAATTGAAGGAAATAGTGGTTAAGTTAACCAACACAACCACCGCCCAGGGGAAGCAACTTATTAAGCTACATAATGAACAAGCCCATTATCTCCAATAACCACCTGCTATTCGGATTGGACAGGTTGTGAATCAGGACTTTCTCGACCTGTCATCAAGCCAATGCGATTAGCCCTGTTGAGGCAGGAGAATTGAACAAAGCCAAGTTTAAAAAGATGGAGAAAATCCTTGATCGGCTAAAACCAATGACATATACCATCTACAGGCATGAGTAACCATCCCCCAGGAGGTAATGGCCACAGTAGTTATAAACAACCTCCAAATATAGTCTGACTGAGTCAGATGACGAGGGGGTATAAACAAGGTGTCGTGTAAAGGGGTGCATCTGTCTATATGTGTAACATACCCAAATTAAACCCTGGAACCTATGAGTCCAGGGAGATGGTAACCAACAAGAACATCCATTGGATACCCCACATCAGAGGATGCACCTCTGTGATAAGAGAGGATATTGTTATGTGTATAAGAGGGACAATGCCCAGTGGCTGAAATGATTTTATCAAACTGAGAATAAAAGATAATCAACTAGTTAAGGGGCTACTAGCAATTGAAGCATGATCATACGCACTGCCTGGAATAAAGATTTACCTGCAGGCTTCCCCCCATGGTTGGAGTAGTTATGGAAACAGAGAGCAAATGAGGACTGATTTTGGGCCTAACCCTCGATCTTTGTGGTAGGAAATAGATGAAGTTGAGTGACATGTTCCCTCCCCTAGCCCCATTCTCCCAGTTAGTTCTATGGGAATAAGGGTAGTATTGTCGTGGAATGCTGCTGACATAGAAATGCATTTGATTGATCAGTATTGGATGGCCCTGATTTCCACCTGCAATACTGCATGTATCCAGGAATCCTGGGCCCTAACCTCAGTTGAGGTCCCAGCTTTCTAGGCATTAAACACAGCAGCGACAAAGGGTGCTAGGGGAAAACCATGCGGGGGGCTATTGAACCTAATAGCACTTGATTCTGGGTGGGAAACTGAGATGAGTGTACAGAGCAACGGTGATCTGAAATTGGTTGTTGGACCTTGCTTGTATTTAAACTCTATAATAGACTGTATGGCACCAATCGGTTCGGGACTATGATGCTCTTGCAAGAGCTGATCACCAGCCACGATCACATGTCCAAGGGGATGCTCTACGTTATAATTGGAGGTGACTTCTGACTACAGTTTGAACCTCTGAGGGAACTGGAGGGACTGTGGGAAGAGGTTGACGAGACATGGGACAGCCCAGCCTCAGAACCCACCAAGGATACATAAACATGCCCTGGACACAGACCAAATTGGAATCTCCTTGATACATTTAAAATTATTGATTGAAGGGACAGCGAGCATAAACCACTTCTCCTGGTAGTGAGAAAGAATGGTGGGTACTGCATCCTGTTGGAACCTAGTGTACCGATTATGGTCTCTGGGAACGCCAGGCTCATTATCAAATGGGATACAATAGAGGAAGCTCTATGGTCTCTGGGAACACCAGGCATGTTGTCTAATGGGATAAAATAGAGGAAGCTGGGATAAAACATGTCACTTATCAAAGGACGTTGACTAGTATTGAGAGTAACTGTTGAGGGGACCTATGTAGTGCAGAGGTATTGACTGAGTTTGATGGTTTGGTTGCTGGTATTAGCCCCTTTTTCACTTAACCAGTAAAAGAGATAAAGCAGATGGGGGTGGCAGAGAACTCTTGGTTTGATGATGAGTATCGGATGGCTAAAAGGCTCTGCTGGATTTTTTGGGTGATGCGACGTGTCAATAAAGAGGAGGTGCACCTCTGTATAACTAATTATAAGAACACTACTTCCAAGATAAAAGGAGAAGACAGCATCTTAAATGGTACAACCTCCTAGAGGTGGACTCTAGGAATTATGCTAAGTCATTGTGGGCTCTGGTTGCTGGTAAGAAAAGAACTAATGATAACAGTGTCCACTGCCACATTCCCTCAGAGGACTGGTTGAACCACTTTTGTGAGCTATACGAAGATGCAGCGATTGGAGAAAGTCCTTGGGGGGTCCTTCTCTAAAGGTGTAGTACCAATCAAATAGAGCAGCAAATGAATACTACACTGGCAGAAGTTAGAAGTGTCATTCTTAATTCGAAGTGCTAGAAGGCTCCAGGACCAGACACAATCCCTTCCCATTTGCTGCAAGATGAGTTAGATGTTTGGTTATCTGTTCTAACTAAACTGTTTCAATCTGTGCTCCATCTTAATAAAGTACTGTCTTCTCAGCGAACTGCCAACATTTTTCCGATATATAAAAAAGGGAGAGGGAGAAACCTGTTAACTTCAGGCCCATCTCCTTTCTTGATGCCACTGGCAAAATATGTGCTAAAGTTGTGTTAAAGCAGCTGCAGGAGTGTATGACCTCTAAAAAGATCATCTCTCATCTTCAGGCAGGGTTCCACCAAGGGACAAGTAATATTGATCAATGCGTTTGTCTGTCCCGTATTACTCATAAACATACAGTGCACAAGAAAATACAGGTGTATGATTTCCAGGCTGCCTTTGATTCAGTACCAAAAGATCAACTATGGTGGGTTATATAGGTGTGGGTGGTCCTTGCTGAATTAGTAGCGATAATGGGTGAACTATACTCCAACAACTTGGAGGTGGTAAGGTGGAGTCCTGGAGGTGAAACTACCAAACTGTTCACGGTGGATACGGGCATGCCGCAGGGCTGCATCCTTGCCCCACTCCTGCTCTGCTTTTATATTAATTAGGTGATCTTAGAACTGATGAAGAGATGCCATGATGATAGGCTTGACCACCCCAAATTAGGCACTGATAGCTTTCCGACATTATTCTTTGCCATTGATGCCCTACTTTTGGCCACATCGCCTACGGGGATCAGGCATTGTTTCAATTGATTTGTCACTAAATGCTTGGAATTGGGTCTTGCTCTAAATAAGAGCAAGACCACAGCCATGGTCTTCAGACCAAAGAGTTCTAGGTACTTTACGATCTCCATGAAGGTTGACGGTACACACATTGAACAGGTCACTTACTATGATTATCTGAGTGTTAGATTTGATACCGGGGTGTGTTCTACCCAATTGGATAAGCCCCAGGTTATACTGGAAAAAACTATAGTGGACTAAAAAAGATATTTTCAGATCATGGTGAAGGGGCAGTGTCTCCTGCAATCAAAAAGTATTTTAAAAAAACAAACAGCCAGCTTCGGCAGATCTCTATGGTGTCGAGTTATGGGTGCAAATTAATTGCCAGAAAATTGGGACTGTGGAGAGTACATTTAAATAGCCTATCATATCATATGTGTATGTTGGATGTGTGTGCTACGGGCATAATGCCGAATAAAGAATGATGATGATGATAATGATTAATACTTTTTCCTAAACTAACATTGAAAGGACATGCAGAAATGGGCATTTACAACAACAAACACACCCCATGGATCTGTGGCTCCTGCAGACAAATGTGAACATCATTTTCTAGACTTGGCATGGTCCCTCCTATAGCAAATGTGCCCAACCAGCAAACATCAGTGCATATATTAAAGCTACAGCATGTTTTCTATAAAATATAACATTTTGAGGATACCGTTCACATCCACCTAAATGGAAAAAAGAAGCAAAATGTTCGCTCTACAGATATAGAGACCCAGAAAATCTCGCATCTATGTTCTTGTGTATAGTCTCTTGACCATAGTAGTCAGTGTCACAAACACACATTCAGAAAGAAAGGTACTGCTGTGTTACCGTGTCTTGACCGATGTGCCCCATCTATAGCTTGTGGAGGAAATAAAAAGTAGATAGAAACTACTTACATAATATGTCCGCATACTGACAAACGTTCAGGGGCCTTGAAAGAGGTTTGCCGATAGCATAATAAGGAGCAGAAATCACCAAGTATAGTGTTGACGGACATCATAACAAACCTTTCATTAGTAGTTCTAAAAGTCTGACCTCCAATCTTATATCAGGAACAGAGAGAATTGCTTTCATGAATTGCTCTGCAGCAAAGTAGTAGTGTACATAACAATGCAGCCATCTCTCACTACAAAGCACATTAGATGCGAACATTTATTAATGAGCATTGCAACTTCTGCTCTGTCAACAATGCCACCTTTGAAATATTTGTCTGGTTCGTGAACATTATTTCATGATCCATCTTTAAATTATTAAGAAAACAACAGCATGTTTTACAACAGATTATGTCTCTGTGCTACTACTCTCGTTCCCCTCATTACCAAACTCATCATAAGGAATCCCCCACAATCACCATAGACATGAACATGTCAACTGTCCCACTTCAAATCATCTAAATTGCAGGCCTTTTCCTGCCCGACAGTGCATGAAAGTCTTTAAAAACAGTGATTTCAACCTAATGTATGGAGCGTCTTCCACACAGAGCTTTCCCAGTTAAACTGCACCTTCACTAAGGTTGCCCACATTTTTCCACTATTGAAGAACCACCCCTCCATACTGGACTATATGTATGTCTAAATTAGTAAGGGTTCAGTAGTTCTTAATGTAGGTCTTGCTGGTGCCTTAAATAGTAACAATAGGCCCAACAACCTCAAAGTGGAGCCCTAGCATCGTCAGGGCATATCACTGGAATGGTTGGAGGCAGCTTTTAGAAAAAACAAAGAGGTACTATTCCACTTTGGACTGTGATGGGGAGGTGTCAATGTAACTGGCGGAGGAGGCAGATCCACCATAGCTTAGAGAGAATTATGTTTACCATCTGTGCCCAACACATTGGCTAAAGATCACACATTTAAAGATCGATGCGAGATCTGGTCGGCTTAGCATTTACTGTATTCTCTAGGTTTCAATATTCTATGCCTTGTTACCCTTCTGTGGTGAGATGTCCTTGCGGATTATAAATCCAAACATTCATACATACATCTGATGGACCCAGAAAGCTCTGCCATTCTCTTGTGCACCAAGAAGAAGAGCACTTGCTGTGGCATGCAGTGAAAACAGACTTTACCCAGGATAGAGATGCTGCCATGTCCCATTAAGTGCATCTCTTGGGTACATGGATGAAGAATCAGATTAGTGTTGACAGGGCCAACAGTACAAGTGCAGTTACAAATACGTTTTAAAAAAAAACAAGGAATAACACATCATTTCCCCCATCAAACAAATATAATCAAACCTCACACAAACGGGAAATTAATAATTCACAAAAATATATACACAGGTGTGTAAAGACCCACCAGCTGACACTAAACAGTGGAACACAACATCTTTAAACATTAAAATCCATCTACAACTTGAAAGCCCCAGCCAACACATCCCTGCACCATGAGTGCATGGGGTCTCTTCACTAGCGGTGCACAAAGCCATCCGATCAGAACACACTTTTGGTGTAATTCATGGAATCAAGCGCAGAAGTGGCGCATGCAGCTGACGCACAGAGTGCGCGTGTGCCAGCTTGCGCCAGTCGCGTGCTCCTAAACCCATTTTGACGCACAGCGTATTCATGGATACTTACATCCAAAACCAGCCATGGTGCAGAGTGGTGCAGTGACCCTGCAGCGGCGCTAGTTACGCCCCAACCCCGTCACGTGCGCCAAAACCATCTCTCAAATCCCCTACATGGCGCAAAGGCCCCCCAACCATTAAAACGCACTAAAAATGCCACACAGCCCTCATGTGCCAGTGAAATTGCGTGTAAAACTCCCCACACACCCCTTGGAATACGTGTAACTCGCTCGAGCCAGTGAAATCGCATGTACAGGGATCCCACGCCTGTAATTTGTAATTGCGCTGCTGCTTCCATAAGTACATACTTTGTAGACCTACTTCATTTTTCCATGTAATATACATATGTATTGCCCTTTAAACATCTTCAGTTTCTTTACTGCACGCTACAACAATGCAAGACAACCCCTGATCTTTTGGGCAGTGTGGATGCTGCCCGACGTCTGCCGACAGTCACATAGTCCGCAAACTCTCTGGCTATCACGTTGGGGGAGGGAGGTCAGTATGCTACATGTATAAAAATTAAGGGTATCCTGGTAAAAAAAACTGTGAAATTCAGTGAAAAAACTTTCTTAGAGGGATGTTATGGTTACATTGCAAGTAAAATCGAAGAACCCCAGAAATTGGCCAGTTATGGTAAGCCAAGCAACTGTAACTCACACCACCACCGTGCACTGCTAAGCCTAACAAACATGAAATCAAAGAGGACATCACAAATGTCGATGCCATTACTGATGACATCACATGCCTGGCCCCTTGTTTTTCGTTCACTGACATATCTAGGCCAGGTGGTTTTGTCCACTGACAGTCAAAAACTGAACATTAAAAAGGTACTATATTTGCATATGTCACCCATCTCATATGTTCCTACAGTACTTTCTTAGTCTTCTTTTTTGAAAAATGTCATAATGTAGATAATACCATTGGTGACTGAGGTATAGCAAGTGGCCATGGGAAGTGGCCAGATTATCAAAGTCATGGCCAAAAGCTACTGGCCATGACCACGCGAGACTGGCAATGGGGTTAAAGTGGGCATGGCCACCAGGGACTGGTTATGTGGTGAAGTATTTGAAAATCAGGATAGGTTTGAAATGGAAAATAAATTCTGCCCGTGGCTAAAATTCTGTCTGTGGCAACAGATTGATGTGACTATCGGTGAATAGACCCTGAGACTATGCTAATCAGCAGAGAATTACCAAGCACGCCAAACCAGGTGCCCACATGGTCACCAGGCCACCCTTGAAATCATTACCCACCCTTATTTTCGATCCTAGTGGGACAAGATATTGGGATTGGATGCTGGACTAATTTCTTAAACCTTACAGCAATGACCGGCCCACAATCCATATGCCTTGAGAAAGACTCTACTGAGTCGAATTACATGTCGGCTGAGTTCTAACAATAAATAACAAGAATGGTTTTAAAGACTGATTCATTATGACATTCAGTTACTTATTGATTAACCCAAAGCTGAGATGAACCGGGCTCACTCACCTGTTCGAAACCTAACCCTTGAAGAAGGAAGGGCACCTTCACAAAAGAACCCCATCGCCAGCAGCGGGGTAATCGTTTTAAAGTACTAGATCAAGCACAGTGGGCCTCATTATAAATTTGCTGGTCTAGTAACTACGGTACTGGTAAGCTTGCAAATTACAAGCCCAGCTCGCGGGTGCCTTCCCGCACGCCAGGACTGGTGCCCGCATCGGCACCTGCGGGCAGAGCTGTCGGATGCACCGGCACCATTTTGAATTAGGACCTCCCCATTCCCATTGAGCCTATAGGGCTCAATGGGAATGGGGAGCATTTCATTCCAGCGCCCGCGAATGGCCAATTACCGGCTCTGACAGGGCCGCAATGACCCAGTAATTTCCCATTCACAGGCACCTGAAAAATTTGTAAGTTTGGTGACAGCCTGACGGTTTTACCGGCAAGGCTCAGCCAAACTTGTAATGAGGTCCAGTGACCTACACATTCTACCGCCCTGCAATAACTTGATAATAGTGTACTCTGATTTGATTATTGGGACATGCTGCATGGTCAAACCCTAGTTCTGAATGGGCGGAAATATTTTCCTTACGGCTACAGCCTGAAGTGCTGGACTGAATGACAAGAAACCTGCATGAGGAGCATCAGCAAGGACATGAAAGCATGGTTTTGCAAATCTGTTTTGTGTTTTATTTTTCCAAATGTCCAAATGGAAGCACAAAAAATAGTGATGTAAGTTTGGTGCATTGACAATAGACCTGGCCCTCGGCAAGGACGAATGGCTACTCTGAGTTACTTTCTGGGGTATTCGGCATGGATGAAGGTCTAAGTTGAAATAGGAAAAAAATCTGATTGCGGCAGCAGCCCGGAGTGCTGGACAGGAATGCAGCAAACTTGTGCGAGCAGCATCAGCAAGGATCTAAAAGGATGCTTTTGCAAATCTGTCCTGTGTTTTATTTTTTGAAAGTGTAAAACGCAAGTACAATCAATAGTGATAGAACTTTTCTGCCATGGGCAGTGTCACAAAAATAGTGATATAAGTTTGGTGCATGAACAAGGGGCCTGGCCCTCGGCAAGGGTGAATGCCTACTTTGATTTATTGATTGGGGAATGCAGCATGGCCGAAGTTGTAGGTTTAAATGGGGAAGAAAATTGGCTTGCGACTGCAATGCTGGATGGGATTGCCACAAAGTTGTGCAAGGATCATCAGCAAAGACCTGAAAGGATACTCTTGGTAATCTGTCATGTGTTTTACTTTTTTGAAATTGTCAAAACGTAAGTACAAAAAATTGTGATATAACTTTTGTGCCGTGGGCGGAGGGCATGGCCTTCGGCAAGGACATGTGTCTGCTCCGATTTGCCTATTGCGGTATGCTTTGCTGATAACGACTCACATAAGTATGCATTGCAAAATATGTTCTTGTTAAAGGAGGTTTATAGTTCTTTCATATATGTTAAAAGAGGAATAATTAATAACTTACATACAGTGATGTAACATTATGAAACCATGTCACTTATAACAACCTATTCAATTGACAGAAAAAACTCTGTTAAAGGGATCTTATGGTTAAGATGTACTGCAACCTTAGGACTCCTCTGCCCCAGCAGACAGCTGGTGGCCTGCCATCTTGGGATCCATTGGCACTTTTCTCCTGGGCTCCCATGAGCACTTATCCATCTGTACTGTCCTTTTTATTTATGCACTTCTGTCACTGAACAATGCATATGTGCATTTATAGTAGCACTATGCACAATGTGTTGGTATACGTATGGGAAAGGTATAGGCACAAGATTTGTAGAACATTGTGAAGTGGCAGTTGGTGGGTGGACATTTAATATGTTGGAAGGCTATATGTAGAGTTTTTATAAGTGATTGGTGTGGTGTATGTATGTTTGAATTGTTTAAAGTAGGTAATGAGGGAGTGTTACAAACATAACAGTAAAAGTAAAAGTATGGGCTAGACAGGGGAATGCAGTGACTGTATAGCTATACAATGCAATGTATTATTTCTCTACTAGCCATGTGTCCATTATTCCATTAGCATAGTAGAAAATGCTAATGGGAATGTTGGAGAATCTTACTGAATCTAACTACTTTACTGAAAATGTAAAGTAGATGGATTCTACAAGCTTATTTTTTTAGTTGGTTTTTTTTTAACTGTGAAATGTGGTTCCTAACGGATCCCTTTGTATGTTTAATTATTTAATTATGTGTTTTTCTTTTTTTTTGCAGGAGAAGCCAGAAAGTAAGGTGGGGAGGGACATGAGGGAAGGGGCACCAACAACACATATGGTGGGGCAGGTGGAAAGGGGAAGATGTTGCGCGTGTGTTAAATCTAAGGTAGAGGGCAGTGTTTCTCATATTTCTTGATTACAGCATCAAAAGCACTTCGTAATTTCTCCCCCCTGTTGAGTGGTGTGTTGCAGTATATACAGAGTACTGTTGTTTTCGAAAGATGTGGATCAACAGCTGCTTTTATTGCTTGCAAGGTAGCTGGTGGGATTCTGTGACCCAAAGAAGTATGCTGTGTGGTTAGAGTATTGGTTGAGGAAGATGGGGTAGAGGAAGAAAGCCTATTACTTCCTAAGAAAGGAACATTCTTTCTGAGACGATTGAGGTGGTTGGATTTGGTATGGCACCACATAGAGATGATCACGTAGGAATACTGCCAAGGTTTTCAGGGACTCAGTACAACATTACACTCAGTGCATTTCACTTTGGTAGCTTTAGCATTTGGTACATTTCCAACAGTGGTAAAGAAATGCCAGACCCATGATTCTCTGTGGGTGTTAGAGGGAGGCACTTCTTCTACCTCATCTTCATGATCTTCTTGATTGTCTTTTGAAGTATTGCACTTCTTTCGTTGCGGAGGTTCTCCACCTGGTGGTAATAGCTCTTGGGGAGGAGCGATAGCAGTAGCTGTTGCCATTTTTATGATAAATAGCAGTTTCCCTAATATTCTTCTAAGTATGTGCTGTGTGCTATATTGTTAATGGATAATGAGTAACAATAGGTGTGGGAGCTGTGAAAGGGTAGATTTTGAGCTTCAAAATTACTAGATCAGCTGAAAATACAGTTTCAAGCTGTTCGCGAACCACAAACCAGTTCCCAAAGTGCAGACGCTTTTGCAGACACGTCATCTTGCCATGCAAGGTCATGTGACACTGTACAGAATGTCTGCAATGACATCAGATGTTCGTGTATGTCGGCAAACACAAAAACAGTGGAAAAAGTTACAAAAAGTGTATAGAAGTTTTAAGAATTATGTTAGACGGTGGGGAATGGGGGAGTTTTAAGGTGAAACTTTCTAAATTGGAGAAAAATGCTACTATATTGTGATAAGCATGATATAAGTATGTTGTAGCAAATTAGGGTGCACTGGTAAAAACCTTGGACATTTCTTGAAAAAACTTGTTAAAGGGACGTTTTGGTTGAGTTGCACTAATAAAAAGCTATGCAATTCAATGAAAAATCTATGTTAAAGAACGTTATGGTTACAAGTAAAACTGAGAAACCCCATAAATGTGCCAGTTATGGTAAGCTAAGCAACCATAACTCACCCCGCCACTGTGCACTGATAAGTCAAACACCTAGTACATGAAAGATGATATAACAAATGTCATTGATGACATAACTGATAACATCACGCATTTAAAACACCTTCATGAACAGTCCCTACAAGTAGTAGTGTTTATACTGTTTGCAACAAGATGTCAAGGGTGATTGGGAGATCTATCATAAACTACTTAATGTATTAAAGAATGTTCTCATCTAAAGAAAACATAATATTTGAGTTGTGTTATTAATACAGGAACATAATCATACATACACAGGCAATGGCTGCAGCATGTACAAAAAAGCATGATTTTTTTAATCTGGTAATTTCCAATAGTACAGTATAAATGCTATCTTATCAAAGTTTTGTGCAATGTTAAAAATTGAATAAATAGCCAACAATTCCAAAATTACTACATACTTGTGTTAGTACAAACAATACATATAAAAACCATTATGTGTGAGTCCCGTTGAGTCCCGCTTTTCCGCAGACGTTTGCCCAGCTGCTGGAGGATCTGCATCGTAAAGCACAGACTTCTATTTACTTTACAGTCTACCTTACCCATAAGGCTCTGTGCCCATGGATTTAGAGGCAGGAGCATAAAAGAAGCCAGGCGTGCACACTGCGTGCGCACACCCGTGTGAGTCCCGTTGAGTCCCGCTTAGCCACGGACGTTTGCCCAGCTGCTGGAGAGTCTGCATTGTAAAGCACAGACTTCTATTTACTTTACAGACTACCTTACCCATAAGGTGATCCTTAAACAAGGACACTGAATCTGGTATTTACTATTATACCCTGGATACTTATACTCGATTTTCATTTGTTTAGGCTCTGTGGCCGTGGATTTAGAGTCGGGAGCATAAAAGAAGACAGGCGGGTGCACCGCGCACGCACACCCGTGTGAGTCCCATTGAGTCCCGCTTTGCCGCAGCATTCGGGGCTTCGGGCGTGGTGCTTTCTGGCTGTAATTGTGTTTCCTTTGTGATTGTGAGCAGACCACCTACGAGACAAACCGCTTTGTCATAATTACTGCATGCTGTACGTTTGCATGGCGTATAAGACAAAAAGCCCCTACCGGCTCACCACGGCAATGCCTTCCAGCATACGCCAGCGCATTATGTCGGAGTCCCAACCACTTTATGATGAGCTGCCTACAGCCGCGAAGGCTGTTAATACTTGTTCAATCCCGATTGTTTGCATCTCCTGCCCTAAAGCCAAAATTACTAACAAGAAGCTGGCGGCTAGGACAAACAATGTCGATATACGCAAATATGGCTTTGGGAGATCTGGGGACGTTGCGTCCAATTTCACTCCTATTGTAAATGAACTACAACCGTCCACTACTAACGGTGGATCTGTTTCAAATCCTTCTACGGGTGTATGTGCCCAGGCTTCATCTGTTTCTGTTGAAAAAACTCAAGCTGAACCAAAGCCTAATACTCTTAATATTGCAACTTCTCTCACAGATACTATGGTATTACGCAATGCTCCATCTGGTGCTCCATGCACATTGAATTCTGATATTTCTAACTCTAATGAAGATGCAGTGATAGAACTTGATTCTGTCAATTCTTGTTTCTCGGCCAGAGCAGATGGCTCTAATCTCTCTCAGTCACCTGACATGTTCCAGCATTCTAGCTGTAATATTTCAGCTTTAGCTGCTTCTTATAATGCTCCTACGCCACACAGGGCAAATATAGAAACACAGATTTCATCACAAAAAAATTCAAATCTCTCAATTGACCCTTGAGGTGATGAATGTTGCACTCATGGCTCTTGCCAAGCTATTTGAGACTTTGGATAACAGACTAAAGGGCTTTGCAGACAATCTTGACACTTTGAGATTTGACCAAAAAAACTATGATAACTGCCTTAGATCATTCTCAAGGTTGTCTCAATGAAAAACTTAATAATGTACTCAATTTACAAAAGGATGTAGTGCAGCCTCTGGCCCAGAATCATACTGCTACTATGAAAAATATTATGCTCTGTGATGATGTTCACACACAAAAAAAAAAGAAAACAGTTTGTCAAAATGAGGAAATTATCCCTGAAACTACAGGCATTGCTCTTTCTTCACCATCTACACAACCAGCACAATTAATGTCCTCTTTGCCGTATGTTAAAGGAATCATAACAGAGAAATTTGTGGCAACTGACCCTACTCCGCCAACACATATTGCTCACCACTCCAATCATACGGACAAACCTATGATCAATACTCACGAATCTAAAAGAACCTACCCTGTATTCGATCTAAAAACCACAAATCAAGTACCATCAACAAATCCAAAGGGGAAGAAAACACAGGATCCCAAATAATCAAAGAATGTTAAGTCCACCAAATTAGTGGCAACGTCTTTAACTAAACAATGTATTAACAACTTAACACGTGATAACAGCAGATCACTTGCTGCTTCGAGCTCCATAACAAGAAAATATGTCACACTGGCGAAATTGAAAAAAAATAAACACCTTGGGCCTCATCACGAGTCTGGCGGTAACCCTTAAATGTGGCGGTAGCGCTATTACCACCACATTTAAGGGTCTGCCAGATCATGGCTTCGGCGGATTTCCCCCAGCTCTCAGCTGGGGGGGGAAATCCGTGGCAAAATTGCTGATTTTTGGCACGATTACCGCCAACGGGAAATCCGCCAGCGGTAATAGCGCAAATTTTCCCCATTGGGCCCAATGGGGAATGAGGAATTCCCGAATGGGCCCAATGGGGAATGGGCAATAACCCTTCCACCAAACCCAGGATCCAATGCTAATAGCGCTGGGGGTTTGGCGGTAGGGCTATTAGCGCCGGCGCTAATAGCACCGGCGTTACCGCCCAACTCGTGATGAGTCCGCTTGACTCCTGTGAATCCCCCAAAGTGAGTATTGACCATCCACCTCTTGATGAACTGATCAAATTATCTGTATTGATGAACCAAGAAAGATTAGTACTGCTACTGACCAGGTATGTTCCCATATGTTATCAATGAATGAAACAATTATATCCTAGTTGACGGGAATCCTGATGTTAGTGGTACTACTGGGAAAAAGACCTCTAAAGTTCTACTCCATGAGAATGTCCAGAAAGAAGATAAGGTTTAAACAAAGAGAATCACATACAACCATGGTGATGAATAAAACGTGGTTTGTATTGTGATAAAGATCATTCAAACATAAACAAGAAAATATTTACAAATACTTTGTGTGAGAAAATTCAAATACTCTTAGACATAAATAAAAATGAAAACATGGAAATCACAGTTTTGCTTCAGTACATCAATCAGTGCAAAGTCCTTGGCATGGCATATATCACTGGTGAGATCATAAAGGCTATGCTATAGTGCAATGGTGAGTGTAGGGTGCTACCCGTACACCTTCAGTACACACATCTGAATTTTTCAGATGGTATTATAGGTGCGTTGTTCAGTAAAGAATCTAATTTTTCAAATGATATTTCAGGTGCCAACGTGGCAGGGGGACCGTGGTCTGATTGCTTGGTATTGAGTATGGGTCTGTCAGTAAATAGTCCATAGACCCCAAGACATCTTTGACAATGCAAATCACCCCCTTGCATATGGTGCACATTTCGGCGGAGGAAGTGTCCAACTTCAAATACATCAGCCGGATCAATATTACTCTTAGTGAGCCGCCTTCATCAGGGCAAATAGGAGACCCCTGTTATAAAAAGCAAAACACAAGAAAACAGTAGTAAATAGAATATTCTTGTGTATTAATACCTCAGTTCTTTCTGGACATAACTGGATTTGGTAGTATCCAAGACTAAATTTTGTCATTAACAACCATGTGTGTGGTTCCGTTGGAAACATTAAAATAAGGGGGCACATAATATGCAATTATAAGTAAGAACAACACGTACTGATGACATTTTTAGGTAGTGGTGGGGAAAAAAAGTTACTGTTTGCCTAACTCACCACTGGAACCTTGTCATGAATCTCACTTGTGGGGCGGGCTCCCAGGTCAGGTGGGACCAAGTAAACAGCACTGCTGTGTCACATATTGTGGCAAACAGGGGGCAGTCAAGGCTAGGTTAGCTAACACTGTGTGTATAGAGGAACACCATTGTGTTAAATATGAACTAGAATGGCAACCGCAAACTGTTTTAGGGGCCTTTCAGTTTCGCGTAGGGACTCAAACTTGATGACATTTGAGCGGCCTCCTACTGTGCCGCAATCTAGAGAACAAAAACAAAATATATGTATATACATCTCTAATCAAGAGGATCCCTATGGGTACCTGGGACGAAGGGTAGAATGCTCCTGGGTGATGGGTGCCAGTCGTAAGGTGCGCCGGACTGGAGACACATAATGAGGATGGTCGGAGCGTGGTTCTAGCAATAAAGTGCAGGAATCACGAGCATCCTAATGTCAAAAACAAACGAATATTTGTAGAAAGGAACAAGTGAATTCCCAATGATCTAGGCTCCAAAAAGAGTGAGCGAATGCGTAATGAAACGCTGGAAATTCAAAAAAAGTGTTACCTGTAGTGTGGTTAAGGAGGCACTGGCTGCGTGGTGCTTCCAGAGTGGATTAGTCTGTCCGTGCAGTGTGTGTTCGCTGTACTGCAGTGAGTGTCTGATGGTCAGCGTCGGCTGTAACCAAGACACGTCTCACTGTGGAGGGTGTGTGGGGTTGTGAGCCAATAAGCGCATGCTACGTGGTGGAGCCGGGTTGGCTGTGGCCTCGGCGGTCAGCATGCTGAAGGGTGTGTGGGCGGGCTGGCCAATCGCAGCGTGCCGCGTGGCAGAGCCTGATTGGTCACAGCCAAAGGAATGCGGCACCAAGATGCTGGGGTGCTTCCCGAGAGTGGGGGCGGAGCCCTCCACCCGTGCAGGCCCTGAGCTGCAGTTTACAGGCAATCAATGCCGTGCCTCGATAATGAAACACCGGGGTTCCATTACTGAAATGGAGCTTCCTGGGGAAGCATAGATGACCCGGTGTGCAAAAGGGAATTGAAAGCACGGCGTCATCGCGTAGGAAGCCCAGCATGGAGTTGGAGCTGGGGGGTGTGTGTTGCTCAGAACCAATCATGGTGGGCTGCAACTCCCACCCGATTTCAGGTCAGAGTCCGGAGAAGGGTAAGAGAGAGGTGAACTGCACGAAACTGAATGTGTGTGCAGAGCCACATCATCAGAAATGTGACGCATGATATATGTTGGATCTTGATGAAAAGAGGTGTGCATATAACTTGATGTGTGCACACAATCTCGGTCAAGAAATGGTAGTCATGTAATGACATGGAAGAGGGGGAAGGGTCTTCCCTCTCGGGCTGGGACTGTGGTGGCTGCTGACATGCTCGTAATCAATAGGGTAACGTCTTCAGGTAAGCGTATGTCCAGGAACCCTGGCTCATATTTAAGGTGGAAAGATCTGTTGTTCATTAAGGCCCTGTTGCACCGAATCCAATCTATGGTTCTATCTGCCTTTAAGGTTCAGCAAGCGTTCCTGAATGTTAGGGCCATCCCGTACTCTTTCAAGGACCCACCAGTAGATGTCTTGTGTGGTGTGTTTTTTATCCAAATAGTGTTGTACAAGGGGGGATGTGAGGTTTTTACATCTAATCCTTGACCTATGTTCCGAAATGCGTATGCCTACATTCCGCATAGTTTGCCCGACATATCGGAGTTTACAAGGGCATTCTATGCAGTATACCACTTGCTTGGTCTTGCAGTTGGAGATGTCGTTGAGACACCATGTTTTTTGTCCAACTTGAAATTGTTGAATTTTGGACGTGAAGTGGCAGACTGAACATGACCCACAGGGATGATGCCCTTTGAGTCGTCTGAGATTCCATAAATTGCTTTGTTGTGTTTTTTTGGTGTACATTGAGTGCACCAAATGTTCTTTAATGTTCCGTGCCCTTTTGTACTCGAACCTTGGTTTGCGCTGGTCGGGAAGGCATAGTCCTGCAATGGATCAGTATTTGTGAATGATTTTCTTAATTTGGAAAGCATGTTGGCCGTGTGTCACCACACAAGTGATTTGATCCTGAGGTTCTTCCCGAGTTTTGGGAGTGAGGAGTGAGTCCTGACATGTAAAGCGTGCCCTCTTCAAAGATCGGGACACCAACTTGCGGGGATACCCTCTTTCTTGTAACCGCCGGCTGAGTAGATCAGCATCATGATAAAAGTCCTCTAGGGACGTACAGTTTCTGCATAAACACAGAAATTGGCCGTAGGGTAAATTTTCCTTAATATGTTGGGGATGATTGCTCTGAAAATGAAGTAAAGTGTTGCGGTCTGTCGGTTTACGGAACGTATTGCAGGTTAATTTACCCTGAGTATGTCCAATGGATAGGTCCAGAAAGTGAACCATGGTGTTGCTGTGTTCCATGGTAAACTGAATATATGTACTGCATGTGTTCAGCCAGACAAAGAAGTTCTGTAATGTGTCCTCTGTACCTTCCCATAAACAGATGACATCATCATTATAGCGCCGCCATTGCTTGATGTTGTCTTGCCATAAGTTGGTTGGGTTGAAAATGAAGTTCTTTTCGAATTTGGCCATAAACAAAATGGCCAAACTTGGGGCAAATGTTGCCCCCATTGCCGTTCCCTTTATTTGTAGGTAGAATTGTTTATCAAATTCTAAGAAATTCTTGCAGAGGGCAAGGGTCATTACTTCAATAATGAATTCAGGCGGGGCTTTTGTTTCTCTGTTGGTTTCAACGAGGTATTCGTATATGCAATCAATGGCTGCTTGCTGCGGAATACTCGTGTAGAGTGATTTGATATCTAGGGTCACTAGAATGTGTTTTTGAGGGTCAAAGTCTAGATTTTCAAACAATTGGATGGTATGCATTGTGTCTCTGATGTAGGATTCAGTCCTAATGCTGATGGGTTCAAGGAAGTAATCTACAAATTTACACAGTGGTTCTAAAATTGAGCCACAACCCGACACAATGGGTCTTCCAGGTGGGTTGGTTGGATTCATGTGAATCTTGGGCAGTGCATACAGACAAGGAGTTCTACCGCCCGTGCTGACGAGGAAATCGGATTATTTTTCCGAGATCCAGTCTTTTTCAAGAGCGAACGACACCAAATTAGCTGTATTGAACCAGACCCTGCCTTCAACTAATTCTAAGAACGTACTCTCATCTGCCCAAATGTGCCCTATCGCTACCACTCCAAAAAAAAATGCTCTGTCTACCAACGAAATTGGTGCTTCAAGAGAGGCACTAAGGCGCAAAATTGATTTATACCTAGACCAGCGAAAATTCAAACCTCCTCGCTTCCCCATCATAGCGAATGGTCCAGCTAAATGCGCTGCTGTTTCTATAACTACATCCCTGCCAACGATCAATACCAATGAAATCAGGGACCTTAAACAAGTATCCTTTGCTGAGTCAGAGCACCACTCATCAGAGTGCTTATCACACTCGAAAGTAAAATCTGGTAACTTTTCTCAAACTGATCTTGAGGAAATTAGGGATTCTATTGCACGTTTATGGCGGATGAATTCTAGACAAGTTCAAGCATTCGCCTCTAGCACTATTCAAGATACTAACCAAAAAAATCCTCAGTTTTCGAATGCACAAATGACCATGCTCTCCAACACAATGTCTACAAGACGCTCCTTACCATCTTCCAAAAAAATGAGTTCTAATATAGAAACAAGACATTCATTGCTGCTTACATGTCGACCAGAAATCACTCCATCTTACATTATGAACCAACAGAGTATTTTAAAACTCTTTTCTGAAATCATTGAGCTTAGGGTAATTGGATCCGATGATTTGGATCAAATTGAATTCCCTATTAAAATCAACCCTGGCACAGCCCTCATATGGATTAAATCTCGGATAATACGTAATATCATTTGGGTGGCCAAGGATGCCTTGTACAACTTAGGTTTCCTGATTTCAGTTAACGACGATACAAAAAGTCCGCTACAATCTTAAAATTGCTCAGAATCCTCATCTCAATATGTCAAAACATAATGCCTCAGAGGGTCTGAATGGCCCCAAGGAATACAGTCATATTACAAGAGTATAACTAGATCCGGCCGGCTACCAAGTGTGCCTCTCAGTAATTAGTTGGAACACTCGAGGATTTAGTCACCTTATCAATAATCCCAGAAGCAGTCTTGGAAACTACAACCTTATATTACTTCAGGAAACTTGGCTATCTGTCCCGCCTACCTGGAATAATTATGATATCCAGTTAGTACCTGCAATACGAGCAATTAAAGGGATTAAAGGGAGGTCCATGTCGGGTTTGTTAACTGCTACAAACACATTAGCCAACATTCATTTGACCTCACTTTTTGCTGCCAATCCTTTCATTCAATGCTCCTACTTTACCATTAGTTCTGTCAAAATTGCTTTAATTAATTTGTACTGGAATCCTCTGGGCATTTCGACTTTGTTGTTTCTTAAAAATCTGGCAACCATGATGGAGAATATCATTTTATCTTATGGTATTATACACATCATTGTTGCAGGTGACTTGAATCTACATCTTTTTAAGGGAAAACAGCACAAAAAACAAGAACGAGTAGAATTGTGGAACAATTTTGTAAAAGCTTGGAACTTTGTGATGTTGTACGGTACTTGCACTGCTGACTCCCCCCTCATGCAACTTGGTTTAGAGGGAATCGGAGTGCGACTATCGATTATATTTTTGTAACACAAAGTCTTTTTAATCAAATATCTGACTTTGCAGTAATAACATCTGATAATAGCGATCATCGGCCATTAACATTCAAAATAACCTTGGATTCAGCCCCTTGTCCACAAAGACAATTCTTTTCAGGCTCGGTGGAAACAAACAATTCTTTAAATCACCTGAAATTGTCTGATTAATCGCTTGTGCTCTACCGAGATCATTTAAAACTCAGTCACAAGGCATGTATGGAAACAGATCTCCCAAATCAATTGGTTCTTTACAACCAAATTCAGTTATATGCCACTACTCAGAACTCGAGACCAGATATAACTCAAGAATATGATTATGCTGTCCACAATAGGAAATCCTTTCATAGGAAGCTGAAAAGACAAGCTCTAGCAGCACCTCTTGCACTAAGAGCTTCAGCCATGTGTGCCATCAAAACCTCCTATAGAAACTGGATGCACGAATACAAATTATTAAAACAACAAAAAGATGGAGAACTTATGTTAAAGCAGATTCAAAACAAAAATACTGCCCAGATTTGGCAAATGTTTAATTCGGTCACTAATGTCTCGCAATTAACTTCACAAATAAATGGTGTTACAGAAAAAGATTGGGTAACTCATTTTTCAGCTTTCTATGCTGCCCCAATATCCCTTAAATTCCCTTATCTATTGTCTCCCACTTGTGAACTGAAATTTGATGAAGACGATATTCAGTGTTTCATCAATAAAGCCACCGTGTCCCGAGCCCCTGGTCCTGATGGACTCTCTAATGCAGTCCTAAAAAAGAACGTTGACCTCTGGGCTTCTATCCTCTACATCACATTTCAGTTAATTCAACTTAAGCAAGAGATACCAAAATCTTGGACTCACTCAATCATAGTGCCAATCCACAAAAAAGGAGATTGAAAGAATCCCATTAATTACCAGCCCATCACATTATTAGATGTGCCCGGAAAAATCTACTGTAGATTGGTCCTAAGTGACCTGAATGCCTGGTCATTATCAACTCACCGAAGGGACCCATTCTAAACTGGATCTGTCTCTGGACTAGGCACTGCAATTAATCTAACAATGCTCAATGATCTCGAGTCATCCTAAGCCAACAGAATCAACCATTGTATGTGGCTTTTGTTGACTTCCGCATGGCGTTTGATTAAATTGACAGGGAACTTCTTCTGAGAAAACTAGTGAAATATGATTGTCCTGAATCATTAGTTAAAATTGTGAGTCTTTTACATACAAATACGTCTGTTCAAATCAAGTTAAACATGGAAGGCCTTCTTTCTAACATGATTACGGCTGCAAGAGGCCTTAAGCATACTTGCCTCAACATTGTTTAATCTTTTTTTAATGGATATAGCAGATTCCTTTGCCATAGCCCCATCTGATTCCCCAAAGTTAGAAAATCAAACAATATCTTGGCTACTTTACGTGGATGATTTGGTGCTGATATCCCAAACTCCATCTGGGCTACAAATTCTTCTGGATTCTCTTGCTCAATACGTGTCCATTAACAATCTAACAGTAAATGAGGACAAAATGCAAATCATTCTACTTGGTAAACCGAAATCGTCTTTTTCAAACAAGTACCAGTGGTCAAACAACCTCATCTCCGAAAAATCTCCTGAGCTTGCATTGATATCCAAACTTACTATGCTCCCCAAATTTGGTAAATGTACATGTACACCCATCATGTCCTTTTATTAACAAAAGGTCTTGCCAATCATTACTTATGGGATGGAAACCGTGGTGCCTAGAACTCAACTATTCTGGAACCAGAAACAAGCCAAGTTCTGGAAATCTGTATTTAATCTTCCAAAAAGCACTCCAACCATGTTACTCAGGTATGAACTTGGTCTCCTTTAAATTCATATTCAGGTTACCTGGAAAATGTGTGCATTACTTCGGAAATGTCTTTTAGGAATTACTAATCAAGATAGTCTCGCCATTCTAGCTAATCATTTGCTGACCTCGAAGCAGACTTTGCCTTCAAACTGGACAACACATATCTTGAATGCACTAGCCAATGCAAATATCTCAATTGATCTTCTTCTCATGAATCCAAACAGAGCTAACATCAAACTCTATCAGTCCGATTGGTTATTGACTCAAGAAAAATGGTTATTATTAAAAGATTTCGACAGGAAACTTTTTGGTCACAAACGATTCCGGGAAATGGCAGACGATCTTCTAAAATGTCTGTCGCCTGTATTAAGATCGAAAATCTGGAAATTTTGTCTCAGTTTGTGGCCTGTTAACGAGATTTTGGTCAGAAGAGGTCTCCTCAAAAAAGAATTAGGCCATTGTCGTTTCTGCAAAGACGAGTCGCAGACAGAAACTCTCCGTCATATCATTACAAAATGCAAAGTTTTACTTAGCAGCATCTGAAACTTGCCTATTGCATGACACCAAAGTACATTCATAGAACCGACAATGAAATATGGGCTGAAATCTTTGGGTCTGGTAAAATTTCAGTTAAAATTGCAACTTTGCATAATCTGGTCTGGCCAGGCGTACAGAGCTGGACCAGCTGCAGAACTCATAATGTGGCAGCCCGGCATCGTTCATACCGTGGCTGCTACATTCGTAATGAGGCCCAATGGCTTCTACTATAGCCACTGCAGCTGCCCCACCACCACCATCTCGAGGGCCTGGCGAGGGGAATAGGCATGTTGATACAGAAGTGGAACAAGAGGAAGATGAGGATAAGGTACTGGAAGTCCCTATCTCCAGCTCCCAATGTGAATCCTGGGTGTGGCAGGTTTTTCCCACCATTGGAGGTGCACCTAATGCTAGGGCAGACAAGTTTTGATGCACTGAGTGCAAGGTTGTACTCAGTCATGGAAAACCAGGTCTGTACAGCTATGGGACCGCCTCCGTCTGGCACCACCTCAGGTCCAATCACAAGGCAGCAGTTTAAAAGGTTGTACCTTTCAAAGGGATGAGTAGGCTGACGGCCACTACCTCATGCTCATCGTCCACTCCTGACAACACAAGGGACACTTATCTTTCGAGGATGACAGTGCTGTGCATTTACTGTGCCACACCGCTCTGTAAGGGGGAGCAGTTTCGGAGTGATTTTGAGGCCACAGTCAAGGAGCATGAGAAACACTGTCCCCTACCCAATTGAGGCCTACCCAACATCCTCCTCTCTAAAACTGCCCCTTCGTCCCTGTGGTTGGTGACCCTTCCTTCCCCTCCCTTGTTTCTCCTGCAACAAAAGAAAACTCCAAAAACTATAAAACACAAAAAATAACAAAAACGTTTCTTTTCAGAGCCACCTTCCACAGTTGAAAAATAGAAGTAGCAAAAAACGTTGCAGGCCCCTACGCAGACTGTGGAGTCCGCAGACAGCACGGTAGTCCGCAGACATCTAAAACATGTATGTGGTGGTGGCATCAAAAATATTTAACTCTTTTGTGTGAGACAGTGGTGACTCTGACAAGAACCTTTTTTGTATTTTTTGTTTTAACAAGTTTTATCAAGTTTTAAAGTAAACTAAGCAACATTCTACTAAACTACACCTTTTCTTTGAACTTGCAAAAAAGTCAGCATTTTATTTTCACCGTGCTTCCATGCATTTGTTTTTCACCTACTGGAAGTTGCTTTGTATATTTACAAAAAGTGCTTCAAAGCATTTTTAATGTTTTGCAGAAAATGCTCATTACCGGCATCCGTAAGATGTACTCCATCGCTGCCGAAAATATTGACAATGTCAAATTTAATATGTTCATTATGGAAAGACGTCATGCCAACATCTACCAAAAATGCACACACAACCTTGTTTACATTGCACCTCGCTTTCTCCATTTGTGACCCAAATGAACTTGAGTGCATCCTCATCTGTATCGGGGCAATTCAAGAAAAAAGCAGTCTAGAATTCGGGAACATTTCCTTCAATTTGCAAAATGTCTCCTTCATTGCAAAACTAAATGAATTTCCAGTGATATACCCTAAACTGTTCCCGCCACAATTAACAATGATAATGTCCGGATGTTCCAGTGTGACCAAATTGACACAAATTGGGAGCAAGTCCACCCACTTCAATATACGCACTCCATACCATTGCACATGAATATCATCAAATCCAAGATTTTCAGCCACTCCACACTGCTCTGCATACACCTTCAAGCAATGGATCCACAATACCCCAAAACCAACACACTCTGCCTCCTGAAAGACAGAGGCATAGCCATGGCCAGTTCCACTCCCCTGAGCAAACACACCTTCTGCCAAACTCTCTCCTTACATGCCACACCCAGGAAAACGTATTGGCTAATCCCCTGGGCTGCACAGTCCCATTTCCATGCCTGGCATTGACAAAAGACCCAGATGTGGTAGATCGTCCAAATGAAGGGGGTGAGGAGAGAAATTAAATGCAATGTAGTTATTTACTATTTAGTGGTGTCTCTGAAAATAACCTTTTTTGGGGAAGGGGCTTTTCAGATTTATTTTCCTACAACTTCTAATATGCATTCTACATCATTTTCACAAGAACTTTCTGAGTGCATTTTGAATATTTTCAAGAAAGATTGCATTGTCACAATCAGTAAAAGTCATGCCATCACTGAACACATTATATCCACGATCCAGCAGAATGTTCTAATTTGGGAAGGATGTCATCCCAACACCATTCAAAAATGAACATACCCCCTTTGTTCTTTTAGTTTTTTTATTGATGTTTTAGTTTATTACAAATGTTTTCACTCAAAAGAAGACAAGAAAATACTAAAAGTTAAATTCCTGTGAACTGTAAGTCTATTTATAACAGTATGTTCCGTGTCCCATTTTCAATTGCATCCATTACTTAATTCCAGAATCGGATGACTCTAAAGGTCAACAGACTTTCATTTCCACTAAAAATTAAGGCCTATCAATGTTTTGCATCAAGGTTTAGTCTTGATTGAGGAAGCATTCCACTAAACAAAAGTCTTGTATCCTCAAGTGTTGTGCACTGCATAATAATGTGATGCAGAGTTTCCACCTTTTTTTTTGTTGTTGACAGAAACGGCAAAAAGCAAGTGATGCAGGAAGTTTGGTCTTTGACAAAATGTCCCTAGTCAGCAATAAGTTGAGGCGTAATCTCAAAAAAGTGTCTCTCATCTTGAATTCCGGGAATTTGTGTAGATATTGTGGCAATTGATTCAGCGCATGCACCTCAATCTCAGCTGTTATTGCTAGTTTATATTGAGAATTGTGTTGATTTGTGCAGATCCAATAATTTCTTAGCAGTTTAATTTTTGCTTTCTGCAGTCAGTTTACTAACATATCCACAGATATTGCCTCATGATCCATTATTCTAACACACGCGTCTTTCTACAAATGTAACACTGTTGCTTTTATTGATATTTGTTTTTGATGTAGGATCTCAATTGCCAGAATATGTTCCTGTAGCAGTTTCTTCCTATATAGGGCCAGGGATTTCCAGTTCTTCTCTGACTCCAAAGATTGCAATGCTAGTTTGTATTGTATACGCAGAGCCAGGTATGTTGCAGGGAGGGACAGAATCTTCCTCCAAACTAGCCCTTCTAGGCATGGCCAGATGTCTCGAGGGGCATTCAGCATGGTTTCTGAGCCAGATGTAAGAATGCCCATTATTTTCTGCTTAAAAAAAGTAATTACTGGTTTTAGTGAATAGGCACCATATTTGTGATGCAGTATCTCTTTCCTATCATGCTAGAGATATTGCCTTTTCTTTCAGCTTCTCAGCCCAACCTTTTTCAATCTCTGATTGACTTAACATAAGCCCCAGGTATTTAATTCTGGCCACCATTTCTACTGTTTTCCCTCTAGAAAAATGACTTAAGGTTTTCTTTTTATATTCGGGTTGAGTGTCAGGGTCATCACTTGTTTTTTTCACATTTATCTTTAACTCATTTATTGCAACATATATGGCCAGTCCATGGATTCTTTTTTTAAAGCCCCACTTGCATCTTACAAAGGATTACTGGATCATTGGCATTTAATATATATGTTACTTGTGTGTTATTCAATTTCGGTGGATTAGCATTGATGTTCCTTTGGTTGTCCACAAAATCTGATATGAAAAGTTTGAAAAGGTTTGCCATCAAGGGACAGCGCGGCTTCAGACCATTCCATGTATGAATTTCTGTTGAAAGATTACCACTTTGGGATAGTCTGATTTTGATTGTCGTGTTGGTATAGAGGGCATTAATTGGTTCTCAAATTTCCCTTGGGCTTTTCCACTTTTCAAGTTTTTCCCATAGCTTTGTTCTTTTGACAGCGTCGAACGCAAGCTGGAGGTCGATAAAAGCCACGTGGGTCGTAGTTCTTTCTTTCATTCAATGATTCCAATTTCAATAGATTTAGGAGAAGCAGATTGATGTTTGTCCCTATATTTTTGGTAAATCCCATTTGCCTAGGATTAAGTCTTCTTTTAAGATTTGCCCAGTTTGTCATATTTTGTAATAGTATATATGCGAAGACCTTACCCATGGGATCCAGCAATGCTATAGGGCGAGAGTCCCCTGGGTTTTTCCTATCGCCTTGCTTGAATATAGGTATGAGGATAGCTGTTTTCCATGTGATTGGAATTGTGTTGGTAATGTTGATAGTGTTGAATAGTTCTATACATAGATCCGTCCATGCTTCAGGATTCTGTCTGAGTTGTTCATTGCTTAGCCAGAGGCACAAGAGGGATTTCGTTTTTTAATGTGTTTATGTAGGACTTCATGATCCCAAAGAATATTCCCTTTAGGGTTTTGTTTTGACAGTTGTCTGTTGTCATGGTCGCTTTGTTTCCTGTAAAATGTTGCAAAGTAATTGATCCACTCTTTCTCTGGGACATTCTGTATCAATTTCTCCTGATGTTCTGTGTTTTCAATTATCAGATTCTATAGATGTCTAGGGTTTTGATTTTGAAGAGCTTTTAACATAGATTTGGCATCGTTTTGCATAGTGATTGCCTTCATCAATTTAAGCCAATTCTTGTATTGTTGTTTTAGCTTTTTGACACTATTGATGGAGTGGAATCCTTCAGATGTTTTTGTTTGCTTTATATTCCTCTGTAATTCTTTTTTCTTTGTGTCAATTTGATTATTGTATACATGTGTATATTGTTTTCCAATCTTCTGGTTTGGCTTCTTTAGGATCAAAAATGGTTTCAAAAGCCATCCATATTTCAGTATTTCTTTGATATGTGGTAGCGGAAGATGGAAGGTAGTACATAATCCTGCCATTTGTTCTTCAGTGATTCTTACTCGATTCATACCATTGTTTAGCTCTTGTCTCAGTAAGTTTATTCTCTGTGGCACATCTATAGTCGTCTTCCATTCAATTGCTAACTTCTCATGATAACTGTTTATACAAGGAGTATTCGTGAATATTGTTATGGTTTCAGTGATTCCCTCAGAAGTGTAGATATAGTCCAAGAACGCAGTTGAGCTTCCTCTCATCCAAATTGGCTTCAGGATGGAATTTCCTATGCAGTGATCATTGGTCAACATCATCTGTCTTTTCGCCATTTCTTTAGACCAAAATCGGTCTCCTGGGCATAATTTCATCAGATATATTTTTCCTTCATCCTGTGTAAACAGATGAATATTCAGGTTTCCACATACGATTATATCTTTTTTTTTTTATGTCTAGCATGCATATCATCAATAGCGGACAAGACTGTGTCAATAAAGATAGTGGAACTTATGGCCCTGGTTTTTATAATTACCAGTTTCTTCAGGCACATTATATTTCTTTGCATTTTGTATTCTATGATGAAGATTTGGGTCCAGGAATTAGGATTTATCGACTGCTTGATTTCTAACACGCCGTTTAATTTGATTAATGTCAGTTATCCCAAAGCGGGGTGGCCTTTAAGTTGCTTTACAGCAGGATTCATGCAGACTATATATCCGTCACACGTTGGAGAATTGTAGAGACATGTTTCCTGCAGACAGATAATTTGGTATTCCAACAGATCATTGTATTCTCCATTTAGGAGATGTGCTGCACCCAAGAGCAAATGGATATGTTAGGGTTCTGCTTGCTGATTAGTTGTTACATCGCAGAGGAACTTTGTAGTTCCTACTGATCAAATTTGTGTTGTACCCCTTTGTTCACAAGGCACCTTCCTGTGACTTGTTGAGAAAAAAACACATTGGTGCATCTCCATAGTGCCCTATAAATAGTTCCATTAGTGCTTTCAGCATATATTTCAATGCAATCTGCAAAGATATTGCACTAATGTAGCCCGAACTATGTCCTTCATAATGCACTGCAATGATATCTGGACATTGGAAATTAGACTTTTTTTGCAATGTGCAATTAAAGTCTCCCCGTTTTGGCCAGGGACACCATTCCAAAAAGCCTTCACTCCCTCTAATCTAAGGTTAGCAGAAATGTCACACATGTCTGTGTACCTTTTCAGATTCACCAACCAAAAATCTCCAACCATCCACACAGTAAGCCTTCTCATCTGAACAACCACAGCCATCTTCCCTAAACACACCAATGAAAAGAACTGCTACCATCTCATCCTGTAAAGCACACCAGAAGACCCTATTTGTCATGTACAGGCGTGCAAGCAGGACTAAGAAACGGCTGCATAGCCCTTTAAGAACGCTGCAACCAGGTGCCTGGAAGTTGGCATGGCAACGCTGGCGTCCTCTCAGCGTTTCCTACGGCCGACGCTGGAAGCCGCGGAACGCTGTCATGTGACCTCTCCTTTTTAGGCACCGCCTTCACTTCGTATCGGTGCTTCTGATTGAGAATTGGTGGCGCTTCGTACCTTGTGCATTGTATCCTGTTCCCTTGAATCCCTGTTGCAGTACCTTTCCCCCCCCTTTCCCTCTTGTGTTCCTGATTGCCTCGTTTCCTCGACCCGGACCGTTACCTGGCTTTGATTCTGGACTGCCTTGTTCTTGTTTGCTTCCTGCATCGTGCTTCGACCTCGGACTGCTCACGGACATCTTTGCCTTTGCCCATTTGTTTTGGTTACTCTTCGTTTGTCTTCTGGATCCTCACTCACCTGGATTGCATCTGGGTAATTTTGGAATCGTTGAACTTTGGAACTTTTCGAACTTTTGGATTGTTGAACTTTGTAACTCGAACTTTTTGGATTGTTCAAACTTGATACTTGGATTTCCTTGCTACGTACACTAACAAGTGTTTATTAGGCGTCCTCGTGCCGGCGGGATAGGTGGTTGGGCTTTTCTTGGATTTTGGATTGTGGACTTCGCATTTGCTTCCCTTCCTTTTTGCCACCTGACTCTCTCCGGTGTTGATCAGGATAAAAACATGGTAAACCATAGTCTCGCATGGGAAGGGGGTTGTTATTGGAATTTGACCAACACGTATTGTATTCTTAAACTGTTGTGTTGGATCTGGTCAGAAGGGCGGTTGGTTATACTTTCTGTGTTGTGTTAACCCCTCACTTGCAGATCCAACGCCGGTCCTCGGCCACTCGTACCACCCTGAGTTCACCGATAACAACTCCTGCGGCACGTGTCTTCATCTGGGTCGTCTGGGTCTCATCTGGCATCCTTTCTTTCCTCTGATTGATCGCTCTGGCTGTCTATTCCTGGAGCCAGAGGGTTCCATCAGGAGGAAGAACTCTTCGGCTACACGACGTGGGCAACTTGTACTTGACATAATCAGAAGCCCTTAATATGGATGCCAATGAGACGTTGACCAATATTTTACAATTGGTGGCCGACTTACGCAATGACATGACTGCGGCTCATTCAGCCACGCAGCGACGCATTGATGAGTTGCAAGCAGGGTTTCAACCCCTTGGGGCAGCGGCGCCTCCTTTGGCTAGTGTCTCTGGGGCAGGTGCTGTTCCTCCCCAACAGGGTGCTGGACCAGTTTATATGACTGCCCAGTTCCCTTTGGCTCCGCCGGAACAGTTCAATGGAGACACCAAGACCTATAGGACCTTTTTGAACCAATGTAGACTGCATTTTCTGTGCCGTCCTGCCTCTTTTCCAGATTCCACTACTAAGGCGGCGTTTCTGTTATCCCATTTATGGGGTAGTGCAGCTGCTTGGGCTAATCCGTTGTTGGAAGATGGCAGCCATCTTCTTTACAATTGTGATGCCCTAATTGAGGCTATGAGTCGTGTGTTCGACACACGTTATGCCACACAAGCAACTGATTTGGAACTGCTCGGTCTCCAACAAGGAAGTTCGCCTCTCTTGTCTTATCTAGCCAAGTTCAATCAGCTGGTGGCGGAAACCGGTTGGCCCGAAGAAACGAAGGCCTCTCTCTTCTATAAGGGGCTATCCGACTCCCTAAAAGATACACTGGCTACCGTCCCGGTAATCCCTACAGCTTTTTCGGAATTATTGGATTTGGTTCTGCAAATCGATTCCCGACAAGCAGCACGGAGGGGTGAAAAGAGAACGGCTCCTCCTGTTGCTATCGCCGTTCCTTTACCTGCCGCTGGGTCCACGGAACCCATGCAGATTGGGGCACTTAGATCTCCTTTTTCGGCAGAAGTTAGGGAACACCGGAAGAAGAACGGCCTATGTTTCCACTGCGGAGGATCAGACCACTTACTCCGAGAATGTACCAAAAAACCCACTAAGAAACAGGGAAACGCCAAAACCCGGTGACTGAAGGGGTCCAGATGCCGGGTGGTTCTTCGATAGATCCCACAGTTTACAATCCTTATTGTCTGTCTATTTCCCTGTCATTCCCCGGTTCTGAGAAATGGGCCGTGATGATGGTCTTGGACTCAGGAGCCACGGGGAACTACGTGGATGCCGCTTATGCCCGGGATTTGGGTCTGCCGGTTGTGCATAAGACTTGTCCTGAAGTGGTGAATTCGGTGGATGGCTCTTCCTTGGTCTCTGGGTTAGTGACGGAGCGGACCACTGATCTCACCATGATCACAGACTGCGGTCATCAAGAGAGCATATATTTTGACCTAATTGCGGCACCGCAGTTCAAATTCATTCTTGGCTTACCATGGTTAAAATTGCATAATCCCTCTGTGGATTGGCATTCTGGGGAGGTATGTTTTCTCTTGGAATACTGTGAAAATAAGTGCCTAACTATCAGTTCAGAGACCACCAGTCCAAGTCATGCTCTCGCTGAAACTAGCCGTACTGTGGGGGCAGTAGTCAACACTGTCCTTCCTATGGTGTACAGGGAATATCAGGACGTATTCGACGCACGTGGGGCAGAGGTGCTTCCGCCACACAGGCCCTATGATTTCCCCATTGAACTGATTCCTGGAGCCAAGATTCAGTCTGGGCGGATATATTCCCTGACTCCTAAGGAGGACGTGATTTTGAAGGAATATATTGACAAATCCTTGAGTACTGGCTTTATTCGTCCTTCCCGTTCACCTGCTGCCTCCCCCATGTTCTTTGTCCCTAAAAAGGAGGGGGACCTGCGTCCCTGCATCAATTACCGTGCTTTGAATGCCGTCACGATCAGGAATCAATATCCGATACCTCTGATTTCAGTCTTATTGGACCAATTGGGTGCAGCTAAGGTGTTCACTAAACTGGATTTGAGGGGGGCCTACAATCTCGTACGGATTCGCGAAGGCGACGAATGGAAGACTGCCTTCAAAACCAAATATGGCCTCTTCGAATACTGCGTTATGCCCTTTGGCCTGTGTAACGCTCCAGCGACCTTCCAATACTTTATCAACGACATATTTCATGACATGCTAGACCAATATGTAGTCGTTTATCTAGACAACATCTTGATCTACTCTCCTTCAGTTAACACTCACGTCGTCCATGTCTCTAACGTTTTGCAACGTTTAAGGGAGAACCACTTGTATGCCAAGTTGGACAAATGCAGGTTCCATGAAACCGAGGTGGAGTTCCTAGGCTATGATATCGCTAGCCGGGGAGTGCAGATGAGCCAGTCTAAGGTTACCGCGATATTGGAGTGGCCTTGTCCTAGTACCTTGAAGGCCCTGCAATCCTTTCTAGGTTTTGCAAATTTCTATCGGCGGTTTATCCAAGACTTCTCAGCCATTGCCTCTCCACTTACCAAACTAACCAGCACCAAATGCTTGTTTAAATGGAACGAGGACGCTCAACGGGCTTTTGAGACCTTAAAGTCTGCTTTTACCACTGCTCCCGTCCTTCAACATGCAGATCCGTCTTTGCCTTTCATTGTAGAACCAGATGCATCAGATGTTGCACTGGGAGCCATCCTGTCCCAACTTTGCCCAGAGTCCACTGTTCTACATCCTGTTGCCTATCACTCCAGAAAACTCACCTCTTATGAGAGGAACTATACGATCACAGAACGGGAATTGTTAGCAGTAAGGGACGCCTTTATGGTATGGAGACATCATCTTTTGGGGTCCTCCGAACCGGTTCAAATTTTTACTGATCACCGAAATCTCTTGGCGCTGCAATCAGTGAAGTGGACCACGGCACGCCATGCCAGGTGGCATGAATTTTTTGCCATGTTCAACTTCACCATTACCTATCGCCCTGGGTCTCTGAACTCGAAGGCGGATGCTCTCTCCCGTATCCATGGAGTTCCTGAACCATCTGAGCTCAAGGGTGCCCTTCTATTACCTAATCAAGTGGTGTGTGGGTGTACCTTGCGCCCCTCTCTGAAAACAAGGATCCAAGAGTGGGTGAGAACCACTGCCTCAGAGATTGCTAGCCTGGGATTGGAGGTCATCCATTCATTGCCTTATAAAAAGGGTAAAATATATGTACCTGACTCCGACACAAGACACATAGCCATACAATGGTGTCATGATTCAGCGGTAGCTGCACATCCAGGTACTGGGAAAACTATCGACCTTTTGAGAAGGTGGTGCTGGTGGCCCTCCATGTCACACGACGTTAGGGAATACATTGTCTCTTGTGCCACTTGTGTGCAGTGCAAACATCAAACGGGCAAACCTGTGGGCCTACTACAACCCATGCCTATACCAGATAGACCTTGGTTTATGGTTTCTATGGACTTCATAGTAGAGCTTCCAGTAGTCGACGGCTACGACACTATATGGGTGGTCGTGGACTACTTCACAAAATCAGCCTTGTTTGTACCGTGCCAGGGGATTCCTTCTGCTCCTGTTTTGGCAGAGCTGTTCTTGAAGAACGTCTACCGAAGATTTGGTCTGCCCTCCATTCTCCGGGGACCACAGTTCACTTCTCGCTTTTCGAGAGCATTAACAACGACACTGGGTATAGACGGTAGGTACTCCAGTGCATACCATCCACAAACTGATGGGCAAACTGAGAGGCTGAATGCCACTATGGAGCAGTATCTACAATGTCTTACCCTCCAACGCCAAGATAAGTGGGTTTCCGTTCTACCACTGGTGGAGGTCGCCTACAACAACTCTCTGCACAGGGCGACAGGTGTATCTCCATTCTGTGCCTTGTATTGCCGACACCCCCGTTCTTTGCCCAGTATTGCTGATTGGCCCTTACACAATCCGGCTGCCTCTGGTTGTCTTAGGAATCTATCAGATACCCACGCTATGGGCAAGGATCAGCTACTACAGGCCCAGTCACGTACTAAGTCTTCTGCAGATGCACATCGCTCCCCGGCTCCTAGCTACCGACCGGGGATGAAGGTCTGGCTGTCCACAAAGAACCTACGCTTGCCTGGTCGACGAGCCTTGTTACCTCGGTTTGTGGGTCACTACAACATTCTGCAGATTATTAACCCTGCTGCCCTCCGAATGGCCCTTCCTACTAAATGGAAGGTACATCCGGTATTCCATGTCTCTCTAGTGAAACCATGCCACCCATCTACCAGACTACCTGCTCATCCTCCGCCGATTAAGGTGTGCGGTTTTGATGAATTCGAGGTGGGTGCGATCTTGGATACCAAGGTTCGAAGGGGCAGGCGTCTCTATCTGGTCGATTGGAAAGGCTATGGACCCGAAGACCGTACGTGGGAACCTGCGGTGAACGTCCATGCTCCGACCCTTTTGTCTCGTTTCTGGTCTGATCGGTGGGTGAGACCCCCTTTGAGGGAGGATACTGTCATGTACAGGCGTGCAAGCAGGGCTAAGAAACGGCTGCATAGCCCTTTAAGAACGCTGCAACCAGGTGCCTGGAAGTTGGCATGGCAACGCTGGCGTCCTCTCAGCGTTTCCTACGGCCGACGCTGGAAGCCGCGGAACGCTGTCATGTGACCTCTCCTTTTTAGGCACCGCCTTCACTTCGTATCGGTGCTTCTGATTGAGAATTGGTGGCGCTTCGTACCTTGTGCATTGTATCCTGTTCCCTTGAATCTCTGTTGCAGTACCCCCCCTTTCTCTCTTGTGTTCCTGATTGCCTCGTTTCCCCGACCCGGACCGTTACCTGGCTTTGATTCTGGACTGCCTTGTTCTTGTTTGCTGCCTGCATCGTGCTTCGACCTCGGACTGCTCACGGACATCTTTGCCTTCGCCCATTTGTTTTGGTTACTCTTCGTTTGTCTTCTGGATCCTCACTCACCTGGATTGCGTCTGGGTAATTTTGGAATTGTTGAACTTTGGAACTTTTCGAACTTTTGGATTGTTGAACTTTGGAACTCGAACTTTTTGGATTGTTCAAACTTGATACTTGGATTTCCTTGCTACATACACTAACAGGTGTTTATTAGGCGTCCTTGTGCCGGCGGGATAGGTGGTTGGGCTTTTCTTGGATTCTGGATTGTGGACTTCGGATTTGCTTCCCTTCCTTTTTGCCACCTGACTCTCTCCGGTGTTGATCAGGATAAAAACACGGTAAGCCATAGTCTCGCATGGGAAGGGGGTTGTTATTGGAATTTGACCAACACGTATTGCATTCTTAAACTGTTGTGTTGGATAGGGTCAGAAGGGCGGTTGGTTATACTTTCTGTGTTGTGTTAACCCTTCACTTGCAGATCCAACGCCGGTCCTCGGCCACTCGTACCACCCTGACTTCACCGATAACAACTCCTGCGGCACGTGTCTTCATCTGGGTCATCTGGGTCTCATCTAGCATCCTTCCTTTCCTCTGATTGATCGCTCTGGCTGTCTATTCCTGGAGCCAGAGGGTTCCATCAGGAGGAAGAACTCTTCGGCTACACGACGTGGGCAACTTGTACTTGACACTATTGGCTAATCCCAAAAGTCCCCTTTCCATGCCAGGCATCCTTAAAAGACCTGGATGTGGCACACCCTGTCCGCGGACTACTGTGCTGTCTGCAGAACCTGTAACACAGGACAGCCCTTCTAACCTTTCTACGATAATCTTTCTAGCACTCCCTCATTTGATACTTTCAAGCAGTCACACAGTGATCCATCAATCACATCCAAAAACTCTAAATCTAACTCTCTCATCTCAGTTCAACACTTCAGATCTACTGTTGTACACTCAGGGTACATGTCTCATGTTACTCCCAAGCACATGCATCAACATCTACTATACAAATCTCCAAAACTTCTATTTGCAGATTCAACCACATCTGCATCTATCAACACAAAGTACAGGTGTGCATATATTTTTTAAAATTACATTTCCAACTCTTTTACAAATGCATGTAAACAAGTTTCCTGCCACTTACCCTGCATGAACCTACGCAATAATTATACTCGTGTTTGTCCCACCTCCTGACATCAAGTGGCAGTTACTTACAATGATGTGTGGTTGTTAAGTTTTCTTTAAATATATATTTGCAATTTCAACAGCACTGTCTGTGTCTTTTTTGTGAAAGAAAAGAAAACCACATTTAAAACATTTCCACAGCATGTATAAGTGTCAGATGATGTGTCAAAGTTCAATATATTACCAGTACATGCATTCATGCCAATATGACCCATTATAATCTACCAACTGTTCTTTTTTCATTCATTCTGTCACTTTAAACGCCACCTTTCCCACTAACAAAGTTACACTAAAACTCCCACAGTGCAAACTCGGCATGTATGTTACTAAAGCATGGCATGTACATGGAATGATAAATGGCAAAATGCAATGCATTTACAAACATTTATTTCAGCACCATTTCAAGTAAACAAATAAATGCATTTTTCATTTTAAATTGCAAAAAAGATTTCACACTTTCTTGCTGCCGCCCCGTTAGACATACTTTTCATGAGACCACCGACCCCATTAGCAACACTGCCACTGCTCCCATGTCCCCATTCCCGTAGGGTCCAGTGCAACTCTACAGGAATAGGGACTAACATTTTCCGGCACCTGATTTTTCAGGCCAACATGACCTGTAATGTCCTGGTAGCACCGGGAAGCTAGCTGCCGAAAACATCATTAGGAATCGGGAGGCAACCCATCTGTCATATTAAAAGCACCAGGGCAAACTTTGTTCTGATGCAAACATGCACCAAAAATCTATCTTTTTAGCACTAGCCCAATTTTAGCCCTGGTGCTTTTAATATGATACTGAACATGTCGAGGTGCAATGGCTTTTTAATGTGCCCCAGTGTTTTTAAAAATAGGGAAAACTCTGCGCTATTGCTAATACCGTGCAAACATTGCAAAGTTTCTTTAATCTAGCCCCAGGAGAACTCTGCTCTCTTGACCCTGTGTAAATGTGCCCCGGTACTTCCAACACTGCTTTATTGATATACTGTAATAAAACATCTGTAATAAAACAATTCCTCCCCTCAGAGAAGTGCAACCCTTCTTTTGGAGAAAAGAATATCAATCCAGAGGAGCACCATACATGCTCCTAAATTTGGTCAGGACAGTGATGACACTGTTTTGCAGTTTATTCAAAAATATGTCACTTGCGAAATCCCTTATGAAACCGCACACAGTGACCGACATGCAAACATTTCGCGGTTTCAAAGAACATAAATGCAGCAAGTATTGCCGATGCATATATAAAAAAAGGCAAATCCTACACCAAATACTACTTTGGTTTTCCTACACCAGTTTCAGCAACAGGACAAGTAAACAGCTTTATGTCTTCTGTTAGACACAGTGTGAAAGGCAAATCGCCTAAGAACACATACTGCATTAAAAGAAGCAAAGCATCAAAGTACAACAATGATTACAATGCAATCATTACCCTCTTGTGGAATGCAAACACAGATGTGCAGTACATTGCAGACAATGCCAGTGTTGTTGCATGACATGTCACATCCTACTTAACCAAAGCTGAGAAAACAGAGCTGAAAGACCTCTGGGATGACATATTATCTGACAAAACACTGTCATAAAAATTGTACAGCTTTGGCATATAAATGCTCTCTCATTGGGAATGTGGTTGCTACAAAGCTGCAGACCATTTAACAGGCACAGCCTTATATGGCAAATCTGTAAACATAGTCTGGCTAAGCATTGGTCCAGCTGCAAACAGAAAAAGAGTGCTGAAATCCTTCCAAGACATAGAAACAATAGCCAAAAATGACCCCAACAGCCAGGACATTTTAAAAAACTATATATTAGACACATACTAGCCACACAGGAGTACATGCTTTGGAAACCATGTGTCTGTACCACATAGCCCAACATTTCACCTATAAAAATAATGTGAAAGCAGATAAAAAATGTGGAAAATACATGGTCTTAGCTTGTGAAGGAAGCTTCATCAAACTTACCAAACCCAGCCCAATTAATCATATGAAAATATCATTTAAAACACTCAACATAGAGAACTTTACTCCATCGCCCTTCTGCAACTTTTTAAACCATAGAGAAAATAAGAGGATTTTTTAGGTAACCATGACTCATTTGAAGCTGCATTCAATGCAAACTAGAGCAGTATAACAAATGTCAATTTCAAGCAATACAAAAACATGATTAACAATGAATGCCTACAAGAGGAAGAAGTTCAAGCACAACTAAATGAAGACACTACTGAGGGCTGTCAGCCGTCTCATACAGGAAGCCAAGAACCACTTGGAGAGCCACTCATTGTAAATGAAGCAGAATTAACCATGACTTAAGTAGAGAACACCATGTATCAATATGACAATCAGTAGAAAACTTGTCAGTGCTGAAATCAACGCTAAATAATCAGCATTTTCCTAGAAGCGACTAGGTTTGAAGCATGAAAGTAAACCTTGAAGCTGTCAAAATGATAAACATCTACTCATCCAAGTAAGTGGTGAGGCTATTACTGTCTTAAAAAGTCTTAATTAAAATCATCAGCAAATTTCTACAAAAGTTAACAAACAACATCTTTTCAGCAATGTAAAATATATGTCCTTAATGCCAACCCTAGCAAGCTGTACGCAATTCAATGAGACAATGTTAAAAAAAAGAAAAGCAACCAATAGTGCATATTAGTTCCAGAGACAGACTGGAAGTGTACGGCATGACACTCCATATGTGTCAACAAACAACAACATGACTAAAGAGCTTACCCAAATGTATCTCCTACACAGCTAGTTTGGAGAAAATGTTAATGTTGTGTTTAAACTGCAGAAAAATTCTGAAACGTAACCTCTTGACGTGGAGCAAGGTTTAGTCAATGGAGCAGTTGGTTCAGTTGTTGGCTTCCAGACGTATTTACAGTCAATTCAATCCATACGTGGAGCAAGATCATCCCACTTTAATTACCACACCAGCATTGCATTAGCACATTATTTTTTCTTTTTATCGTACCTTTTATTAGATGATACTTATATTTACAACCTTCCTGGGGACAACACAGCCCGCCATCGATCATAAACCTGTTTGCTCAGCATATTCATGGTGCAATGTCACAAATAATGTCTACTTGGCAAGACCCATAGTCATCATGAGGAGGCAGGGGGCAGAGTTATTCATGGTTGTTCATTCTAGGTTAGAATCAAAGTGTGCATTGTATTGTGTGTTCCTTTTGTACATGCACTTAGTAAAGTATTGAATATTGTTATGTGAGTTTCAAGAGAAGCTTGTAAGTGTGCTGATGTTTGCACAGGCTAAGCACATGCCAGCAATGCACATTAGTTAAGGTCCTGGAGCACTAAGCACACTTTGCAAGAGATCAGATCAAATGACACTTGGGAGGCTGATTCTGACTCTGAGCTTATTTGCTTGGCTTGAGAACTTTGGGGAAGACTGCAAGTGCAGTCTCTTGGTCATAACATAGCAAAGGGTCAGAGTCTGTGGTGACTGGGATCTAGGAACCTTACTCTGATGCCTAGTGGTTAAGAAAGGGATACCTGACCTGTGCTTCTTTCAGATTTGCAGCATTAGAACACTGTCTTGGCAACAGGACTTAGAGGAGTTCTTCCATCACTCCACCTCTCACTGGACCTCACCACACTGCACTATATTCAAGGCAAGTGGACGACAGTTACTGTACTTGTTGTGAAGGTACCATGGATGTGGACCATGGATGTGGTGGGTGGGCTGTGCTAGTGGGCTTTTGTCAATTTGTGACATCGCTGAGTCTCATGACAAAAATTTTAGTGAATGATTTGTTTTACGTTGGGATCAGTGCAGCACATGTGTATACCTTGTTTTCTTAGAGGAAACATTTATTGTGATCTATTGAAAGCAGTCTCCGCGAAGAACCTTCATTTTTTGGAGGAATTGTTATGATAATACAAACATCTGCTAATTGCATTGTCTCCATGCCCTCTGACAGATCTAAACGAATGTGTATGGGATCAGTGTTTTGGATATGATGGCTTTTTGCACCACTAGTGACCAGGACCAATGTACTCATGGTGCAGGAATGTGTTGGCTGGGGTTATTAAGCTGCAGTTGGATTTTAGAGATACAGTGTTAATTTGTTTGGTGTCTGGTGGTGGGAAAATGCACGCGTGTGTGTCTATTATTGTGAAGCATTAATTTCACTTTGATCTGAGGTTTTTGAATTGTATTTGTTTAAGGTGATAAATGAGGAGTTATTCCTTGTTTTTGTTGTTTAACATATGTGTAACTTCACTATACTGTTGGCCCTGCCAACACAATCTGATTAGTCATCCACTTACCTAATGGATCCACTTTATGTGATATGGCAGCATCTGCATCCTGCATAAAGTCGATTTTTACTGCATGCCACAGAAGTCTTCTTTCTTTGTGTACAATGGAATGGCAGACATGTCTGTGCTCAGCAGATGTATGCATGTTTGTATGTAGTAAATTTAAAAGGTGCAAGAATATCTTACCAGTGAAGGGCATCTAAGCACAAAGTATTGAAACCTGGAGTATACAGTAAATGCTTAGCCAACCAGATCTCTCATCGGTTTTTAAATGTGTGATCTTTTGTCACGTTGGACATGGATCTGTCCACCCAAAGTGTTTGATCCAGAAGGTAACCATAATTCTCTCTGAACTATGGTGGATCTGCCTCCCCACTCTACCAGCCAGTTGCACTGATACCTTCCCATTACAGTGCAAAGTGGAGTAGTACCATGTTTTATTCTAGAAGTTTCATCAATCCTTTCCAGTGATGTTCCCTGGCCAAACTAGGGCTCCGCTTTGTGATTGTTGGGCCTCTTGTTAGTCTTTATGGTACCAGAAACAAACACATTTATAAGTACAGTGTCCAGGAACCCTTACATATTTTGACATACATGGAGGCCAGTATTGTAGGCTGGAAGATGTGTGTTTTCTTCAATAGTGGAAAAATGTTAGCAACCTTGGTGAAGGTGCAGTTTAATGGGAATCTCTGTGTGTAAGATGCTCCATACATTTACAGTGCTACCGTTTGAATGTTTTATAGATTTGAAGATCCCAAAGAGTCCCACAAAGGTTATGCCATCTAATACCTTAGTGGTACAGAAGTGGGTATTAATCAGTGGTCTTTCTTTAATGTGTTGCCAGTCAAGGAAGCTGGTAGTGGGTGTGACATCAACATTGAGCCTCTGGTCAAGTATGACCCATGCAGAGTGGTTTTGCACTTACAGATAGATGGTGAGACTCTTTTTGGGAAGCACTGCATAGAAGATATAGCAGCTATACTGTATCAAAATGTGCACTGTTAGACAAGGCATTTTTTTATGGGATATGCAATAGCAGTGTGTGCATTTGGTACCTTCCGTATCAAGAAATCCAATTACCTAACAACTCGGACGGATAGAATTCCATTTACCCTGTGGCTGATATGGTGAATGAATATCTTAACATACAGTGGCAAGATAGGTGATTGGTCAAGGTCACCTCAACTGAAGTTGGTGTTGACTGCCCAAGATATATTCCTCATTGACTCACATGATGAGGTTTCTAAGTAAATGTAACAGTCAGGATACCACAGTTCCACTGATTCCAGCAGACAAAACAACATGCTGTAATGACTGTAATGACAAACACGCTCTATCTGTTGCCTCATTTCTAAATGACTACGCCCTAACACAAAAAGTCTCCTCCCCTACTCATGCCAAAGGTAGGACCCTAGACTGGGTTGCTGATCAGAATTGCAACATTAGCATTACCAACATAATGCCACAATCCTGTACTGACCATTATTTAATTGTATTCAATGCCTCACTTGACCTTTTCCGACCCAAACCTATACTTATGGCCCCGCCACTCCCCACCAGAAGCAAAAAAGACATAACAGCAGAACAACTCTTACCCCACCTCCTCCCCACTCTCGACAATCTAGATAACATCACAGACCTCACTTCGCTTGTGGAAGCCTATAACAGCACGATGATCAAGGCACTTGACTTGATTGCCCCTACCAAAATACGCAAAAGCAAACAACTTTGTCACCTAAACAACTGGTTCACACCACACTTGAAAGACCTCAGAATTCAAAAAAGAAAGCTGCAGTCAATTTGGCAACACTCACCCACTGAGGAGAACAAAATTAAATTAGCCACTCTCGTCAAACAGTATAAAAAGGAAATCATAAGCACTAAAAGAAATACCTTTAATGATAGAATATCTAAGGCCAAATCAGATACCAAGGAGCTATTCTCCATCCTTTGTGAAATGGAATCATCCATACCCCCGACTGATAACATTCCTAAAAATAAGCTCTGGTGCACTAATATACAAAATGCCCTGGCGGGTAAAATTAGCTTGCTCCAAACCAAAATTGGCAATATAAAAGCTTCCCTGCTCCTGCCAACAGAGCCTACACCTCAGCCACAGCTCCCTCCAAACCAGCCTAACACCCCTCACCCATTTAGCTTCAGACAAATATCTATAATAGAGACAGAAAAAATCATACTATCTCTTAAGCCTTCCAACTGCAAAGGAGACAATTTCCCTGGCCAAATTAGAAAAGATGCAGCTAGAGACCTAGCCCCTTTCATCTCTAAACTCATCAATGCATCCTTTAAGTCTAACCTAGTGCCCAATAACCTTAAACAATCTTGGGTGCTTGACTTGCTAAAAAAACAAACACTTGACCCCGCAATACCGACAAATTACAGACCCATCACCACCGTCCCATTTCTGCTTAAAATTATTGACAGAGTAGCGTACCTGCAAATTCAGGACTACTTAGAAACTAACAATCTACTAGGCTCACGGCAATCCGGCTTCTGTCCCCTTCATGGTACTAAAACAGCCCTGATTGACCGTAAGACCCAAATTGACGAGTTGAAGGACAATGGCAAATCAGCTATGCTACTCCTCCTTGACCTATCTGCGGCCTTCGACTTGGTAGATCACGCAGTCTTATGCAATCACCTCAGTTCCGCCGCTCATTTTTCAAGTGATGCCATAACCTGGGTACAATCCTTCCTTGCAAACAGGACAATGAGAGTCTTCTCCCCCCTAGCAGCCACTGATCCCACACAAGTTTCATGCAGTGTCCCTCAAGGATCATGTGTATCTCCGACGATGTATAACATCTTTACTAAGTCTTTGTTTGACAAGTTGGACAGACTGGGTATCATCTACACTAATTACGCAGATGACACTCAGATCCTTATGCCCCGTTCGGGCAACTTCTTGGAAGACACAGCCTTAGTAAATAAGATATATCTCCTCATTCAGGCATGGATGGCATCTCACAGCCTCTGCCTGAATGACGACAAGACTGAGTTACTGATCCTCGGCTCAGAGCTGGCCATCAAAAAACTTGACCCAAACTATGCCTCATTCAACATCGACAATAATGTCATCAAAGTGATGCCTGCAGTCAAAACCCCCGGGGTCTATCTCGACTCAGCGCTCACTTTCAAGAAACAAACTAACTCACTAGCATCTTCCACTGCATATACTTGCAAATTGATCCGAGCTTGTAGACCATTTATAACTGAGACTAGCTGCATTACACTAGCTAATGCACTCATCATATCCAAGTTGGATTACTGTAATGCTCTATATGCAGGATCTAACAAGTATATCCTTGATAAACTTCACACTCTCCAAAATAACGCTATTAGAGTAGCTTTAAATATTCCTAATAGAGCTCATATCTCCACCTCTAGGAAAAATATCCACTGGCTAAAAATCAAAGACAGGATTGCCCTCAAAACACTTTCCCTCACCTCCAAATGTCTTAACAATATAGCTCCCCCTTACCTGGTAAACAGAGTCAACAAGAGAACTTCAAACCATCCCACTAGAATGACTAATGCCTACACCTTAGTGGTGCCTAGATACAAAAAGAGTACAGCTGGCGGCTCCAGTTTTCCGGTCATAGCTGCGCAATCTTGGAACAAACTCCCTGTGGATCTCAGAATGGACCAACCTTACCCTAGCTTCAGGCGGAAAGTCCTCACCTGGATACGTTCCAATGACACTTAGCTCGACCGTCCCATTGCCTCCTGCTCTAGAGACCCTAGATGACTGTAACTAGATGAATTGATTTCTGGTTAACTAGCTTGAACTGTAGTTTCACATTTTCTTGTACATGCACCTTTGTTACTAATGTGAACTGTATAACTGTATTTTTCCTGTAACCAAGTTCTCAGGTATCCTTGTATTGTCTGCGCCCAGCTACCCCTTCGGGTTTGGTTCTGCGCTATACCAAATAAACAAACAAACAAACAGTCATAGCCATTCAGTCAGCAGGTTGAAGTGCATGGAAGCAAACTCCACTGAGATGATCAGTAGGATGAATGAACAAACTGGGGTATGCAGTAATGGTCAGTATATCATGCATGATTATTTATATCACATGTAAAGTCCCATGTCATGTTTAGAAAAAACAATTAAGTCTTTCAGCAGGTTATGTTTTTCAGGATGGGTGAGAAGTTGTTTGAAATCACTGTTTCTTGAAGACGTTTTTTGCAGTGTGTGCCAGGGAAAGGCCTGCAATTTTAGATTATTTGAAGTTCAACATTTGACATTTTCAAGTCTATTGTAATTGTGGGGAATGCCTAATGATGAGCTTCGTAATGAGGGCAACCAGAGCAGTGGCATAGAATCATTACCATCACATAGCCAATACCTGCTGGAAGACATGTTTTCTTTTTAAACAAATGTACAAGATGCATCACATAATATTCATGGACCATCATGCTGAGCAATAACTGTAGTAGCCACATTTTTTCAGAGGTTGGCATTGTTTACAGAGCAGACATTGCAATGCTCATTAAGGGATGGCTGCATTTTTTTGTAGACAACTATTTTGCTGCAGAGAAATTCTTTTTTTTAATGTATTTATTTGATATATCTATGGTGCCTATACATCAGAAAGTGTTTCCAGGTGCCAGTAGACTAAGGGGGAAGGGAGGGAAAAGAGGAGGATAAAAACAACAATAAACTGTCCTACTAGGCCTTGTGACATTCATATTGTGCAAGTGCAGCAAACAGGAAGTGCAGGGGGAGAAGAGGGACAAGGGGAGAGCAAGGTAGGTGGAATGGCAGGGGGGATAGAGGAGGGGGCGGTCACCAAGGGCTGGGAAAGAGCCAGGGTCTTGCTGTAGTCAAGTGCTAGATGAGTCTTAGAAGGCAAGCGCTGTGAGATTGTTCCTTGTTCATGTTCTGAGATTGGAGGCCAGTCAATTGAAAGGAGGAGAAGTGAAGAAAGAAAGAGAAGAGAAAAAAAAACAATACATCACATATCTCATCATTTTCCCTCTTTCTGCTACAACCACCCAGGACAATAGTCTGACCCCCTGAACCTGCAACACGAAGACCCAAAAGAAATACACAAATGACAGGAACTCCCCTTTTGTCGGCCTCCCCTTCTTCTCCTGTAGGGGGGCTGCTCCTTTTATCCTATCGGACATCTCTCAAATGGATCCATTGGCTGGGTCCTTCAACCTTGATCACCTTTGGAGTTGTATATGTGATGGTGTAGAGCCCCAAAAAATGTGGCTCACTCCACTTACTTCTGGTGAAGTTCCAGATCAACATCTTCTCCTCTGGATTAATTTACAGGGGCCATGTTCCTCTTGCTCTGTGAATGGTGTCGTTGGCCAGTTACGTCAGGCCCTGTCTGTAATGATACATGTCTCAGAGATCAAGTAAGCTCCTTAAAGTACCCCTAAACTCCTCCCCCATAATGTCAGCAGGACTGGGAGAATCAGAAACAGAGTGAGCATTGTGAGCAGGGTCATGCAGTGTTGGCATTTGCCTGCCAGTGACAATCTCATGACACTTGAGACCGATGCTGACCGCTCAAAGCAAAGAGTGCAAATGACAAGCAGTGGAGCCAGCACTTGCAAAGTGTATTGCACAGCTTCACAATGTGCTCCTTAATAAGGTCATTGATTTGTTCAACTAGACTGTTGGCTTGATGTTGGTAAATGTAACAAAGCTTGTGCTTGATACCTAATGGAGAAGTCATTTTCTTAAAGAGCTTATTGGAGAAGTGCAGGTCATTATCAGACTTTAGTACCTCATGCACTCCCCATCGTAGGAAAACCTTGAGCATGAGGAACTTAGCTGCTGATTTAGCATCCCAAAGGACACACAGTCTGGTCTCATGCCAATGGGGGAATGAACAAGCCACAACTATTACATAGTAATAGTTAGCGCACCTGTTTTGAAAATCAATGTAATCAATATGGAAATGGTGACGGGGTACCTGAAGGGCAAGATGAAGTTGCTTTAATCATTTTGAGTATGCAATCCGCAGTAAAATGCTGACATGTCAAATGGTTGGCAATGAAATCGGCCATGCACTCCTGCCAGTTTGGGATAAACCACTCTACATGCAGGTCCGCTATAATGCTTTCCTTTGATGTATGTATTGGAGGTGCAGATGTTCAAGAGCCAGCTTAAATCTACAGGCATGATAGGCTTCCCTGAGATGTTCAGACTGCAAATTAAATCAGATAGGGGCATGGAATACCCCCTCGTTTTCCATAATTTGTGCTCCTGAAGGGAGGGCCGGCCCTGCACTTCTGTTATCTGTGTTGTTAGTAGAGCATTATATCAGACTGCTAGCTGCACCTGCTGGTGTGTCATGCTTGTAAACATTGTAGGACAATTGGTAACATATTGCAGATAGGCTGCGCATTTGCCCACCATGTCCGCTGCCCTTTTGCCACGTGAGACAAAGTCTGTGACCCCTGTGTAGGTGGCACACTTGACTACTGTAAAAACTGCCGGTAGGGGCAACACCTCTATCGATCTTGATAGTAACTGTGCGTGTTGCACCTGTGCCCCATCATTTTTTCTGAAAACTCTCCTCACCATATAGACAACCCTGAATATACCGTGGAGATGGCATAGGACAAATCCGAATACATAGTGGCAGAGCATCCCATACACATATCTACTGCTGTGCCAGTATGTCTAGATCCAGCGTTCTGGTCAACTGATAATGGCCTTTCACTGAATTGCATCTCTTCCTCCTCTAATGCCACCTCTCTTACTTTATATAGACCCTCTAGTCCTTCTTGGTACGTGGTGTAATCATGAATATCATCCCCAACATGCACTGGCTGGGAGACGAAGGTCACTGGATTGACAACGTGGCACCTCACAATATAAATTGCTGAATTTGCAAGTATTATCTCGTACCCTGACACTCGTTGGGTAGTGAGGGTAATGAAGGCAGACTTTTCCAGGATAGTGAACACTGCATGCTCTACATATAGCATCACTGAACAGCTCATGATTATGATGGGTGATTTTTGCTATTGCAAAGGCTACTGCTGCAAGTGCTTGCCCACATGGGAAATGTCTCTGCTTTACTGGATCTAGAATACCACTGTAATAAGCCAGGAGCTTTTGCTCTTGTAGCCTTTTCTGGGTAAGGACAGCCATCCTCACTTCCCCGTTGAAATGGGAAAGCAGAAATAATGATTTGTTATAATCAGGACTGACTAGCACTGGTGCATCGGTAAGTGCACCTTTCAGTACAATACATGATTCTATCAGTTTGGTTGTCCAGAAAATGGGAAAATGCACCTTTTGTGCTGCCTTGAGCCGCTGCAGTAGTGGCTTGGTGTAACTAGAATAGTCTAAGATCCATGCCCAGAAGTAATTGCACAAACCCAGAAACTGCTTTATCTCTTTACTGTGTTCGGCTGGATTCTATTGTGTACCACTGCTGACATGTCTGGAGTTAATCTCCCCTTCTGATTAAAGTGTCTGCTCTAGGCATACTACCTCCTTCTGGCAATATTATAACTTTGGTCTATCCACCTTGTACAGATTTACTGCCAATAACTGAATGAGTGTCACTGAATCCTCCCTGCACTGCTCCTGTGTGGTGCTGTACATTAGGAGGTCATCCACATAGTATTTCACTGTGCCCTGTGTCTGTTCATTTCCCAAGTCTGCCTTTAGTACTCTGTTAAATATACTCAGGGACTTACAGTACCGTTGTAGGCATCTGGTGTGTTGAAATCACTGACCGTGATAGGTAAACGCGGTGAGGTACTTGGAATCGGGTTTTATGCTATAGAAAAGTATGAATTCTTAAGAACAATCACCGTAAAATTAGTGGCCCCCGGGGGAACACTGCACAAAGTGGTGGCAGGATTGGGAACCACTGCAAACACCACCTCCACAATGTTATTCAGTGCGTGGTGATCGGAACCATCCTCACAAAACCCTCTCTTCACTTTTTTCACATGGTACACTGCTCTGTTACACATGGAATCTAAGTGCTGTATTATGCCCTGTTGCCATAATGCCGGAATGGGGTAATATATTCCTTAATCGGCCTCAATGGACATGGGCTACTGTGTGTCCCATTCTTTTAATTTGATGCAAACTGCCCCAATCACTTTTTTTTAAAACAAGTTTATTTTTGGGTTGAAGGCATACAGGTAATTTCAACATAACATTTGACATCAATTACTATTTAGGTTCTGCGTTTTACTTGTGTTCATATCCTTCAGTTCGTAGGAGTTTGCTTTGCCTTCAATGATTTTCAGTTTTAAATTCCCCCTCCCTCCCCCGCACACGCCCTCCCTCCATCACCCTCTCCTTATAAATCCCTCTCCACCCAACTTTAACCACTATTTTACACTTTAGAGTTCAGTCTATTTAGGATCTTTTCCTGACGTTAGTGTCCCGACGACTTTACGTCTGGAAGGATTCAGATGACATGCATGTTCCAGAGTAGGCGGGTTTGAAGAAATTAGCTTCTCTGTCCTGCACATGTTCATGGAATGGGTTCCAGACAGTTAAGAATTTTAGATATTTTCCGGTACTGATAGCACATGTCTTCTCCATCCACCACCATGCTGAGATTGGGCCCTCTTTGTTTTTCCAGTTTTATGCAAGGGTCATTCTTGCTGCTGATGATAGGTGAGTAATGAGCTTGGCTGTCGCTCCTGACATTGCATATTTACATTCTATAGGGACTCCTAAGAGAATTGTTTTTGGAGCTCTCAGCAGTTAAACCCCTGAAATGTCCTTTATGGGGCTTAGTATTTCCTTCCAATAGGCAACGGCTTTGGGGCATGTCCACCACATATGGAATAGGTCTCCCTTCTCACCGCAGAAAGGAAGGAAAAAAAGACACAGAGGAGGCACACCGAGAGGCGGCGACTAAAGCCCTAGTAGAAAGAATTTCATACAACTGTACAGTTAAAAGATAGGCAAGCAAAATGTAACAGAAGGCGGAAGGTAGACAGGAGCTCCGTAGAAGCACAGAAGAAAGGCAGATAAACACAGGGAAGGCGAAATGAAAGTAACAGTGAATTAATGAAAAAGTACCTACAACGGAAGTGGAAATCCTTAACGGAAAGAAAGAAGTAACGAGAGGGAGCGGACCAGAAGAGTTCCGGAATGGCACCGAACTTGGCAAGGAAAAAAAAAAAGGGTGATGCATCTCAAAAGTAGCTGGTACAACAGGAACGATGCACTGGCAAGGCATAGAACTCCAAAGACGGATACAATGCGCATAGTATCCGGAAATAACCACAGAAATAGAAGGAGAAGACTGGACTGCGTAGTGGTGTTCTATCCGAGTCATGCATTACAATCTCCACTGGCTCCAGCACTTCCATGGCCGGCGCATGACAGTCAGTCAAGTCAGTTAAGCGCTGGGTTGTGTCAATACACAAGAAAGTGCACCATTCAATACCATCTTCAACCTCTTGCAAGACCACCTTGTCCTTTTGTGTTATTTCCACATCTAGCTGTACAGTGATGGCAGTTCCTGGTGCCTTCCTTATGATCTGCTTTCTGAACAGAAATTCTGTGAGTAATAGGAAGGGGTGGTTTCTTATCCTAGGTACCCATTCGAACAGCACCTGCACACTATAGAGGAATAACTGGGGGCATACAGGCAGTGTGCTGTGGGTACTGAGTGTTTGGAAAACTGCACATGCTTGGTTGTAGTACACCCCAAGAGTGAAACACACTATGACTTTTTCATTGAACAAAATTGTCATGTTCAATTTGCTCATAATGTCTCTGCTTAATATGTTGATTGATGTTTCTTTGGAGTACAATAGGGGTGCAACAATATCCTGAGTGTCAATGGTAACGGGTAGGTCTTTGGTGTAAGGAACCATTACAACAGCCCCAGAGAATCGCTGTTTGTCTATTATTGTGTCCAACAAAATGATTTTTCCTTCTCTAATGCAAGATTTGACATCCCTGTGTCAGTGAAAAATGACAATGTGCCTCATTACAAGTCCGGCGGTAACCCTGCCGGTGCTATCGGTGGGTTGCCACCAGACTTGCAATATTTCCTGGTGCCTTGCTTGCTGGTAACACCGGGGTATTACAACCCTAGCATTCCGGGATGTCAGGCGGCAGTAAATTGTTAATCCCCATTCCCATTTGAGTCCCATAGGAGTTCATGGGAATGGGGACCATGGAAACACTGGTACAGTTAATAATGGTGCCGATGCTTCCGTGTAACTCTGTGGGCGGGTGCCATTCCACCCACCAGGTCTGACCCTGACGGGCAGGGAGGCACCCACCCGCAGACTCATAGTGTGCCGTTCCGGTAACAACGGTGCCGGTAGTCTTACCAGTACTGTTGTTCCCGGACTGGCGCACATGCAATGAGGCCCAATGTCTTGCTGCCTATGCTCTCTGCCATCTGTGGTTCCTCCTCCAGGTCTGCAGTTACTGATAGGATTGGGCGCGTCAGAGCCTTCTGTGGGCTAGCCTATTGGGTGTTCATGTCTGTGCCCAGTGGTAAGAAAGGGTTGCCCCAACACTGCTGCTCTTCTTTAGCTTAGAACAATTCCATCAGTAGCACAATTTTAAAAGTGCCTAAAAAAAATGTTTTTTGGACAAGGGCATAGACTACTATTTAACTCTCTGATTGTGTTTTGTTGTTTTGTCTTGTGAGCATCCTGAGGCTTGCAGACGTGTGGCACAATATCAAAAATGTATATAATAGAATAGAATAGAGTGTGTAGACAATGGTTACCATTGAGCTGCTGGTGCGGTTGCAACTGGTGTGGGCTGCTGCTGGGGCATTTTTGGTGCATTTTGAGGATTCAGGACAAACATGGGCTGCTTCTGTGACATATTTTGTATGTTGTGGCATAACATGTATAACCTGAGCTGTTGTGGCCTACTCTGAATGTTCTAGGTAAATGTGTATTGCATGAGCAGCACTTGCTGCTCTGTCGGTGGGTAATAAAGGCATGTTGCAGTAGTGCAGGTACTATCAGAGACATATTGCATTTGGTTTATCTTCATACATTCCCTCGTGAAGTTGCCTATTCTTCCACAAGCCCAACATTGTCCTCCATATTGCACCTGTGCACCTCCATGACCAAGCCCTCTGCCTCTATGGAATCCCCCTCATGGTCTCAGAAAATAACCCCCCTGTGGGACAACCCCCCCTTGTGGGCCATAACCTCCTTGTGGTGAAAACCCCCCATGTAGTGCAATTCGTCCTAGGAGTGTGCTTTGAATGCTCCATGTGTTGTGAAACCTTGCGGTGGTGAGAAACCTCCTTCCTGAACTACTCCCCTTTGTGGCCCCCCTCCTGCCTGTGGGAGGAACACCCCCCTTGTTGCATGAAGCCTTGTGGCATTACTCCTCCCTGTGGAAACGCAGTTAGGACAGCCCCTTCTAAAGTTATTTTAGCCAATTTCTTCTGCATAAATTTTGCCTAACCCTTCTGGTAGTCCTATACCTTTCTCCTCAAGCTATCCCTTTTAATATTGCAGTTATGTACTAAGTTTGCTTGTGTCTCTGACCACCCCTTATTCTCTATCCCCCACAATCTTCCCCAACTCTGCCTGTACATATGATGGGAGACCTCTCACTCGGATGTGGTAGAAAACAGGTATGTTCATATCCCACAGTTTTCACAGCACTAAATGCCACTTCTCCTTAATCTCTTGAAGATAGTATTCAGGGTCCTCATCTTGGCCTATCGAGCGAGCAAAAATAGAGCGCATGTCGGTGGTGACTGGGTACAACCACCTCAGTACCTTCCACAAATTAGTCCTACTGTTATTGAATGGTGTGCCGGTGTGAGCATCAATGTTTAGTGTCAACCCCTCATATCTTGCCCTTTACCATATGTCGTTAGCCTGTTCCTCCAGTAGGATGGCGAACAAACTCTTCCAGTCACCCACTGCCAAAGCTATCCCTCCCATTTCTTTTTCTAGAACATAATTCCATTTACTCACACCTGGATTGAGGAATGGAAAACTATTAATCAAATTCTCTTTGTCCATATTTTGTCAGCATACATCCCGAGTACCCCCGCAACCTATCTGTAATAAGGGGAGCTGTGTCAGGAGCAGCTTGTTTTCTCCCTACTATCCATCCTCTTTAGCCATTAGTACATCTATATGGTTGGGTTGTCTCCTAAGTCTTTTGGCCAATGGTCTGTCGTACCTCTCTTCCCTGTATTCATGTTCCCATAATTCTCTCATTTCCTCCTCCTCCCTGTCCCCACAAACTGAGTCAGTATTGAACTGCCTGTATGATGAAACATGATTATCGACAACTGCTTTGTTGTCTAGTTTGAACATTATCTGTTCTGATCTCCATTGATTGCGGGCGGTGCATACAACAACAACCCTTGTCCTGCTCCCTTGCTGTACACGCAAGCCCCTCATCTGCTTCCTTCAACACCTCATCATTCTGTCTCTGCGCTCTCTTCCCTTTCTCTGTAACCAATGTACTGCTAGCAGTGTCTTTCAACATACTTCTGATGTGTGTTGTAGTCCTTTTTACATACACATGAGCAGCTGACTGGCATAGTTCATTCACCAACATTACAGATGCAAAACCGCATATGCCACCTACCATTAGCCATGCCTAATCTGTTCTGAGATGGAACTTGCTGACGATTGTCCCAGAGCCATGTACAATGGATATGACTTGACATGACATTTAATTCACAAACTCAATACACATACGTGTCACACAGTGCTACGATGCAAGGTTGGTGGATTAGAATGAAGCCATGAACGATAACACTAATACCACCTTACACTTTAGTGCACAAGACAAATCCAAGTGTACTTGTAAATTAAATGAACAGACCCCATTTGAGTTTTCAATAAAATGTTGCTTATATTTATGAAAACAATTATATCAATATGTCTTAGTAGAAGACACCACACAGAACAACAGTATTGTATTAGATACAGCAGAATCAATGGCAATTACTCTATCTCCAACAACCATAGCTTGGAGTAAAATCTGCAGGGTTTACAACAAACATATACTTCTGTCAAGAGTTCTCAAGACAGGGGTCAAAATAGCTTAACAAATGTGAACAAACAAATACATGTGAGTACAATTGTGAACATAGAATAGTGAGTATTGATCACTATGACTCCACGAGTCATGGTCTACACCACAGTGTTTTGGGCCTTCAGGGGATGGAACGTGAGCCTTTCTTTGGGGGCCTTCATCAGGACGGGGAGACTGTAGTGTCTGAGTGTTCTGGGTGTGCTGTAGTATGAAAAATGAAGCACAGTAAGGGGTTGTTCTGGTAGGCAGGTGGCATCATGTTTAAACTAATTTATAGGCACACTAAATGTGCTGAGTTTAACCGCCTATCTACATCATTCTAGTAGCGCTTACCCTGTCTGCTAGAAGCTGGAACATGGTCAGTTTATTCAAAATGGTGTCCTTGCTTCACTGGCTGGACAGAGTACAGGGAAAATCAGTAGGAAGGGATGAATCGATTTTTAGTATATGAGCGACATCAATCCTAAACAAAGAGGTCACACCACATCTGCTGCTTACCTGAGTGGTAGCAGTAGGATTAGGATCTTGCAGAGTATGCAATTTAGCATCTACCTGCTGGGTCTTCTGAAAGTAGTATAGCCGGCAGCGTGAGTTACTGGATGGGGTCGGAACATGAAGCGACGTGCATCATCTGCACATGTAACAGGATGCAGTGTAAAAATGGTTCCTGAGAATTGAGCAGAAAGCTAATCAGAGTGCAGTCTGGCATGTATAATTCTGAAATCTGTTGTGCAGTCTTAATCAGACAGCTTACCTGTTCCGTGTAAGCGTTCCTACTGCTGCTCACGTCTCGTAGAGATGGACGCTGTTGTCATGGTCACCGCTATACTTACGGCGGTGGTCATTTTGAAAATGCTGCTATGCAGATGTGTGTCTGCCACGGAATTGGTATACTTAGCGGCCAAGTTGGAGCAACCCCAACAATTTAGGGGGTGCCCTAGTCAAAATAATGAATAGTAGTGGAATTATGGGCAGGGTTTACCCCGCGTTGCCATGGCAACCTAGCTTAAGGCTCTAAATGGGCCACAATTATCTGTATATTGGTTTGAATTAAAGTTATCTGTATAGAAATGGTGTGACAAATCCCTGGCCTAAACATGGGAAAGGATTCAGATGTACAAGTTTGGGCCGGAGGACAAGTGTGACAAGTTTTGGGGATACTCATTCAATGCTATATAGATGCCGGTTGGATGCTGTGCACATACGCTGTTGACCTTAGTCAAAGTGTGTGAACAGGGCTAAAGCTAGGCCAGGGTACATGCTGTGAGACATCATATTAGTCAACATTTGGAAGCATTGTCAAATCAAAAATAGGAAAATAATAGTGAAACAATTCTATTATATACACAAAACGGGATCTGAGTCCCCACAGAGTGTTTCCTGGCCCCTAGTGGCTCGTGTATTACATTGGCTAGGTTAAATTTAATTGAAGTACATTCAGTGTCCCAACATCTCCAAAAGAGATGTAGTACAGCAGCAGGGGTGGGATTACCGGCTATCTGGGCGGGATGATGCATTTGTATATGGATGCTAATCAATACCTGGGTGGAAGAATCTTTATAAAAATGACTTCCATTCCACCGAGATATTCAAACCTTACTTAACTGTGTTGAGTTTGTGGACCCATTTCTCCTCCAACTGTGTTAGTGTTTTGTTCATATCACCCCCTCTTATAGTGGGTTTTAGCTTTTGGAGTACAAACCAGCGGAGGTCTGTATCTGTGTGCTGTTTTTTTACAAAATGGTCAACCAATGGTTAATCTGGGAACTCTTGACAGAAGAATATGTTTGTTGTAAACCCTGTAGATTTTACTCCAAGCTATGGTTGTGCCTTAAAGTTTAAGGTGGTATAGTGTTATCGTTCATCGACCCATTCAACTATGTCTTATGACAATTTGGGCCCCCCTGGGCAGAACAGGGTCTCGACCAGGAGCCCTTGTTTTGTTGAATAGAATGAAGCCAGACATACCCATCCCATGAGGCCAAGTCACATTGACATGATGCGAGTGAATAGGCATGGTGAAGGTGAGACCTGGGGTTGGATGTGGGAGTGGGCAGTGCAGTACATGCGAATGGCATACCAATTAAATACAGCTACAAAATCATCAATGGAAATGTGGCGGGCTGGTCTATGTGTATGTGCAGACATCAAGTGTCAATAGCTGCTAGAGGGTTGGAGGGATACAGTAAACAGCCACCGAGTGTGGAGTATGGCAGGGAGGCAGTGCATGGATACAACTGGTGGCTCAGAGGCCCATGTTGGAGATCAGAGAATGGGCAGGTGATGAGTGCATTCTCTCAGTCATCCAGGACTCCAGCAGGGGAGAGGAGGTAGAAAAAGCACAACACACGAGGAAGCATCAGATGTGCCCCCAGACCCGGAGAAGGTTCACCTACAGTTCCATTGAGGCAGGGAGGCTGTACCAGAGGGAGGCCCCAGCCGAAGATCGACATTAACCACCATCTAATTGCTAGGAGAAGCAACTGACCCTGAGGGAGTAGGAAAAGGATGATCAAATACCATGAAAAGGAACCGAATTGGGAAGATGGAGTTGAAGGAACTGCAGCACCTGGACCCATAAGGTAGTGTGGACAATGCACAGCGATTGCAAATGAACAGTCATAGCAACTGGGAGCCATTGCCATCATCACAGTCCTAGGGAGACACAATACCTGGCACCAAGACATATGGACAATTTCCACTGTCCAGGTCAGGATGAGTTGCAGAGGAAAGAGAGTAGAGGCGCAGAAATATGGGTATATGCCGTTGCAGTACCCCACCATAGGTATGACCAGTCCTCTGGAGAAAGTGAGCTACTGGGGGAATGAGATTAAAGGAGGAATCCCCCAGAGGAGGTGCAGCTGGCAGGGTGACCTCTCAGAGACGTCAGAGATATGCGAAGTGAAGGCGAGTGTGGAGTGCAAGAATGTCACAGGCTATATGCCAAGATAGGTTGGAGCAGAAAGAGGGCCAAGAGAGCCTGGACAGAGTGACATGGAAGGAGTGAGCAGGTGTGGTGATGGGTTTGTCACAGTGTGCAGCACATTGTGCGTATGCAGTCTGCAGATCAACAAGCACGTGTCAGCCCACCATGAGATGGTTCACCCATTGAAGTCATGCAAATGCAGCCAGATTTGCCAGACAATCAACACACTTCATACAAGCAACATACACATGTCCTGGAAACACATGCATCACCATTTACCAGACATTCCCTCATAAATTGGCAGGTATCCCACGCCTTGTATCTGCTCTGCATCAATCATAGCACCTATAATCTCCTCCTGTGGAGTGAGTTCATAGTTCTCTCATGGTGACCCACCTCCAGTCACCAGAGTAAAGGCATAATTGGCACCCATCTAACCTTTGGCTCAGCGCCCTAGGTCATACCAAAGCTTCATTGTGTCAGTAGCTGACCGCTTCTCATGGGCCAAGGTGTTAATAAGATCAGCGACACACTGCCAGTGGGCCATATGCTGGGCAGGCGTATGTGTGCTCCCTGTCTGCACAAGCATGTCGTGTTTGTATTCCTGCACATAGTCCACGAGAACCTGGAGTTCCTCATCACTAAAGCTCCTCTTCCTCGACGTGCAGGTCTCCTTTGCCATGCCTTGGGACTGAGCTGGTTTGCCTACTGCATGTTTTGCCTTCTTGCAAGGCCGTGCAGACCCAGAGTGACTGGGACCACTTGGGTCAGTAGGGGCTGGAGCACTGGTGGCCTGGGCTGTGACATCATAGACTGAGGGTGTGACTGTAGGTGCCCTTGCAGGTGGATGTACCTGGGTGCAGGTGCCATGACGCTGCACAGAATGTCCCTTCCCCTTCGATGCATGGATAGCATCTGCCCCTGCATCTCCGTGGACCGGGGTGGGGAGTACCACATACCTTGCTGGGTGACCTGGAGGCTGGGTGGTGGTTGCTACAGCTGCCCCTGCAGCTACCTGACCCTGGTGGGTGTATTCAGGAGGTGGCACTGCTGCATCTGGATCCTGGATGATGGTGCCATGACGCTGCACAGCATGTCCCTTCCCCTTCAATGCATGGATAGCATCTGCCCCTGTGTCTCCGTGGACCGGGGTGGGCAGCACCACCAGCCTGGCTGGGTGGCAGTTGCTACAGCTGCCCCTGCAGCTTCCCGACCCTGTTGGGTGAGGGGCATAGGTCTCCATGCACAGGCCCAAACACCTCCGCCACCTCCGCCACCTCTGCCACCAAACACATTGTTAGGCAGAATCACCTGCAGTACCCTTTGGCAACACTACAGGTAATTAGGACTACAAGTGTAAGCACAATATCACCTTTGGTACAAGCCTGTACTACACAATAAAGTGGTAGCGATGGCTGAGCAGGCAGACTTATCTCAAGAGTTTAAGTGAGTAGTGGAAAAAGTTACACAAAGGACCAACGAATACAATGATTCAAGTAAATACTTAATCAAGGTTTCTCAGTAAAAGAATATACATGTATTTACTCAATCATTTATAAAACATTACACTAGCACAAACAGCTCAATATCACTCACTAATACACCAAAAGAATCCACCCGGTAAGTAACTAAACAAGTTTAGCTCAAAAATGAAGTGTGAGCAAAATGACACTTCAGATACTTAGAAAAGGGAGGAAAAGACAAGGTTAAAGAATAGACAGCCCAAATACATTCATAGGCAGGGCAAAGGGTTTCAGTTAAAAACAACCAGCAACTCTTCTCAACAGGCCTGGGCCAAAGTCAATGGTTCAGAGTATTTTGTATAGGATAGCACAGTTCTGGAAGATAAATAATTTAATAATAATAATTTGGCACTTATATAGTGCTACGAACCCTCAGGTATCTGAGCGCTGCCTATTATTACCCACGGTGTGTGGTGCTCATTTATCGACCTCGGAAGGATGAAAGGCTGAGGTTGGCCCCGCCGGAATTCGAACCTGCGTTAGCAGGCTCTGCACAGATGTCAAAGCGAGCGCTCTACTCGCTGTGCCACTTGACTGGCTAGATACCTGGTAAGTCGTTGCCACAGATTTTTAAAGGATTTGGCTAGGCGAAAATTTTGACACATGTTTAGGGAAGGACAAGCCTTCGTAGTTGAGGAAAGTTTTACACACTTTCTCGATGGCCGAAAAGATTTCCAGACCGCGTTTGCACAGTACCTTTTAAATGAAGAAAGCTATAGCTGAGGCAGTTGTTCCTGGCAGTTCGAGCAGATCTCGCTGTTCCTGTGCTTCAGTCGTGGGGACAAAAAGGAGGACGTCGGGAGGTTCCTGCACTGCCGAGGGAATAGGCCAGAAGCTGTAGCAAGACATCGGTTTAAGGTGTGAGTGCCTTAAAGTCCCCCTGGTTTCCTTCCCTCTGGCTATCTGGTTTTCAACAGCACTCTGAAGAAAATTCGACCAGAATAGGATGGTGTCCAGGTGGCTTGTGAGTTGGTTGTTCTCACCAAACTCAAGGGAAGAAGTTAACCTTGAAGGGCTTCTCTGTCGTTGGAGTTTCAGGCAATTCGGGCATGCAGCAGGGCTTCACCGGTCATCCAGGAGTTGTAGCAGTCCTCTTCCTTCCTCTCCTCTTCGGTTCTTTCGTTCCAGTGGTCGACTCTGCTTTCCAAGTCCCAGAGACCTGCTTTTTAACAGTTTTCTTCCATTCATTCAGCCTGGCTGTCACTCACCCAGCAGGGTGGCTGTCCTTGCCGGACAGTCAGCCAGCCAATCACACCAGAGTGCATTCAGGTCTTGTAAGAGACTAAGCAAAGGGAGTTTCAGGCACCTCCCTCACATCCTGTCCACCCCAGACACTCTGGCACCAGAGGAGGGCTTCAGTACAGAAGCCCACCAAAGGGCACAAAGAACTGGACCAAACGTGGTTTGGCACACAGAGACAAACACAAGAAGGACTATTCTTAAAAGAAATGGTGAAAAAAGATGACCGGAGTCTGTTTTTACAGATACGTCTGGGGCGCCATATTGAAAAACATGGGTACCCCTGATTTTGAGCTACCATTGTTAGTTGCGAAAAATCACAGTAGTTGATCTAAACCACTGCCACCAGCCATTTAAAATAGGAAAAGGTAACATTTTACTGTTACATGAGAGTTATGACTCAGGGGAAGCTAAGCAACCCCTCTAGCACTCCATAGTAAGATAGGGTGGGCTGGGTCAGTAAATTTAAAGCGACTAGAAAAATCAATTTAACTTTACTTATCCTGAGAGACAGGGACAGTAATTAAACCTTTGGGGAGTCTGAAAAGACACCACTGTGCCACTGTACTGAAGGTGCTGTGTGACACACAGAAAACGATGATGCCACTGTTGTTTTAAAACTCCACAACCAAAGAACACAAAAGTAAAACACATCCAAAATACATAAAAGAGTGGGAAAAAAGGCTCACACTCTTTCCAGGTAAAAGAAAAATGAAATCCTAGAAATCCAGCAACGTTTCTGGGGGTCTCAAAAGGTAAGGGAAATTAGCACATTTGGAGAATTCTCCCTAACACACACCTCTGCCACCTAGGGTGCATCTGCCACCTCGGCCACCTTTGCCTCCCTTCCCACTAGTTGCCCTCCCAGTCATGGCACAGATTGATTGGTGCTATGGGAAGAGCAGCTATTGTTTGTCCTGGACAATTTGAGTGAGGGGGCAGTTTAAGTGATGTCAAACGCACCAGTGTGCCCACGCAAGGCTCGATGTAACCCCGGGGAAAAAATAAACAGCTGCGTAATGCACAGGCACCCCAAAGTGAAAAATATGTGTACACGACCCCTCGGCAGCCCACGTGTAAAGAAAAAACCTAACGCAGTACGGTGTGGCACCCAGCAACACAAAAAATATGTACCCGAAGGACACATAAACTACAGTGATATTAAATAAGGGGTTACGGGACACCCACAGATTGCAAAATGCATACGCAACTCACTGTCAGTCTCAAAAGTACAAGCGCGTGTGCAGAGACAATCCCCCCAAAAGAAGTGGCTCGCACATAGTGAAGAGATTGCGTGGAAATGAAGTCCACACGTCCGTCCTCTATAACTTGCACAAAAGTGGGATAGTCTCCTACGCACTACTTTATCCTGATTCTGAACGCCATGCCCAACGTGCAGCTCGTGTCACATAATTTACTGGCTTAGGGCCATTCATCTGATTTCAAACAAATGTGCTGTTTCCGCTGGCCATGCGAGTAACACAGAAGCCCACGCTCCTGCCTACCAGCCTACCAGCCTATTTACCTGCCTCCAAGTGCCCTGAGCTGCCTCCTACGAGCCATCTGCTGCTGCCTGCCCACTGTGTGTGCCTGCTGCCCATGTGCCCTGCAATTCTGGTGCCTGCTGTACAGCCAATGCCACAGCTCCAGTCGTTGCACCTGTGACCACATCTGCTCATCCAGAAGACTCCCGACGTGCCAGACCACCGCTCGAAAGCCCAGCACCAGGACCACCTTGCCCACCCACACCTGCGTCAGGGGTTTCCCTGTCTGAAGCAACATCATCCTAGGCAAGTGGCAACCCCCCAGCAGCCATGCAGAGGGCTGTCAGCTTCTCAGCCAGGGAGGTTGACATCCTGGTGGAGCAAGTCCTGGTGCATTATGATGCCCTCTTCCCCAGACCATCACAAGTCTCCAAGGAAGGATAAAGATCTGGGTGGACATCGTGGGTGACATCAACATGGAGGGGGTGGCATCCTGCGACTATATCCATGTCCACAAGCGCTGGGAGGACTTCAAAGCCAGGACCTGCAACAAGGCCCGGCTCCTCATCAAGGCTGGCATGGAACAAGAGGGGCACCGGGACCGGTTGAGCACCAACAACAAGCGGGTCCTGGAGTGGTTCTACCCGGCACTGTACACCCAGGTCAGGAAATTGGAACTCCGTCTGGAGTCCACTGGTAAGTGTCCATGTGTACTTGTCCACTATAGTGCATGTGCATATTGATGTACGGTTGGAGTGTGCACCTTGGCCTTATGTCTGGTATGTCTCTTGTACAGATGTCTGTGTGCATGTCCCATACAGTGCTGCATGTGTGTCCTTTCCCGCATGTGTAACATCAACAGTGTTTCTGTTGCAATGTGTGATGCGCTGCAGCATGTAACAACGTGTGCATGGTTGCATACATGTGTCTGGATGTGGCCATGTGAGAGGTGTGACACATGTGAGCTTTTGGCAGCATCATGAACATGTATGGTGTACATGTGCATGTGTCTGGGAAGTGAGTGTGTGACTGTTCAACACTCCAGGATGTATGTTGCTTGACCATTAGATTGTGTGATTGAGTCATGCTGCCAAATTTCTTGTGCACTCTGACGTGCTAGCTCCATGGCCTGCTTCATGACTGTCAGCTGATGTGTGTAGGTGCAATATTTATGTTCCAGGAGGCATATGAGTTGAATGCACAATTTTGAGCTTCAGACAGTGGCTTGTGCAAGGATGTGATAGTCTTTTGTGAATGACGGACATGATTGTGCATGTGTGTTGATTGCACTGAGCTGTGTGTCGTGGAGGGTGTTGATGGTTGTGACCTTTAACGGTGCCACTCATGTGCATTTGCTAAGTGACAAACAGACTTATGTTCAGCACCCTGATGCTTGTGTTCAATGTCTCCCTATCCACAGTGACAATGGAAGAAGAGGGCTGTGAAGGCGCTGTGGAGCAAGGCAGCAGGGATGCTTCCAACAGGCACAGATGGAAGGCCCAGTCACGCTCCCAGGAAATGTCATCTTTGGGGAGAGAGGGGACTGGTGCCGTGTCCGAGGCAATGGGCACAGCTACTGAAGGGAGTGCCAAGAGGGTGAATTTGGTTGTGGGCTCCTCGGAAGTGGGAGGGACAGGTGAGGTAGAACAGGGGCAATCCGATGCAGAGGACGGTGGGGAGGCATCCAGGTTGGCAGAGGAGGAGGAGGAGGAGGAGGCTACATCAGCCCAGCCCACGGGGCCCGGCGGTGGTGATGACGTGGGTGTGACTAGTCCAGTCCAGACTCAGGGGCAGGAGCCAGTACAGGTCGCCGTGGAGGGACCTGTGACTGATCCTGCCCCTGGGACTGCGACTGCATCAGTTTGCACCTGCAGGCATGCCTCAGGTCGGACCCATCCGCAGCGCGGATGTTTCCACGCAAACGGAAACACCAAGGCCTGTGGATTTAGCCATTTGGGACATGGTGGATTCTGTGCTAGTCAGAGTCATGAGTCAGGCAGGCACCATCCGTGATGATGTGCAGGCTTCCAACCGAGGGCTTGCACGTCATCACAATGAGGTCATCAGCCTCTTCAACTGGCTAGCACATTTCCTGATCTCGCAATGGGGCTCTGGGCTGGCCACTTATGTGACCCCCTCCTCGTCTTCCTCCTCTGTGCGCCAATCATCCTCCCTGCTGCCTTCCGACCCAGATACCACCAGGGCCACCTGTAAACCTGTACCAACCCTGGCGGCCAGTCTGGTGGAGATCACATCCCTGCCAGAGTCAAAGATGAATCAGCAGATGTGATCACCACGCCGATCCAGCAGGTGACAGGAGCTGTGGCAATGGAGGAAGAGCAGGCACCGAGGAGTAGGGCATGTGCACCATGGCCCTGGGGCTTGTCAACATCCCGGAGGCTGTCCTTGAGGCGCAGGCATTGGGCAATTTGGCGGCAGCAGGCTCAGAGTAGGAGGCTACAGGACTAGGGGCTTTCAACAGCAGAGGGGCAGGTATCGGCCATCAGGCAGGAGGCAAACATGGACCTTACAACAAGGATATCTTCCGTGTTGGAGCGTTTGGGCCAGCATATTGGGGCAGAGCGGCAACGGGTAGAGGAGGCAAGACTCACCATGGCCAGGGTGGAGATTTCACTGCATCGGGAAGAGAGGCAGGTGGAGGTTCTCGAGGAGACTTGCAGGGAGTTTGAGAGGAGCATGTTGAAGTCCTTGCAAGCCCTTGAGAGGGAAGCCAAGGCCTGCCTATGGGAAGTGGACGCAGTGTTCGATGATGCCCTGGCTGAGACTATGATGGAGCATGGTGAGGAAAGGGACTAGCCCGCTGCCATTGTATATAGTTCTTTAGGTGTAAGTTTCATTTATGTTTCACTTTTATTTGGAGTTTTTTGGAGTTTGCTTCACATTTTGTACATAGTATTTATTAGTATTTCTTAACATGGTTTGGGACAATGAACCCTGGGTGTTTGTTCACAGTTGTCTTTTTCCCGGATACTTTTCTGTTCACCATGGAGGAATCGTTTTCTTTTCATTTGTGTTTTCATTTGGACTTACATATATGTACATGGACTACATCTTTGATTTTCTTTTTTTATCCAATGTTTTTCCATTTTCATTATCTTTTATTTATTGATTTGTTTCTTGCAGGTTTTATTTATTGATTTGTCTAAGTATGACTTTCATACTGATTTTTAATATATTTTTCATTTTGGAAATCTGGTCTAATTCAGTTCTGTGTCCCTGATGCTGACCAATGTTGTTCATGCGTGATTTTTGAATTCCAATCCCATGGGCATGTTTGGGGGTGCATGACCAATGGATGGGTGTTAAGGTGCACTTGGAGTGTGCAATGTGCGGTGGCATTTCATTTCACATGTGCTGCATGAATGTGTATTGCTCAACAGATTTTTGTGCTGGGGCATGTCCCATGAGGTGGGGCCTGCCTGCAGGTTGCCGTCACAGGTGTTGGGGGGGAGGCATGAGGTGGGGCCGGCCTGCAGGTTGCTGACACAGGTGTTGTGGGGGAGTCATGAGGCGGGCCTGCCTCCAGGTTGCCGTCACATGTGTTGGGGGTAGACATTCGGCGGGGCCCGCTGAAGGTTGCTGTCACAGGTGTTGGGGGGATATGAGGCAGGGCCTGCCAGCAGGCTGTGGTCACAGGTGATGGGGGGTCCCATGTGGTGTGTACTGCCTGCGGTCTGTGGTCATGGGTGATGGGGGACCCATGTGGTGTGGGCTGCCTGCGGACTGTGGTCACAGATGATGGGGGTCCCATGTGGTGTGGGCTGCCTGTGGGCTGTGGTCATGGTAATGCGGGTCCCATGTGGTGTTGGCTGCTTGTGGGCTGTGGTCATTGGTGATGGGGGGCCCATGTGGTGTGGCCTCCTGTGGGATGTGGTCACTGGTGATGAGGGGGCCATGTGGTGTGGGCTGCCTGCGGGGTGTGGTCACGGGTGATGGGGATCCCATGGGGTGTGGGCTGACAGCAGGGTGTGGTCACAGGTGATGGGGGCTGGGGTCTGGGGTGTGGCCGTCCCTTGAGGAGGGGTCAGTTTCCAGTAGATTTGTGCGTGATTTCATGGGGTACATGCTGAGTTTCCACTTATATTGGCTGCGTTGCGGGTGGAGTGATCGCGTACTCCAGACACACCACAGCAGAATCACATGGAAACCCATTGCGTACCCCGTCTGCAACTGATTTTCATGTGATTTGGCTGTATTATGGACATGGGATGTATTATGGACATGGGATGATGCAGGGGCTTGCGCCATGATAGGCATTTTGCTGGCTCTTTTACTGTGTGTGGGGGCGTTACTGGCATAGCTTGATGTTCCTTGCGCCACTCTTAGTGTTGCCTCGGTTAATCCATGAATATGCGTGCAGCGCAATTGTTTCTTTGCGCCCCGGCTGACACAGATGTGGCGCAAACTCTTTCTTGGCACGCAGCACTTGCACCTATCCTGCGCTGGATTCTATGAATAGGGCCCATTATGTATTCTTTCTCTATCTGATGAGGCATTTGCTGCCTGGGACAGAGCATTTGCTTCCCTTGCAATAATAAGATGGCAACTACCTCGTACACCGCCTCACCTGCCCTTCAGCATGCAGCCTGTTTGCAGGACAGGACAAAATTCTATCAAGTGTCCCCAACTAACAACTATGGACTAATGCCCTATAATGACAGCTCTGCCCCTCTGGTTTAGGCCTACTAAAAATGGTAAAGGTCTTGTTTGATTGTTTTGTTTGTTTTGTTTATTTATAAAGCGCACCGCACCCTAGGGTATCGGGCGCATTTACAAGACAGCTTAACATCATGATAGATACATACATACATCATAATGAGAAGGCACGTAGATACATGCATAAATTGTGTTGAACAATCTTGACGATGAGTACAATATATATGGGTTTTAAAGGTGTAGGCAGACGCATGATAGTTAACAGCAATTCAGAGTTAGGAAAGGATAAGTAATAAGTGCAAGTTCGTGGAGCAGGGAGTTGCTGTGTTAGGGACTCAAGCAGTCAAATCAGTGGTGTCATTAGTGAGGAGCCATTTTTTAGTATTGGACCGGAAGCTACAGAAGGTTAGGTCAGTACGTAGACTGAGCAGGAGCGCATTCCAGACTAGGGCCGCTTGTACAGGGAAGCTGGTATCTCCACCTCTTTTCAGGTTAAAGAGTGGGGTAACAATGCAGGCAGAATTGGCTGGACCTGTAGGTCTTAGCAAATTTGTTAAGATCATTTTATCTTTCAGGTACTTTGGTGCAGCATTGGTAAGACAATTGTGGGAGATGGGGACTATCTTGAAGTAGATTCTGCCCTTAATTGAGAGCCATTTATGGTTCCTTCTTATTTCAGAGATGTGGTCTCTCCTTGGAATGCTCATGGCTGTTCTCAAGGTGTATTTTGTAGGGTTTGAAATGTGTTTAATACTTGTTTATTTGCTCCTGCGTAGAGTGTGTGGCAATAATCAAGTTGGACAAGATTAGAGCTCTTGCTAGTATGATACAGCTGTCTGTAGAAAGGTATGCTTTGCAGGCATGAATGAGTTTGCATGTATAGGCAGTAGCCGATGCATTTGCATTCACTTGTTTCCTGAGGTTCAAGGTGGAGTCAAGGTAAAAGCCTAAAGTTTTAGTTTCCTTGGCGGTTTTGGTAATGTTGCCATCTATATTGAAGGATATGCATTTTGGATTCAGATAGTTGATGTTGGCGGGGGCACCTAGAATGAGAATTTCAGTTTTTTTTTTCGTCATTCAGGCAAAGGCTGTGGGTTGCCATCCAAGCCTGAATGACAAGGTAGATTTTGTTTAGTAGGGCAGTGTCCAGGTCATAGTTACCAGATAACGGTATCAGTATCTTGGTGTCATCTACGTAATTTGTGTATATGACACCCAGGCAGTCCAATTTGTCAAATAGAGACTTGGTAAATATATTATACAATGTTGGGGAGATGCAAGAGCCTTGTGACACTCCACATGTAATGGGGGTAGGGTCAGCGGCATCAGAAGGAGAGAAGACTCTCATCGTTCTGTTTCTTAAAAAGGACTTGATCCAGTTTGCAGCCTCTTGTGAAAAGTTAGCCGCTAGAGATAGATCTTCACAAAGTATGTTGTGGTCCACCAGGTCGAAGGCGGCCGAGGGGTCTGACAGAAGAAGTAGCGTGCATTGTCTATTGTCTCTCAGTTGGTCAATTTGTGTTTTCAGATCAATTAGGGCCATTTCTGTTCCGTGGAGGGGCCTAAAGCCAGATTGTATGAGCCCTATGAGTTTATTGGACTCGAGGTAGGTCTGGATTTGGATATAGGCCGCTGTGTCAATGATTTTAAGTAAAAAGGGTAGTGTTGTTAAGGGTCGGTAGTTTGTTGGGATGGTAGGGTCAAGTGTAGCCTTTTTTAGCAGGGGAAGTACCCAGGCGTTTTTGAGGTTTGTGGGTACTTGGCGTGTCTTGAAGGAAGGGTTTATTAATTTAGTGATAAATGGGGCAAGGTCTCTGGCTGCATCTTTAATGATTTGTGCTGGGCAGATGTTGCCTTACTGTCTAGGGCCTTAGTAATAGTGTTGTTAAATAGGTCAATCAAGTCTTCAGGGTTTTCAGAACTTGTGGAGTTCAGTAATGAGATGAGGATCAGTGTCAGCTTCTCGGCTGTGATATTGTGCTTACTCCTGGTGAGGAGATGTGGGGCAATCATTTTGTTTTTAGGGACTGGTCGGTTGGCAGCGATAGTAAATGAAATAAGGGAGTGATTAGTCCATGACTGGGGTTCGATGGCAGTAATTGCTGTGACACAGTTATGGTTAGCCAGCCTGTCTAGCGTTCTTCCTTTCATGTGGGTAGGGTGGTTAATTCTTTGCATGAAGTCCAGTTCAGATAAGGATTCCACCACTGATTGCTCTGCATGGTCATTGGGGTCTGAGAAGCCTAGGTTGAAATCGCCTAGTACCAGAATTTGTGAAGAGGGTTTGGTGTAGTGTAATGATATCATCCTCAAAGTCCCCGGTAGGGCCAGGAGGTCTATATATGAGGTGGATGGTAAGGGTACTTGAATGAGTTGCTAGTTTAGCTGTCAGGAGTTCACAGGACTTGAGCATGGCAGTAGTCGAAACTCTATGTGCCAAGTTAGCCTGAGATACGATGGCAAACCCTCCAACTATGGAGGTTTCTCTGTCCGCTCGAATGATAATGTAGGCATCAGGAATGGCCAGTAGTAGGGATGGCCCTGCAGCAGCATGGAGCCACTTTTCTGATATCGCCAGGAAGTCAAGATATTTGTTATTGATTATGTATACTATATCTGTTGCAGGTGCAACGATAGACATTGTATTCATTAATGCACCTTTGATGAAAGGGGTCTTGGACTGTGGTGAGGGGTGGGTAATCTTGGCCTGTGACAATGTAGGAGGGAGTTTGTCTGGCTTTTGCTTAGGTTTTTTAGGTAATGCGCTGGTGGCAGTAGGGTGCAGTAGGGTCTGGGTTGTCGAGTGAGGTGTGATAGGATAGGGAGTTGAAGATGTTGTCTCCTGGTATATATTCAACAAGAGTGCATCTATGGTAAGCCTACAGCCTAATCATTTATTTCTAAGGTCGCTACAGCATGGTTGATTAGGGGTAGGTTTAGAAGTAAACCGCTTAATCCATTGACTAGGAGTGAGGTCAGATGGACAGTTAGAGTCAATTTGTCTAACCTGGTGGTTATTCTGGTTTAGTGTAAGTTTAGGTAAGAATGGGGTAGGTTTGATGGTGGGCATATGGGGCATTTGTTTTTAGTGGTGGGAGGAATTGCGTAGGTTCATTATAACTAATATCCCTACAAACCATAATGCACAGTAATGCAGTGCTATGTGTTTCATACTATGCACTCAAGAAACTGCAGAGGGGAAAATGCATACCTTGATGAACAGAATGTGTATTTGTCTCATATGATGAATGTGTAACTGTGCATGCTATGCACCTTCTATCCAGCGGTCATGTCACCCAAAGATGTGGTGCTGTGAGCTTGATTGTGGACAGGTGTGCTACACAATGTGATGTGTGTTTTCTGTGAAGTTGTAATACATGCAGGAATTTGGTGCCATGCACCAAGTATGTCTTGCAATCATGCTGTGCATGCAAAGTATAGTAAGTGTGGGGCTATTCAGTGTCCTTTGTGTCATTCACAGGCATGAGGCAATATGCTACTTGAAAAAATGATGTACTGCCTCCTCTCTGTGAGTTACAATGCATTCAAGGAATACAATGGTATGTTTTGCAATGCTGGCAAAAGCAAAAAAAAGCTACAATGCAACAATTGCCTGTGTTATTTAAAAAACAAACATATTACTATGTGCTATATTGCGTCACATTTTAGCAACTAACCTAAACTGATCAGCACTGCAAGTGTCCCTGTGGCACATGACCATTACGTCACTGCCGGGGCCTGTTAGAAGACCTTCCTCAGGCGGAACTTGGGCTCACGTTGTGGGCAGTGCACCTGCATGGTATCAGGTAATAAAATTGCGGCAAAAATGCCACTGGTAAGAAAAATCACGTCAAAGATGCTGTGGTTCGACCCGGTAAAGGTGTACCCCATTATACCATTTAAGGGGAGCAGGGGTTTCAGGGGTGTCCCCACTTCCCTTAAATGATATAATGGGTCAGGGGATTGCAGGGGTGTCCCCCGCATCCTTTACTTGATTGTGGTGAAAAAACCAACAGCATTTTTGCCGCGATATTTTGTATTCACTGCCATTTTTGCCGCAATTTTAAGACATCAAACCACCTGCATCTGAACAACTTTACTTGGTGAATTCTGTTCATTATTATGCTATCTGCAAACTTCTTTCAAGGCCCTGACCGTTTCTCAATAGATGGACATATGTTGTTCTGAATGTGTGTTGTATGATGTCTGACTTCTATGGTCATCATACTTTATACACAAGAACACAGATGGGAATTCTTCTGGGTCTCTATACCTGCGCAGCCAACATTGTTCTTCTATTTTCCAGGTAGCTGAATGTGAGCAGTATGCTCACAATGTTATATCTTATAGAAAACATGTTGTGGTCCTGAATATATGCACTGATGTTTGCTGGTTGCCCACATTTTCTAGAGGATGCAATATGCAAAATGTTGCAAAATTATGTGCACATGTCTCTGCAGGATCCACAGAAACATGGGGTGTGTTTTCTGATGTAGAGAACGGTGCCATGCCCATTTCTGCATATCCTTTCAATTTTAGTTTAGAAAAGAACTTTTAATGGAGGTCTTTCGACCTACATCTTCATAAATTACCATTGGAGCAGCAAATCAGGCACTAAGTCTTGGCTAAATGTCATATTTGATGCAAAATAAATGGACAGTCTGACCGCCAGCGTGGCTGTTCCTTGAGCATGGCTTAACTCTAAGATCTGCTTAGTCTGCCTGCATGGCATGTTTAGTTGGCACTGCAGGCAGGTTCACTTTGCCCATAGCAGGACCTATGGCCTGAGATAGAGTCCCTACACAGAAAGTCCAAAAGATGTGACCAGTGGGCACTATGATCAGTGTAAATGTGCCTGAGACATGGTTATAGGTCAAATCATGGGCCCATTGCTTGTAGGTCATAGACAAGAGATCATGCCCAGTGGATATAGTGGCCAGGATGACTGAGCGTAGAGCATGGCTATGACAGTGGGCTTCATTCCGAGTCGGGCGGTAAGGGATACCGGGCACCGGTAAGGACCAGTGCCGGTAATCCCTTACCGCCCCACTATGAGTTCCCTTAGCGGGTCCCTCCTTTAACGCCTGGTCTGACCAGGCGTTATGGAAGGGAACCGTTAAGGGAATTCAGAGCCAATAACTGTACCGCAATTTGCGGTACCGTTATTAGCGCCTTCCCCATTCCCTTTTGGGGAATGGCTTTTTCAATGGGGACTTACCGGTCCCGCAAAGGTCGGACTAGACCAGTAAGACCCCATTGAACAAGACTGGTGTTGGATACGTTATTGGTGGCAGTCATGGTGCAAATAGTGCCATGATTACCACCAATCTCGTAATGAGGCCCAGTGCCTGCAAAACAAGCCCTTAGACTCTGCTCTACAGTCACTACATACATGATCACTGAGGCATGTTGAAGTTCATGCCCTGGCCAGAGTGTATGCACTGGTCACATCCTGCATGCACTGCCAGTGGATGTCTGTGCCAGAATCATAGCTACAGGAAACAGCCTTGACATGACAACATACCATTATAAGTGGGCATTGCAGCTTGTTAGGTAAGATTTACATATCAATGACAAAGCTTCCTAACCTGTGTCAACCCCAGAACATTTTGCTTTGACTAGGTAACTATTTTACCTTGTCGCTAGGGGAAGGGAAATATTCTTCCCCTCTCACCTATCATTTTACTCTTTTTATGGGTGACCTGTTTATGTCTCTCCAGAGTGTATGGTTGAAGTCCTAGGCCCTCATTCCGAGTATGGCGGTAGGGGGTTAACGGCACCGGTAAGGATGCCGGTGCCATTAACCCCCTACCGCCACATTCCGAGGTGCCTTAGCTGTTCCTGCAAAAGACGGCTGGTTTTACCAGCCACCCTTAGCGGCACCCTTTAAGGGACCATGGAGCTAATGACGGGCCCGCTATTTGCGGGCCCGTTATTAGCTCCTTCCCCATTCCCATTGAGCCCTATGGGGTCTCAAATGGGAATGGGAAATGGCTTTCGAAATGGGGACTTACTGGGTCCGCATAGGTCAGAATGTCCCAGTAAGTCCCCATTCCAACTACCCAGACCCGAGTTTGGAGGCAGCCATGGTGCTAATGGCACAATGGCTGCCTCCAAACTCGGAATGACCCCCATAGTTTCCTACAATATTGTGCTTAGGCTGGGTTGACCGTATAGGCTCCCCTGTTAATTTCTCTTTCATGTTCTTGGGTGAACTACAATTCCCAACTAGTAAAGAGGGATTTTCATACCCCTTTACATTTTATATATTGAGCCAACACCCCCCACCTTATGTGTAGTCCTGGGGGATACAATGTATCCCCTTTCCTACTTACCTGATAACATTTTGTTACAATTGCGAGTTTTACATGAATGGCTGGTGGAAGTGGTTTTACTTTTATTACTTTTAGTCTTTATTACTCACAAACTGTTAATTCAGCCTCGGTAATGCACAGAAGACCCACCATTTTTCGAAAATGGTTGGATCGTTCTTTTCTCACCATGTCTTGCGTGCCTGCTGTTTCAGAGCTCTGCCCCTGCAATTCAAGGTGGGAACAACCTCAGTGGCTGTTTTGTCTTCGGCAGGAATCCTGTGGATTCCTCTCCCAGGCACCGAGTGTCTGGAATGGCAGGAAGCGAGGGAGGAGTCCAAAACTCTGCAGCTCTTTGTCATCCATCTTGCCTGAAAGGGAACTAATCACAGTGGAGGGCTGGATGTCCCGATTGTACATCCATATCGCCACTTTCTGTAAAATGTTGGGAGAGAACACAGAGGTTGTGCTGTAGTTCCTGATATAAACTCTGAACCTGAAAGCTGATAATAAGTGGACCACTGGAGCTAAACCTGAAGAGGACGATGAAGAAACAAAGGCTGTAGCTATTTCCAGCGACCGGAGAGCCTGATGTATACCCAGAGCCTGCTGTTACCCTTCCTTCTAATAAGCCTGGGGTCGCAAAATGGATAACCCCGACCCAGAACATGGTGTGTCCAACAAAAATCAACCGCCCTGCATTTTGAGCCATCTCACATTGTGCTGCAACCTTGCAGGGCTGCAATACCTATATATCAAGGGACCTCAAGCTGTTGTGGGTTGCATGGTCTTCTGAATTGCGAATCTTGCTGAAACTTTGTGGACTTGCTGCAGAACCTCCAGAAAATGTGAATTGATTCTAAAAAAAGGCCCCCCCACCATAGTACTCGACCTTGTAAACAATGAGAATCTGACCAGCAATATTCTGTCTGCTTCTGTGCTCCTGAAAAGGAGCCAAATCCACAGCGCCTCATCCAGCCACAAGGAAGATCTTGCCTGGAGACTTCTTCCATGATCCCTTCTGCAAATGACCTTCCAAAGTCCTGTCTTCCATCTTCTAGTCAAAGGAATCCATCACCGGGTCTTTAGTGGCATATCCTGAAATCTTTCTGCTGCAACACTTCTTCTGTGCTGAGGAACTGTGTTGGCTGCAGTATTTACATACCTTCAGTCTCTTGTGATTCCTGTGTATCTTTGGGGTGCTACTGTTATTGGGAGGTCCCTCGTCCAGTCCATCCAGGCCCACTGCTAGAATCCTCCTAGGTTGTCTTCTCCGATGTCCCTGGAGCCTAACTAACTTTCAAAGTGAACTACTTACTTGTTTGCCCAGTCTTCCTCAGGTACTCTGACTTTGCCTACAACTGCGCCCTATCTCACCCTTCCTACTGCTGGCTCCTAGACCACTTGGGTCCCTCTTCTGCCTCTGAGAGAATTCATGTACTAGAATTGGTTAGGGCTAGATAATTTAAAGGGTTTGCCTTGAAAAGTAAAACTAGTGTTGAAAAGTTTATTTACTTGTAAAATCAAAGTAAATGAAATAGTTAGTTGGTAACTTTAAACGTCAGAGTGAATAGGTACAAAAAGTTATTACCTACCTTAGATATGTTCTGCCATTCTGAAAAGTATATATAGGATGTACTTACCTTGAATAGGCAGTATGTCTTCTTAAATAAGTATTTTCAAAGTCTTACTTTCCTTAGAACTCGCCATTCTCACAGAAAGTAGATAGAGGGTTAACTTATGTACCTGTGAATTGGGTTCCCCTCTTCTCAAAAGTAAAGCTGTTGGTTTCACTTTATTATTCCTGTTAGAATAATTATATGAGTGTCCCCAATTGGGTCTTACTTCCCCTTACTTGCTGTTAGCATGTTCAGAATAAGTCCAGAATAAGTCTGCCTAGGTCATACTTACCCTTTAGGTTGCTAATAGCTGCTTACAGATGCATGTAGGTTTTACTTACCTTGAGTATAACTGTGCTATCCTAAAATAAGTTAGTTATTGCGTTATTGCTTCCCTTAGCCTGCAAACTAAAAAGCAACTGTAATTGAATATTACATCAAAAAGGGTTACTTACCTTGAGTATAACTGTCTTATCCTAAAATAAGTTAGATGTATTGCTGAAAAGCAACTGTAATTGAATATTACACCCCACGGGTCCAACTCCACTAGTATAACTGTGTTATCCGGAATCAGAGTTATAGGTTTATACTGTTCCTGGAATAAGTGTCCCACTATTCTGAAAGGCATATTACCCAGTTGGCTTAATATTTCATTTCTTGCTGAGCGTCACAGTACAACTGTTAAGGTCTACTACCCTTGTATTACTGTAAGTAATCGGTATCCGGTAATATTATCCCCATGTACATGGTTTCCATACATATGGTTGCTGGTAAACAGCCTTGGCGACTTGATATTTGGTGACCATATTTAAAGGGCCCGCCCCTCCCCTTGAAAAAAAATGTGTTGGGGTTTGTGGTGGTTTCCCCTGCATGTTCAATGTGATAATGTCCCTGTAAAACATGGCCATTTTTTTGCGACATTTTTGTCAGACGACATTTCTGCAGGGACATTATCACATGGAATCAAGTAATCCAAAAGTAGCTATTGGTTTTGACTTCCCTGTTTTCACAATTGTGGTTATATATTAACTAAGGTGGTATATAAGCCGGTCAAGTGGCACAGCGAGTAGAGCGCTCGCTTTGACATCCGTGCAGAGCTTTCTAACACAGATTCAAATCCCAGCAGGGCCAAACTCAGCCTTTCATCTTTCCAAGGTCAATAAATGAGCACCACACACCATGGGTAATAATAAGCAGCGCTCAGATACTTGAGGATTTGTAGCGCTATATAAATGTAAAATTATTATTATATAATGTGTTAGTACTTATTTCCCCAAGATTTATCTGGGCCTATTTGCATTTGACCTTTTAAGTGCAAAAGACCAGTGTCCTTGTCCTTTTTCCATAAACTTGATTAAAGCTCAGCACTTCCCTTAAGTTAATCAACCATTTCTTCTTTACAATACATACAGGGTCATCACGAGTTTGGCGGTAACCCTTAAATGCAGCAGTAACGCTATTACTGCCACATTTAAGGGTCCACCAAATCACGGGTTTGGCAGGATTTACCCCCAGCTCTGTGGTGGTGGAAAATCTGCCATGAATTTGACGATTTTCAGTGCAATTACTGTGTGGTAATACCGCTGAGGCTAGTCACACCGAAAGTTCCCCTTTGGGCCCAATGGCGAATGGGGAATTCCGAATGAGCCCAATGGGGAATTCCTGTTCCGCCAAACCTGTGATCCGGCACGGTAGCGCTATTAGAGCAGGCGGTATCCCGGCGGGAATACCGCCGGGATACCTCCAAACTCGTGATGAGGCCCTTAATGTTTCAGTGTTTTTTTGAACCATTTGTATTACAATTTCTTTGTACTGATTCTACAGCCCTCTCTCTCTCCTAAGATAAGCCTGACTGCTCTGTTTATGCTACCATATGCTCAGGTGGTATAGCCTTATACTAAGAGTGGAGTCTTGTACTGTCTCAGTTGAATGGTTTTACTAAGCCCGTAGTTCGACTTCAGAAAACGCTCCTAACATAGCTGTGGTCTGCCCAGAGGTCATGCTAAATGTCAATGCACACAGGCTCTCCAGTCTGTGTCCCTCTACCTATTTATTGACATGGTCATGCCCTGTGGTCACTGTGCCAAGGACTACATGGTCAAAGTATATAATTGCACAACTAATTGTAGATTAACATAACAAACATTGTTTACATGATGTTTTGGATGTCTCCTCTGAGGACAGTGTACCATTTTTCAGAACAAGTCCAAGGTCACTGCACTCAGGTCCATTATGACTGGGCCATTGCTGCAAGCCATGCACTGGGGCATTACACATATGTGGTGATTGAGTCAAACTGATTGAAGGGGAATGCCTCCTTGGCCTAATTGGTACTGCTTCCAGAATCATTTGGCATCATTACAAGTGTGGTGGTATCCCGCCGGTAATTCCGGCAGATACCTCCAAACGGACCTACTGTCACGTAATACTGGTACCGGTAATACCGGCTGTATTTTACCAGTGGAGTGCCTGATTTACCTCCACCTGTTGACTGGAGGTAAATAAGGCCCTCCACAGGCAAACTCTGATTATGCCGGTCTGAAAGAACATGCAAGTAAATGGAATTACAGGCATGTTAATTCCAGACTAGCATATTTATAATGAGGTTGTAAAGACTGGAGAGGGGTATCTCTACTCCTGCCCTCTATATGGCAGAGTAGAAGCAATGGGCCCATCAGCCAAGGTCCTCTATATGGTAGCTTGGATGAGCAACCAAGGCTTAAGCTCTTAGGAGGTGATGCAGGCTGGATCCTAAGTACAGTGAGTCCCTCAGCCCCCACAAAGGAATGTCCACACACTATGGTATGTGCTAACACAATTCTTTAGATAAAAAATAAGGTTCAGAGGTATATACACAATTAATAACACACATTGTACTCTGGTAATTCTAATATGGCAAATATATCCAATGTCTATGTGGTACCACACTTAGCTTTAGATTCCTTTAAAATACATCAATTGCTACCAGTCTGTAATATATCATACAAATAAGGCAGCAAGGTGTAACAGCATAGATCATAAGGCAGGAAAGCAGGTTAGGTTAAACAATGGCAGAATGCTTATTTTGCTACTAAAACACAGTGCTGAGTGAGGATTCCCCCACCTGGGCAACCTGTAATAAATGTATTAACAAGGTTTATTCAGTCTTGTTTCTTGGTCAAAAAGTTCAGCCACCCCAATGTACCTGAGATAGAAGAGTTTCGTTGACAGTTCATCGATGGATCCCTCGAGGGTGGTCCCCCTTTAAAGCAGGAGCCACAGTGCATCGAGATTTCTCGAAGAAAAGTGATCACTGATGTCGAGACAGCAGCTTCAACTTTTGCGGTGCTCTTCGACGATCATTCGTGGAAGTACTGGGAAGATGAGTCATGCGGTCCACCTGGATGCAAAGTGTTCAGTGCTGCAAAGAAGTCTCAGTGATGGATGTAGGCCCAGCAGCAGGCTTTGGGTGTTGGGAGATGCTTCGGGGGTCCTCTGGCCTGTCAGTGCGACAACTGCAGCACGTACCTCGGGATAGCTTTGCGATCGGGACTCACCACGGGCTGGACTTCTGATCTTCACTTCGTCAGTGTCCTTGGGAAGGGTTTGTTGGTTTTTGTTGGCGAGTAACCCACCGGCGGACATTTCTCGGTAGCCAGCAACCTCAACTTTCTATGGCAGGACAAATCGGTCGATGGTGATGGCAAGGGAGCCCCTCGTTCAAAGATTCTGAGGCAAAGATGGAGCGTTGTGGCTCCGATCATTGAGCAGCACAGCGTCAATGTATCCCTGCTTCTGGGCAACACACATCGACTGGCTTCCAGCGGTTACTGAAATCTTCTGAACCCCAGTTGACAGCAATGGACTTCGATTGCCTCGATGTCCCGGTGCTTCTCTCCAGGATTCTCGGTGGACCACTTCTTCCAGTCGACAGCCTTCCAGGACTGACTTCAGGGTACCTCAATGAAGATCAGCATTTGCACTATGGTCCCTTGTGGCTCGGGGAGAGGTCCTCTCTCACATCAGTCATCAACAGACTTGACAGCTTTTAGATTTCGTCAGAGGAAAGCAGCAACAATTATTCTTGCAGCTGGGCTTCAAAGATAATCTTCAAGATTCAGCTTCAGCTTCTAAAAAAATTGATAAGTGAGAGGTCTCTAGATATACACATCTGTCCCTCATTCACTCTGGCTGAGCCAGTCTCAGTCAGCCAATCACACAGAAGGGCATCCATGCAGGCAGGCATACAATCAGGCTCACTGGCATTCAGGCTATTCACTTCCACCCAGACCTCCAAAACAAGGAATGTGGATTGGGGCAAGCACACAGCCTTTCAGCACACCACACTGCATTCATGCCAGTTTCAGCAGGGCTGTCTCATTCATTGTGTCACACACATAGAAACCAGGCACCCATAACATAGAAAGCATATTGGTCTTGCACTCTATTCACACAGGTCCCACCCCAGGGTGTACGGAAAACATGCAGCGACTGGGAAGGCTCCAGCCAGTCTGGGCCTGGACTTCCCCACAATAACATATATGGTTCTTCCAACTAACAGCCAGTCAGGAGAAGGGACAGAGTCAGGGCTTGCCAGGACATTGGGAACATAAGGTAACAGGCATTAGAAAGCAAGAGGCCCCAGGGGCCATCTTGTCTCCTATTAGGAATCCACTGATTCCTATGGCAGGGTGTGGGTATCCCAAAATGGAGGATACTCAGAGCACCTGTCAAATTCAGCATGGAGGTTCCACAAGCCCATTCCATGTTCTGTGGTCAACACACGGGTGCCTAAAAACATACTCTAATTGTACACGGTTGTACCCCCATTCATGGGTCCATAAATGTATCCCAAGTGTCTCTGTTCAGCGCAACCAAAAATAGGAAGAGCTGCACTGCTAGGGGTCCCAAATGGACTCCTGTGAAGAATATAACACAGAGCACACATGATAAGGGAGTGCAACAAGGAGGCCCTGTCCCTCCAATTCATTTCCAGCATCACAGATGCCCACTCTTTTTGGGACATGAAAAAATTTAACCAGCACTGGAAAAGCTAAACATTCTGGCTTTTGTCTAAGCATGGGTTAGGCATTAATTTTCCAGGCACTATATCATACACATCATACCGATACACAGCCAAAAACGGTTGGACTTTCTAAGACACGGTTGGTATAGCTGAGATACGGAAACAAGACGATGCAGAGCATCAAAGGTTTGAATCCCGGGTTCATGCTTAGAATCCTCTTTGGTATTAAGCACGTTATAAATACACAATTATAAATATAATTTTTTGTTTTTTCAACAGGCCTTCAGTGCAAGGAACATATATATGTCGAGTGGCTGAATTCATACTTGTTTAAGACATTGGGCCTCATCACAAGTCTGCCTGTCTGGAAATAAGGGTGCTGGTAGCAATGTACCGGAACACTTTCCAGACCGGCAGGCTACAACTCTGCCTGCCGGTGCAATTGCTCGCAGCAGTTCTGACCTGCCAGGCTGAATGGCCCCAGTAGGTACAGTTGTCATGGAAGCACCGGCACCATTACTAACGGTTCTGGTGCTTCAGAGTCCTGATTGCCATGGTGTCCCATGAGACGTTTCCGCCGCCTGATATCCCGGGCCACCAGGACTTGTAATGAGGCCCATTGTTATTAAGACAACATGACATTTACAGCTGCAATGGAGCCATTAACTCTCAGCAGACTGATTAGACATAACAGTTGCAGGAAAAAGGTTATTGTTACTGTTTGACAGAGCTAACACATAGAGATCCTAGAAAGATGTGTTTTGGGTCGGATGGTCAGGTAGTGTGTGGGGATAGTGATAGAGATTAATATGGCCCGGGAAGTCAATGGGTGGGCAAATAAACAAATAAACAACACCCAGAAGCTGTGTGTCCATTTCACATGTGATCTCCCTCCAAACTGTACTCCAATGAAGTGCCACCTAATAGCCAACACCAAGATGGTGCTACCTCTGGAACTGATCTAACATATGCCTAATGTACGATTATTGTATTCCTCAAACAATATGGTGGGACCAGAGAGGGGCTTCAGCTGAAATAAAGGGTTATTTTTGTTGCAAAATAAAGTCCGTTATGTGATATCTTTTACTGATGCTTCTTCCTATTTGCTCTCAGATAGAAGGATTTTTCTTAAAATGCTGCCAAGAAAGAGGAACATTTTGCTAGTCTAATTTTGTTACATAAGGCTTTCTGACTTCAGCCAATTAAAAGTTCATAAAAGAGTCTCCCAAATAACATACTATGAGGACAATCTACTTATTTCTCAAATGGACCTGCATCATGCAATGACCTTCTCCCATTGCTTCTGATCAAAACTCTTGGTATTCAATTTATATGTTCCGGCTTTGCTCTCAGAAAATCCATTATGTTACTGCGATTGCTCATATGTGTCCTTATTTCAGATCATTCACGGCACTGCATTTCCAATGAACACATTTTCAGGATACCTTCCACAATTCTGACTTCAGTTGTTCATCACCCTCACGTCATTTTTACAAGGTTGAGGCCAAATCAAAACAATATAATTTTACCACGGAATTCTTGTGTTCAATAAGACAATTGATAACCTCATGCTTCAGTTTTTAAACTTGCTCTTATATTCTTCAATATGGATTTTAATTTTTTTTTCTCCCCAAAGTACAGCGATTTGCATCGATGCTTCAATTAATCCACCACTGGTTTGGTTTCACATGCTGTGAACCATTTCAAAGCAACGTTTCTCCCATTGTGAGATTTTGATTTCTGCTCACTGTTTACACGGACGTCATTTCACCAAAATGCCAGGGGTAGCGAAAGTGACATCACATGACACTTGACCTCTGATGATATCACAGGAAGTGATGTTATTTGACCCCATCCCGGAGTGACATCATTGGAAGCGATAGCACACAACCTTTCACCCCTTTAATGAGTCTAGCACTGTATAGAATTCCAGAAAGACAAATGATTTGTTATTCCTATTCTTTCTTATTTATGGTCACTGCTCAAAGTGTTACACTTGTGTGTAACTCCCTGTTCTTTTTTCAATAGGCCTCAACAAAAATACCAGCCACTCCATAAACAAAGAGCCACATGGCACTGGCCACAGCCCAGGAGCTTCAATGTAAAAAATAAAAAAAGGCGTAGCAGTGGAGACCACAGGGTAGCAAGGGAGACCTCAGGGGTTGCAATTGTGACCCCTGGCGACCCACAAATGACATCCCTGACTGTTTACAACATTACAGTAAACCTAGTAAAGGCAAGTGTATTCCCTTTAATCGTTCTTTCTCAAAGCCGTGTTGAATGGGCAGGGATCAGAAACATAAGAGGAATTAGGGAAAGAAAATAAATAATGGAAAGATGAAGCACCAGGGATCAAAACCGCATCAGAGATAGAGAGAAATCCACACAAAATATAGAATGAAGGTGAATTTGAGAATGGTGGGAGAGGACAATCATATACAAGGGTCGTAGATAAGTGAGATTCATCAACGAATGAGGGAGGTTGGGTCATCAGGGAAAGAGAAACACAGAACAAATTCTTGGAAAGAAAGAAAGAGTACCATTGGCGATAGGCAAGGCAGGTATCAGGGAGAGAGTGCCAGAGAAAGAATACTCAGTGAGGCAAAGATGAAAGCAAGTGTAAAGACCCATGGGAAAAAGTACATGGATTTAGAGCAGGGTTGCATGTTCACAGGGTTTCAGGAGCAGGCACTGTGAGCCTCGGAGGTTCTATTTTGCAAGTTCTTGCACCAACCTCATCCTAGGGATAGTATAAGGTGTGTTTCAGAAAAGAAATTTGAAAAGACAGAGAAGACGAGAACAGGTGTTCTTCAGAGGCAGCTGTCGCACACTGCATTGGAAGTAAACAGACATATCACATATTATGGTGCATTTTCTTAACAACTGAGCTGTATGTGCGAGAAGACAAGATATCGAATGAAGAGTTCGGCCAGCAAGACAGTTGGCGCAGGCGGTTGCTACCGAGATTTCACAGGCAATGGGCTTCATTACGAGTTGGTCGCAAAGGAATACTGGGCACCGGTAAGGACACCGGTGCAGGTAATCCCTTTGCGCCCTATTCTGAGGTCCCTTAACGGGTCCCGCTATGGGTTTCTGGTTTTACCAGGCGGCCTTAGCCGGAGCCGCAAAGGGACTAGGGAGCAAATAACGGTACTGCAAATTGCGGTAGTGTTATTTGCTCCCTCCTCATTCCAATTGAGCCCTATGGGGGCTCAAATGGGAATGGGGATTGGCTTTTTCAATGGGGAATTAACGGTCCTGCTAAGGTCGGGCTAGACCGGTAAATCCCCATTGAACCAGGTCGGAGTCGGAACCGGTTTTGGAGGCAGCCATGGCGGAATGAGTCCCAATGTGTTCCAAATGTTGAAGCTGCCGGCCATTTGCAAGTGGCTGTTTTCAAAATGGAGGCTCTGCATGGCTATTGGGTGGTTCTGGGGTTTACGAAACAGAGTTCAAGTCCCTGTATCAGTCGAAGAGATGTGCCCACCTGGTAGGTAGTATAGGTTCAATATTCGATCTAAAAATACAAAATGAAATTCTGTGAAAAATCTAAAATATTTGGTATTGGCATGCCTTCCACACTTCCTGTGTCCTGGCTCCTCTCCCCTACTCCCAATTTCCTGATAGTGCCCCATCCTCCCTCCATGCATCCCTCCCACCTGCACTGATTGGTGGACAGGAACCCATTTGGAGCAGCCAGCCAGGGCAGCCCCCTGCCCATGCAGCCCCTGCGGCTAAGGACCCGGAGGCAAAGGACCACAGTGCCGGAAGTAGCAAATCCCAGACCATGTTGGCCTGTGGAGCCTACAATAGTTACCCAGCAGCCACTGACTAAGTGTAGTTTCAGCCAGCTAGGGCAGCCATTAATGGCCCCCACTAAACTGACCAACCCAGTGCCCCTTACAAAAATCCCAACGTTCACAGCCAAAAGTATTTAATTATTGAAAAAATTAACCCACTCTACTGCACCAGATAGCCACCTTCACAGTTGTTGCATCTGCTACTGTACCCCCACCGTAGGATCCTCAAAGCTAGCTGTTGTTGCATTTGCTACTGTGCCACCATTATAAGTGTTCCTCATAATATCTTGGTGTCACAAGCTTAGGTGTTGCTAATTCTACTACTGAGCCCCCATTGTAGGAATCTCAAAGCTAGCAGCTGTTGCATCTGCTACAGTACCCCCACTGTAGGAATTTCAAAGCTAACTGTTGTTGCACCTGCTACTGTACCCCCACTGTAGGAACCTCAACGCTAGCTGTTGTTGTTTCTGCTACTGTGCCCCCATTATAAGTGTTCCTCGTAATATCCTTGCATCACAATCTTAACTCTTTCTGCTTCTAATACTGTGCCCCCATTGTAGGAATCTCAAAGGTAGCTGTTGCTGCATCTGCTACTGTACCCCCACTTTAGAAAATTCAAAGCTAGCTGTTGTTGCATCTGCTACACTGTCCCCTTTATAAGTGTTCCTCGTAATATCCTGGTGTCACAATCTTAAGTCTCACTGCTTCTACTACTGTGCTCCCATTGTAGGAGTCTCAAAGCTAGCTGTTGTTGCATCTGCTACTGTACCCGAAGTGTAAGAACCTCAAAGCTAGCTGTTGTTGCATCTGCTACTGTGCTGCCTTTATAAGTGTTCCTTGTAATATCCTGGTGTCACAATCTTAAGTTTGCTGTTTTTACTACTGTACCCCCATGGTAGGAATCTCAAAGCTAGCTGTTGGTGCATCTGCTACTGTACCTCCACTGTAGGAACCTCAAAGCTAACTATTATTGCATCTGCTAATGTACCCCCATTATAAGTTTTCCTCAAAATATCATGGTGTCACAATCTTAAGTCTTGCCGCTTCTACTACTGTGCACCCACTGTAAGAATCTTAAAGCTAGCTGTTGCTACATCTGCTACTGTGCCGCCATTGTAGGAATCTCAAAGTTAGTTGTTGTTGCACCTGCTACTGTACCCCACTGTAGGAACCTCATCGCTAGCTGTTGTTGCATCTGCTACTGAGACCCACTATAAATGTTCCTTGTAAAATCCTGACTACACAATCTTAGGCCTCGCTGCTTCTATTACTGGGAAACCCATTTTAGGAATCTCAAAGCTAGCTGTGGTTGCATCAGCGAGTGTACCCACACTGTACGAACCTCAAAGTTAGCTCTTGTTGCATCGGCTACTTGACCCCATTATAACTGTTCCTTGTAATATCTTGGCAACACAATCTTAGGTCTCGCCGTATCTGCTACTGTACCCACTCTGTAGGAAACTCAAAGCTAGCAGTTGTTGCATCTACTACTGTACCCCCACTGGAGGTACCTCAAAGCTAGCTGTTGTTGCATCTCCTACTTGGCCCCATTATAAGTGTTCCTCGCAATATCTTGGCAATCTTAAGTCTCGCTGCTTCTACTACTGTGCCCCCATTGTAGGAATCTCAAAGCTAGCTGTTGTTGCATCCGCTACTCTACCCCCACTGTAGGAACCATAAAGCTTGCTGTTGTTGCATCTGCTACTGTGCCCTCACTGTAGAAAACTCAAAGCTAGCTGTTGTTGCATCTGCTATTGTTCCCCATTACAAGTGTTCCTCGTAATATCCTGACATCACAATCTTAAGTCTCGCTGCTTCTACTACTGTGCCCTCATTGTAGGAACCTCAAAGCTAACTATTATTGCATCTGCTACTTTACCCCCATTATAAGTGTTCCTCGTAATATCCTGGCCTCACAATCTTAAGTCTTGCTGCTTCTTCTGCTGTGTGCCCATTGTAGGAATCTCAAAGCTAGCTGTTATTGCATCTGCTACTGTACCCCACTGTAGGAACCTTAAAGCTAGCTGCTTCTACCTCTGATACTGTGCCCATTGTAGGAATCTCAAAGCTAGCTGGTGTTGCATCTGCTACTGTACCCCCACTGTAGGAACCTCAAAGCTAGCTGTTGTTGCATGTGCTACTGTGCCCTACTATACATGTTCCTCATAATAACCTGACATCACAATCTTCGTCCTCGCTGATTCTACTACTGTGCCCCCATTTTAGGAATCTCAAAGCTAGCTGCGGTCGCATCTGCGACTGTACCCACTCTGTAGGAACCTCAAAGTTAGCTGTTGTTGCATCTGCTACTGTACCCCCAGTGTCGGAACCTCAAAGCTAACTATTAATGCATCTGCTAATGTATGCCCACTGTAGGAACCTCAAAAGCTAGCTCTCATGGAATCTGCTACTTGGCCCCATTATAAGTGTTTCTCGTAATATCTTGGCAACACAATCTTAGGTCTCACCGTATCTGCTACTGTACTCACTCTGTAGGAAACTCAAAGCTAGCAGTTGTTGCATCTGCTACTGTGCCCCCTTTATAAGTATTCCTCGAAATATCCTGCTGTCACAATCTTAAGTCTCACTGCTTCTACTACTGTGCCCCCATTTAAGGAATCTCAAAGCTAGCTGTTGTTGCATCCGCTACTCTACCCCCTCTGTAGGAACCTTAAAGCTTGCTGTTGTTGCATCTGTTACTGTACCCCCACTGTAGAAAACTCAAAGCTAGCTGTTGTTGCATCTGCTATTGTTCCCCATTACAAGTTTTCCTCATACTATCTGGCATCACAATCTTAAGTCTCGCTGCTTCTACTTCTTTGCCCTCATTGTAGGAATCTCAAAGCTAGCTGTTGTCAAATTCAGCATGGAGATTCCACAAGCCCATTCCATGCTCTGTGGGCAACACATGGGTGCCTAAAAACATACTCTAATTGTACACGGTTGTACCCCCACCCATGGGTGCCATAAGTGTATCCCAAGTGTCTCTGTTCAGCACAACCAAAAATAGGAAGAGCTGCACTGCCAGGGGTCCCAAATGGACTCCTGTGAAGAATATAACACAGAGCACACATGATAAGGGAGTGCAACAAGGAGGCCCTGTCCTTCCAATGCATTTCCAGCATCACAGACACCCACTCTTTTTGGGACATGAAAAGATTTAACCAGCACTGGAAAAGCTAAACATTCTGGCTTTTGTCTAAGCATGGGTTAGGCATTAATTTTCCAGGCACTATATCATACACATCATACCGATACACAGCCAAAAACGGTTGGACTTTCTAAGACACGGTTGGTATAGCTGAGATACGGAAACAAGACGATGCAGAGCATCAAAGGTTTGAATCCCGGGTTCATGCTTAGAAACCTCTTTGGTATTAAGCACGTTATAAATACACAATTAGAAATATAATTTTTCGTTTTTTCAACAGGCCTTCAGTGCAAGGAACATATATATGTCGAGTGGCTGAATTCATACTTGTTTAAGACATTGGGCCTCATCAAAAGTCTGCCTGTCTGGAAATAAGGGTGCTGGTAGCAATGTACCGGAACACTTTCCAGACCGGCAGGCTACAACTCTGCCTGCCGGTGCAATTGCTTGCAGCAGTCTGACCTGCCAGGCTGAATGGCCCCAGTAGGTACAGTTGTCATGGAAGCACCGGCACCATTACTAACGGTTCTGGTGCTTCAGAGTCCTGATTGCCATGGTGTCCCATGAGACGTTTCCGCCGCCTGATATCCCGGGCCACCAGGACTTGTAATGAGGCCCATTGTTATTAAGACAACATGACATTTACAGCTGCAATGGAGCCATTAACTCTCAGCAGACTGATTAGACATAACAGTTGCAGGAAAAAGGTTATTGTTACTGTTTGACAGAGCTAACACACAGAGATCCTAGAAAGATGTGTTTTGGGTCGGATGGTCAGGTAGTGTGTGGGGATAGTGATAGAGATTAATATGGCCCGGGAAGTCAATGGGTGGGCAAATAAACAAATAAACAACGCCCAGAAGCTGTGTGTCCATTTCACATGTGATCTCCCTCCAAACTGTACTCCAATGAAGTGCCACCTAATAGCCAACACAAAGATGGTGCTACCTCTGGGAACTGATCTAACATATGCCTAATGTACGATTATTGTATTCCTCAAACAATATGGTGGGACCAGAGAGGGGCTTCAGCTGAAATAAAGGGGTTTTTTTGTTGCAAAATATAGTCTATTATTTGATATCTTTTACTGATGCTTCTTCCTATTTGCTCTCAGATAGAAGGATTTTTCTTAAAATGCTGCCAAGAAAGAGGAACATTTTGCTAGTCTTATTTTGTTACATAAGGCTTTCTAACTTCAGCCAATTAAAAGTTCATAAAAGAGTCTCCCAAATAACATACTATGAGGACAATCTACTTATTTCTCAAATGGACCTGCATCATGCAATGACCTTCTCCCATTGCTTCTGATCAAAACTCTTGGTATTCAATTTATATGTTCCGGCTTTGCTCTCAGAAAATCCATTATGTTACTGCGATTGCTCATATGTGTCCTTATTTCAGATCATTCATGGCATTGCATTTCCAATGATCACATTTTCAGGATACCTTCCACAATTCTGACTTCAGTTGTTCATCACCCTCACGTCATTTTTACAAGGTTTAGTCCAAATCAAAACAATATAATTTTACCACGGAATTCTTGTGTTCAATAAGACAATTGATAACCTCATGCTTCAGTTTTTAAACTTGCTCTTATATTCTTCAATATGGATTTTAATTTTTTTTTCTCCCCAAAGTACAGCGATTTGCATCGATGCTTCAATTAATCCACCACTGGTTTGGTTTCACATGCTGTGAACCATTTCAAAGCAACGTTTCTCCCATTGTGAGATTTTGATTTCTGCTCACTGTTTTCACGGACGTCATTTCACCAAAATGCCAGGGGTAGCGAAAGTGACATCACATGACACTTGACCTCTGATGATATCACAGGAAGTGATGTCATTTGACCCCATCCCGGAGTGACATCATTGGAAGCGATAGCACACAACCTTTCACCCCTTTAATGAGTCTAGCACTGTATAGAATTCCAGAAAGACAAATGATTTGTTATTCCTATTCTTTCTTATTTATGGTCACTGCTCAAAGTGTTACACTTGTGTGTAACTCCCTGTTCTTTTTTCAATAGGCCTCAACAAAGATGCCAGCCATTCCATAAACAAAGAGCCACATGGCACTGGCCACAGCCCAGGAGCTTCAATGTAAAAAATAAAAAAAGGGGTAGCAGTGGAGACCACAGGGTAGCAAGGGAGACCTCAGGGGTTGCAATTGTGACCCCTGGCGACCCACAAATGACATCCCTGACTGTTTACAACATTACAGTAAACCTAGTAAAGGCAAGTGTATTCCCTTTAATCGTTCTTTCTCAAAGCCGTGTTGAATGGGCAGGGATCAGAAACATAAGAGGAATTATCGAAAGAAAATAAATAATGGAAAGATGAAGCACCAGGGATCAAAACCGCATCAGAGATAGAGAGATATCCACACAAAATATAGAATGAAGGTGAATTTGAGAATGGGGGGAGAGGACAATCATATACGAGGGTCGTAGATAAGTGAGATTCATCAACGAATGAGGGAGGTTAGGTCATCAGGGAAAGAGAAACACAGAACAAATTCTTGGAAAGAAAGAAAGAGTACCATTGGCGATAGGCAAGGCAGGTATCAGGGAGAGAGTGCCAGAGAAAGAATACTCAGTGAGGCAAAGATGAAAGCAAGTGTAAAGGCCCATGGGAAAAAGTACATGGATTTACAGCAGGGTTGCATGTTCACAGGGTTCCAGGAGCAGGCACTGTGAGCCTCGGAGGTTCTATTTTGCAAGTTCTTGCACCAACCTCATCCAAGGGATGGTATAAGGTTTGTTTCAGAAAAGAAATTTGAAAAGACAGAGAAGACAAGAACAGGTGTCCTTCAGAGGAAGCTGTCGCACACTGCATTGGAAGTAAACAGACATATCACATATTATGGTGCATTTTCTTAACAACTGAGCTGTATGTGCGAGAAGACAAGAGATCGAATGAAGAGTTTGGCCAGCAAGACAGTTGACGCAGGCGGCTGGCTACCGAGATTTCACAGGCAATGGGCCTCATTACGAGTTGGTCGCAAAGGAATACTGGGCACCGGTAAGGACACGGGTGCAGGTAATCCCTTTGCGCCCTATTCCGAGGTCCCTTAACGGGTCCCGCTATGGGTGCCTGGTTTTACAAGGCGGCCTTAGCCGGAGCCGCAAAGGGACCAGGGAGCAAATAACGGTACTGCAAATTGCGGTAGTGTTATTTGCTCCCTCCTCATTCCAATTGAGCCCAATTGGGGTCAAATGGGAATGGGGATTGGTTTTTTCAATGGGGAATTAACAGTCCTGCAAAGATCGGGCTAGACCGGTATATCCCCATTGAACCAGGTCGGAGTCGGAACCGGTTTTGGAGGCAGCCATGGCGGAATGAGTCCCAATGTGTTCCAAATGTTGAAGCTGCCGGCCATTTGCAAGTGGCTCTTTTCAAAATGGAGGCTCTGCATGGCTATTGGGTGGTTCTGGGGTTTACGAAACAGAGTTCAAGTCCCTGTATCAGTCGAAGAGATGTGCCCACCTGGTAGGTAGTATAGGTTCAATATTCGATCTAAAAATACAAAATGAAATTCTGTGAAAAATCTAAAATATTTGGTATTGGCATGCCTTCCACACTTCCTGTGTCCTGGCTCCTCTCCCCTACTCCCAATTTCCTGATAGTGCCCAATCCTCCCTCCATGCATCCCTCCCACCTGCACTGATTGGTGGACAGGAACCCATTTGGAGCAGCCAGCTAGGGCAGCCCCCTGCCCATGCAGCCCCTGCGGCTAAGGACCCGGAGGCAAAGGACCACAGTGCCGGAAGTAGCAAATCCCAGACGGTGTTGGCCTGTGGAGCCTACAATAGTTACCCAGCAGCCACTGACTAAGTGTAGTTTCAGCCAGCTAGGGCAGCCATTAATGGCCCCCACTAAACTGACCAACCCAGTGCCCCTTACAAAAATCCCAACGTTCACAGCCAAAAGTATTTAATTATTGAAAAAATTAACCCACTCTACTGCACCAGATAGCCACCTTCACAGTTGTTGCATCTGCTACTGTACCCCCACCGTAGGATCCTCAAAGCTAGCTGTTGTTGCATTTGCTACTGTGCCACCATTATAAGCGTTCCTCATAATATCTTGGTGTCACAAGCTTAGGTGTTGCTAATTCTACTACTGAGCCCCCATTGTAGGAATCTCAAAGCTAGCAGCTGTTGCATCTGCTACAGTACCCCCACTGTAGGAATTTCAAAGCTAACTGTTGTTGCATCTGCTACTGTACCCCCACCGTAGGATCCTCAAAGATAGCTGTTGTTGCATTTGCTACTGTGCCACCATTATAAGTGTTCCTCATAATATCTTGGTGTCACAATCTTAGGTGTTGCTAATTCTACTACTGAGCCCCCATTGTAGGAATCTCAAAGCTAGCAGCTGTTGCATCTGCTACAGTACCCCCACTGTAGGAATTTCAAAGCTAACTGTTGTTGCACCTGCTACTGTACCCCCACTGTAGGAACCTCAACACTAGCTGTTGTTGTTTCTGCTACTGTGCCCCCATTATAAGTGTTCCTCGTAATATCCTTGCATCACAATCTTAACTCTTTCTGCTTCTAATACTGTGCCCCCATTGTAGGAATCTCAAAGGTAGCTGTTGCTGCATCTGCTACTGTACCCCCACTGTAGAAAATTCAAAGCTAGCTGTTGTTGCATCTGCTACACTGTCCCCTTTATAAGTGTTCCTCATAATATTCTGGTGTCACAATCTTAAGTCTCACTGCTTCTACTACTGTGCTCCCATTGTAGGAGTCTCCAAGCTAGCTGTTGTTGCATCTGCTACTGTACCCAAAGTGTAGGAACCTCAAAGCTAGCTGTTGTTGCATCTGCTACTGTGCTCCCTTTATAAGTGTTCCTTGTAATATCCTGGTGTCACGATCTGTTTGCTGTTTTTACTACTGTACCCCCATGGTAGGAATCTCAAAGCTAGCTGTTGGTGCATCTGCTACTGTACTCCCAGCTGTAGGAACCTCAAAGCGTACTAGTATTGCATCTGCTACTGTACCCCCATTATAAGTGTTCCTCGTAATATCCTGGCGTCACAATCTTAAGTCTTGCTGCTTCTACTACTGTGCACCGATTGTAGGAATCTCAAAGCTAGTTGTTGTTTCATCTGCTACTGTGCCCCCATTGTAGGAATCTCAAAGCTAGCTGTTGTTGCTTCTGTTACTTTACCCCTACTGTAAGAACCTCAAAGCTAGCTCTTGTTGCATCTGCTATTTACCCCCATTATATGTGTTCTTCTTAATATCTTGGTGTGACAATCTTAGGTATGGCTTCATCTGCTACTCTACCCTCTCTGTAGGAACCTCAAAGCTAGCTGTTGTTGCATCTGCTACTGTGCCCCCTTTATAAGTGTTCCTCATAATATCATGGCGTCACAATCTTAAGTCTCGCTGCTTCTACTACTGTGCCCCCATTGTAGGAATCTCAAAGCTAGATGTTCTTGCATCTGCTACTGTACCCCCACTGTAGGAACCTCAAAGCTAACTATTATTGCATCTGCTAATGTACCCCCATTATAAGTTTTCCTCAAAATATCATGGTGTCACTATCTTAAGTCTTGCTGCTTCTACTACTATGCACCCACTGTAAGAATCTTAAAGCTAGCTGTTGCTACATCTGCTACTGTGCCGCCATTGTAGGAATCTCAAAGTTAGTTGTTGTTGCACCTGCTACTGTACCCCACTGTAGGAACCTCATCGCTAGCTGTTGTTGCATCTGCTACTGAGACCCACTATAAATGTTCCTTGTAAAATCCTGACTACACAATCTTAGGCCTCGCTGCTTCTATTACTGGGGAACCCATTTTAGGAATCTCAAAGCTAGCTGTGGTTGCATCAGCGAGTGTACCCACACTGTAGGAACCTCAAAGTTAGCTCTTGTTGCACCGGCTACTTGACCCCATAATAACTGTTCCTTGTAATATCTTGGCAACACAATCTTAGGCCTCGCCGTATCTGCTACTGTACCCACTCTGTAGGAAACCCAAAGCTAGCAGTTGTTGCATCTGCTACTGTACCCCCACTGGAGGTACCTCAAAGCTAGCTGTAGTTGCATCTCCTACTTGGCCCCATTATAAGTGTTCCTCGTAATATCTTGGCAACACAATCTTAAGTCTCGCTGCTTCTACTACTGTGCCCCCATTGTAGGAATCTCAAAGCTAGCTGTTGTTGCATCCGCTACTCTACCCCCACTGTAGGAACCTTAAAGCTTGCTGTTGTTGCATCTGCTACTGTACCCCCGCTGTAGAAAACTCAAAGCTAGCTGTTGTTGCATCTGCTATTGTTCCCCATTACAAGTGTTCCTCGTAATATCCTGACATCACAATCTTAAGTCTCGCTGCTTCTACTACTGTGCCCTCATTGCAGGAATCTCAAAGCTAGCTGTTGTTGAATCTGCCACTGTACCCCCAATGTATATGAACCTCAAAGCTAACTATTACTGCATCTGCTACTTTACCCCCATTATAAGTGTTCCTCGTAATATCCTGGCTTCACAATCTTAAGTCTTGCTGCTTCTTCTGCTGTGTGCCCATTGTAGGAATCTCAAAGCTAGCTGTTATTGCAGCTGCTACTGTACCCCGCTGTAGGAACCTTAAAGCTGGCTTCTCCTACCTCTGATACTGTGCCCTCATTGTAGGAATCTCAAAGCTAGCTGGTGTTGCATCTGCTACTGTACCCCCACTGTAGGAACCTCAAAGCTAGCTGTTGTTGCATGTGCTACTGTGCCCTACTATACATGTTCCTCATAATATCCTGACATCACAATCTTCGTCCTCGCTGATTCTACTATTGTGCCCCCATTTTAGGAATCTCAAAGCTAGCTGCGGTCGCATCTGCGACTGTACCCACTCTGTAGGATCCTCAAAGTTAGCTGTTGTTGCATCTGCTACTGTACCCCCAGTGTAGGAACCTCAAAGCTAACTATTAATGCATCTGCTAATGTATGTCCACTGTAGGAACCTCAAAAGCTAGCTCTCATGGAATCTGCTACTTGGCCCCATTATAAGTGTTTCTCGTAATATCTTGGCAACACAATCTTAGGTCTCACTGTATCTGCTACTGTACCCACTCCGTAGGAAACTCAAAGCTAGCAGTTGTTGTATCTGCTACTGTACCCCCACTGGAGGTACCTCAAAGCTAGATGTTGTTGCATCTGCTACTTGGCCCCATTATAAGTGTTCCTCGTAATATCTTGGCAACACAATCTTAGGTCTCACCGTATCTTCTACTGTACTCACTCTGTAGGAAACTCAAAGCTAGCAGTTGTTGCATCTGCTACAGTACCCCCACTGGAGGTACCTCAAAGCTAGCCGTTGTTGCATATGCTACTGTGCCCCCTTTATAAGTGTTCCTCGAAATATCCTGGTGTCACAATCTTACGTCTCGCTGCTTCTACTACTGTGCCCCCATTTTAGGAATCTCAAAGCTAGCTGTTGTTGCATCCGCTACTCTACCCCCTCTGTAGGAACCTTAAAGCTTGCTGTTGTTGCATCTGCTACTGTGCCCCCACTGTAGAAAACTCAAAGCTAGCTGTTGTTGCATCTGCTATTGTTCCCCATTACAAGTTTTCCTCATAATATCCTGGCATCACAATCTTAAGTCTTGCTGCTTCTACTACTTTGCCCTCATTGTAGGAATCTCAAAGCTAGCTGTTGTTGAATCTGCTACTGTTCCCCCAATGTGGAACCTCAAAGCTAACTATTATTGCATATACTAGTGTACCCCCATTATAAGCGTTCCTCGTAATATCCTGGCATCACAATCGTAAGTCTTGCTGCTTCAACTACTATGTGCCCATTGCAGGAATCTAAAAGCTAGCTGTTATTGCATCTGCTACTGTACCCCAGCTGTAGGAACCTTAAAACTAGATGCTTCTACTTCTGATACTGTGCCCTCATTGTATGAATCTCAAAGCTAGCTGGTGCTGCATCTGCTACTGTACCCCCACTGTAGGAAACTCAAAGCTAGCTGTTGTTGCATCTGCTACTGTGCCCCACTATACATGTTCCTCATAATATCCTGACATCACAATCTTTGTCCTCGCTGATTCTACTACTGTGCCCCCATTTTAGGAATCTCAAGGCTAGTTGCAGTCGCATCTGCGACTGTACCGACTTTGTAGGAACCTCAAAGTTAGCTGTTGTTGCATCTGCTACTGTACCCCCACTGTAGGTACCTCAAAGCTAGCTGTTGTTGCATCTGCTACTGTATGCTCACTATAGGAACCTCAAAGCTAGCTCTCATAGAATCTGCTACTTGGGCCCATTATAAGTGTTCCTCGTAATATTTTGGCAACACAATCTTAGGTCTCGCCATATCTGCTACTGTACCCACTCTGTAGGAAACTCAAAGCTAGCTGTTGTTGCATCTGCTACTGTACCCCCACTGTAGGTACCTCAAAGCTAGCTGTTGGTGCATCAGCTACTGTGCCCCCTTTATAAGTGTTTCTCGAAATATCCTCGTGTCACAATCCTAAGTCTCGCTACTTCTACTACTGTGCTTCCATTGTAGGAATCTCAGAGCCAGATTATGCTGCATCTGCTACTTTACGCCCACTGTAGGAACCTCAAAGCTGGCTCTCGTTGCATCTGCTACTTGCCACCATTATTAATGTTCTTCATATTATCCTGGCATCACAATGTTAGGTCTCAACGCATCTGCTACTGTACCCCCTCTGAAGGAACCTCAAAGCTAGCTGTAGTTGCGTCTGCTACTGTATGCTCACTGTAGGAACCTCAAAGCTAGCTCTCATAGAATCTGCTACTTGGGCCCATTATAAGTGTTCCTCGTAATATTTTGGCAACACAATCTTAGGTCTCGCCATATCTGCTACTGTACCCACTCTGTAGGAAACTCAAAGCTAGCTGTTATTGCATCTGCTACTGTGTCCGCAATTTAGGATTCTTGAAGCTAGCTGCTGTTTTGCATCTGCTACTGTGCCCCCGTTATAAATGTTCTCGTAATAGCCTGGTATCACAATCTTAGGTCCCAGTGCATCTTCTACTGTGAACCCACTTTAGATATCTCAAAGCTAGCTATTCTTGCATCTGCTACTCTGCCCTCATTTTAGGCATCTCAATGCCAGCTATCTTTGCATCTGATATTGTGCCCAGAATTTTAAGAATCTCAAAGCTATCAGCTGTTACATTTGCTGCTGTGCATCCATTGTCAGTGTTTCTCCAACTATGCAGGTGTTATAATCTTATGTCTTGCTCCTTCTGCTAGTTTGCCCCGACTTTAGGAATCCCAAAGCCATACCCCCACTGATACAGCAGCTGTCTTTGTCCCACTATTCAGGTGGGCCATCCAGAGGTACCACTATATATACCACTGACCTTATCATTGCTATTTAGCAGCAAATGCATCTACCAACACTTGAGTGAGTCACTCCTCCAAATACCTGACCCCAGCATTCCCAACCTGCAGTGACCCACCCAATCCAGATAAACCCCACCTGCTGCAATGCTCCCCCTCACAACCACTGCCAACACTCCCAACAGCACCAAAACAGAATGTGAACCAACTCCTCTTTGCACTTATCATGACGACCCTACAAATAGGCATCCACCCAAAACTCCAATCCAGCACACAACCCTCTCATTCACAACCAACATTCGAAAAAACAATTCTCTCAAAAAAATAAACTCTGTGCCTTGCTAGCACCTTCATTCTCAAACTCTACACACTCACCACCACCCTCCTCTACTCTCAGCCCCAGAAACATCTCACACTCCGACACCCCACTTCACTTACATGCAAACCGCTCCTCCAACTTTGTAATTGCCTCATCGCCATACTCTAACCACACACAACCATGCCTCCCTACCCATAAGCCAAGAACACCCCAAACCCACACCCCTCATGCTCTCACCTGACCTCTGTCTCGCTAGCCTCTAGTTAAACAATTCTCAGTCCCCTTCCACACAAAACTGCACCTCGCTACCCCCAACCCCAGAACCATCCCACACTCTGATGCCCTACTTCCATCACGACCCCTTCCCACTGCCTCCTCCCCACACACCAGAGGACAAACCCAACACACCACAAATCATTGCGCCCTTCCCTGCTCCCACCCACCTGTGCTGAGTCACCACCCTCACACATCACTTCCACCTGGCCATATGCCAAAAATGACCATCACCCCCACTCTCTCACCACACTACCTCTACCTCCCAAGCCACAGGAGCACTCTGGAACTCCAAACAAACCCCCCTAACCACCACAACAGCTTCTAAACCCCACCCCATAAATTCCACTGCCTCTCCCTTCCATAGACACACAGACAGCTCCTCTACCCACATCACCAAGAATCACTCACCTCGCTACATCCAACTCCCAGGCCAGACAAGCCCACTGCCTCTGCTTGAACAAATCCTCTCTACCTGTTCTTCCCTGCAGATCTTCTCCTTGCAGACGTTCACCCCAACCCACTTCCCCCCACGCCTCAGCCAGAAACCTCCAGTATGTCCCCTACCCTCAACCCTTAACAAACACTTGTTCAGAGAATGGTCCTTGTCCCACCATAATCCCGTTCTACCCTCTAACTCTCCCACACACTCGCTGCTCCAACTCCCTCCTACTTCGACTCACAAATGATCCAGCCTCACACCACACAAACCCCTAGCACCATCATTTCATCTGCCCACCCACACAGAACTTTACCCCATAGACCTTCACTCCAGCCTACACCACCCAATGCATCAACCAAACCCCCACTGACCCTTCCTGCACCCACACATCACCAAGCACTATTTCACGGATATGTCACTCTCACTCCTCCAACACCTTCATCCTGCTGACAATCCCACCCTCAAATTCCTCAAACTCCATCCTACCTTCCCTCACCCTTTCCCCACTGCTGGCCACTACCCAGCACCCCTTCGTCAGGCCCAACCCGCCCACTCCTCCCCTCCCCTCCCCTCACTCTCCCCTGAGCCAAACCACTCTCACTCTCCATCAGCCCTGCCCCTCATTCCCACTCACACAAATTCACCCACCACCGACTCACGCCATACACCAAAACATACCCCTTCTCCCACGTCTCTCCAGAACCATCTTCTCATCCATCCTCCCTTTCGAACCCCACACCCTCTCTCACACAACTTCCCTGGCAAAATATTCAAAACCCAAAAATAATGACTGGCCCTCACCCTCAACACTGCCTCTCCTCGTCTACACCAGTCCTCCAGCCCATCCGCGCTCAGCCCAGCTGTCATTTACTCTCCACTACTACCTCCCAGACTGTCTCCCTTCAGACACAATCCCACAACTACCCCCACTCATTTCCACTCCCAACCAAATCTTTAACCAATCCATGGTTCAGACGATTGCCACCCATAGCACCAACACCACTCACTGCCCACCCACCCTCCTTCCATTCAACTCCCTCTGTTGCATCAAAAGCATCCACTGCACGCTCTCTCTTCCCATTTCTACCTACCGGCACCCCCACAAACATCATTACTTAATACCCTAACTGTCCCAGCCTCTCTCATTAACATCCCACCCGCTGCCCCCAACTACCACCATCAGATACCCTTGCCCATCTCACCTCAAACACCACTAGAACCCCCCCCACCATGACACCTGCATTCTATTCAATATACGCTCCATGGCCAAAAACCGTCACAGCATTTCAACCTTCTATCTACAGAAAACCCTGATCTCATCCTCATCACTGAAACATGGTTCAGAAATTACTATAAACCAGTTGCACACAATGCTTTTCCTCTCAGCAACACTCTCATCCCTACAACAGAGCCGCCAGTGGCGGCAGAATAGCCATACACCATAAATCCAACTTATCCACCTCTCTCATTGAAACCCAGCCATCCACAGCTAACTGCAAATCCATTCTGATCCGACAGTCCCTCTCAGCCACTTCGTCACACACTTTCTTACTTGTCTGCAGGCCACGGGGATACAACAGACATTTTGCAAATTATCTCTGTGACTCTCTCGCTACCATCATGATCAACCACCTGGCTCTCACCCTACTGGGCGACTTTAACATGTGGTTTGACAACCTCAACAATATTATGACCAAGGCACTCAACCTCTGCGGGCACCCTACTGGTCCCACCCACACCCGAGGCCACACCATTGACACAATCTTCAGCTCCTCTGACCTCATCTCAGTGTCCACCACCAAACCACTTATCTGGACTGATCACTCAGCCCTAAACCTCTCTATCCACACACCAACCCACCACCCCTCATACACCAGAAGACTGTAAATGCTGGTACATGGTCAAGGTACTACCTGATCTAGCTGAAGCCCTGCTATTCTCACTCCGAGCCACAGACAGACCTCTACCTTTTGAATCCTTTGACAACTGGCTCATCGCTCTCAACCCCTCCTGACCCACCCGCACCCACAAATGGACCAATTCCCAAATGGTTCACATCCCACTTGAAGTCTATCAAAACCCACAACCGCTCCCTTGAGCGCAAATTGCGAGCAACACACACTCCCTGTAGGAAATCCCTGTTTGCTCGCCATCACCGTAACTACAAAATCAAGATCCGAAAGGCCAAAAAAGCCTACTATAATAAAAGATTCCTAAACTGCCACAGCAGCAGTAAAGATCTCCACAGGGTCATCTCAGAATTTGTGAAGCCCACTTGCACAATTGCCCTGAACACACCCACAAAAGCAATCTGTGACTCCCTCTCCCATTATTTCTACAAAACAGCACTTGACAGGACTGCCACCCTTAATACCAAACTCTCCAACCACTCCCCCCTACCAACTCCCTCATTCAAGATCCCCACCCCCTCCCATACCACTGACTTTCAACTCGTTCAATCAGATCTCGAGTGTGGAATTCCACAAACTACTCTCCAGCAGCCGACCTTCCAGATCGCCCCTTGACCCCTGCTTGCCCCCCTCAAAGAAATCTTTTCCTCTTGTGCTGGAGAACAAGCTATGTCCATTCGCATTTCACTCCTTCACCTCTGGCTCCTTCCCAGACCCCTTCAAAGTTGCACACTTCAAACCCCTCTGGAAAAGGCAGGCCTCAACCCCCTCCAGCCATCAAACTACAGCCCATCTCCAACACCACATTCCTAGTGAAACTCATCACCACTCTGCGTATTCTCAGCTCAAACTTTTCGCTGAATTCAATGGCCTACTGGACCCTGCTCAGTCTGATGTCTGGTTTCCAACCCCAACATAGAACAGAATCCACACTGATGTCAATCTGGAATGACTTCAAAGCCGCTCTGATTCCCCTTGATCTCTTTCAGCAACTTTTGAAACCATTAACCACTCAACCCGTCTCACCCGACTGCCCTCCCATGGAATCAGAGACCTGGCTCTCTCTTCAATTGCCTCTTTTCTTCGCAACAGAAAACAAATCACTACCCTTCCCCCAATTACATTCACCACTCGCCCAGTGAACACCGGAGTAACCCAAGGTGCTTGCCTCTCTGCGCTCCTGTTCAACCGTTATATGATCCAACTCCCAGAGATCATGCGCTTGCACAACCTCACCTGCTAGTATTACGCCGAAAACACCCAAAATTATCCTGATAATCCGAAAAACAAGCTCTGGTCACCCCCGACATAGCAGCTTGTCTCAGTGATATTGACCAATGGATGACTAGAAACCACCTCCTTCTCAGATTCAGCCAAAATGACTGAATCCAGTTTACCTACCCCACCAAAAGACCTAATATACATACCACAAAAAGTTCAAACTACCAAAGGTTTGACTGTGGTATTTATATTAGGTCTGTTTGTGGGGTAGGTAAAAAAAAGAAACACGAAGTCTGCAGGGCCTACAGGGGTGTCCCCGCAATACCCCACTCACTATACTATACAGTATGGTTAGCGGGGGTTACGGGGACACCCCTGCAGCTGACCCACTCAAAAGGGAAAAAGGAAAAAAGGCTGCAGGGGCTGCAGAGGTGTTCCCCGCAACACCCCGCTCACTATGCTATAAAGTATAGTGAGCGGGGGTATAAGGAGACACAGCCGCAGCTGACCCGAGAAAAAAGAAAAAAGAGGGAAAAACTGTGGTGGGGGCAGCAGGGGGGTCCCCTGCAAAGCCCTGCTAACTATACTATGCAGTATAGCGAGCAGGGGTTGCGGGGCAGAAGCCCGCAGCTGACCCGAGAAAAAAAATGGACCCTGCGGCGCCAGTTCCCGATCACAGAAGTGAAAGGGAACCAGTGTTGCAGGGACACAGCGCATCATGATGAAAAGTAAGTAGGGCGTTAGGGGTGTGTTGGGGTGGGGTTGGGGGTGTGGGCAGGGGTTAGTGATGGTATGGATTTAGGGTTGTTTTACCAAAGATGTCCGCATGAGAAATGTACAAACATTTATGTATAACGTCTATTTCTCATTCTATCGTTTCTGTCGCAGACATTTCTGCCGTGGTAAAACAATCCCAATTCTCCTTCTCAACTAGGGGAAAACTGATATCATGGTATGTGGCAACACTGCTCTACTCCCTCAACCACTCCCATGGCCACCGACCCTAGGCACTCCCCCATCAACCACCAGCATAGTCAAAAACATTGGATGCATAGTGGCCTCGGCCCTTACCCTGCTCCACCAGATCAATAACGTATCCAAATCCTGTCACTACCACGTCAGGCTAATGAGATGCATCTTCCCTTATCTTTCCTTCCCCAATAGAATAACCTCTGTTATATCAAATGTCATGCCCATACTAGACTATGAGAATTCAATGTACTTAGGCGCTCCCTAATACCAATTTAAAAAACTTCAAAGAGTCCAATATGCAGCTGCTAAACTCATGCTTCCTCTTGGATGAAGAGACCACATCTCACCTGCTGTACACACCCTCCACTGGCTTCCCATTAGTCGAAGAGCCACTTTCAAAAAGCTATGCATCACACACTGAGCAGTAAACAAGTCTGGCCATTCATACCTCCAAGAGAAGACTATACGCTACTGCCCATCATTTACCCTGAGGTCAAGCACGACCCTCCTACTAAGGATCCCAGACTCCAACTCAGCTAGACTGGGATGGAGAGCATTCTCAACCTTGTCGCCAACCCTATGGAATTCGCTACCTCCATATATCCATCACACTCAGGATTACATGGCCTTCCGTAAAGCAGTAAAAACATGGCTCTTTCCAAATCAATGAACGATCTGCTAAATGGCCATAAACCAACCCACAATAACCTAAGTCCTTTGTGAACAAGAACAAGCACTAACCTGAAACATAACATCTGAGCCATGAAATACCGCTAACTAATAAATTAACTCTCTCACCCTGAAAAGCAGAGCAGTCATGACACGGAAATCGGCTCAGAGACTGATACATGTCCTACCTTTGCAGCTAAAGCTACATGTACCAAACTCAGCCTCCAAAGCATTGCTGTTACTATGGTATTAATGGAGACGACCTCTACCCAGGAAAATTAACTAATCATCCCTGTACCGGCAAGTAATAAACAACTACGCTTGGCCAATGGCGTTCAAGACATCTCTTATAACCCACCAATCACCCACCAACCCAGCCTAATATTTCTATAAAGTAACCAGAAATAGGATCCCCCACAACCCCGAAGCCAGCTCCTGAGGGACATCCATTATCACGAACCCCCAGCGCAGAGTACCTGGTGCACTGACATCTGTATCCATCAAACAATAGAACGCAGCTACACCCCCCAATCAATTTGTCTTAGCTGCACACATACCTTCCTCACTCATAACACCTCAACATCCTGGTAGAACACAGCTATATCCCACGAAAAAAATCAGACTAGCAGCACACATAATCTTCTGTGCTTTATGCACATGCCCCATGGCAGCCAGAATGCGGATTCTGAGACAACCTTCAATGCTATGCACTTAACACTGACCTCTCACATCCACAGCACTACACTTAGCTCTAGAACGCATCCGACACGCACAATCTGCACCGACTGCACACATACACCCACGCACTATACGCTACCTTACTCTCTCAACTGATATGGACCACAGTCCCAGAAGGCGTTCAACCTACAGCGCTTTGAGATCATACCAATGGTAGATAAGGCGTTATACAAATGCACTATAACATAACATTGAATATATTACTTGTAATAAAGGCATTTCAGGTTTAGAGTGAGTTCACAATGTAGTATGGTTGCCTGGATGATAATATGACAAGTGATGGAGGGGAAGTAAAATTGGAGATAGACCATGGAGAGTGACTAGAGAACAATACATAAGAACATTTATACGGATCGGATGGCTTAGTGTTTGGATATTTATATTGGAAGAATGTACATACATACATTAATGTATAACATTAAAGGGAACTGGCCATCAGTCACATTAGCCATGGAGGGGTAATCTGAAAGTAAGAGACACCCCTTCAACTGCTAGCAGATGCAGCATATGCCAGGTATTGAACAATACCACAGATGAGATGGCTTTGATGGCCAAGAGGAGAGCATTCCAGCGGAAGGGGGCAAGTATAGCAAAGAAGATTTGAAATAAAGCATAGAGGGTTGGGCAACTGAAAGGCTGTGGTGAAAGGAGGACTGCAGAGTTTGAGAGGTAGTGTAAAGACAAAATGCATTGAGTGACATAATGGGGTACAGACCATAGATAGATGATGCGTAGCATCCAGAAAAGAACAACATTGCTTGGAGGGGCATCCAGCTTGGTATCATTATGTAGAAAAGAATCTGGGTAAAGTGTAAAGCGTATTTGCAGCTAAACTGAGGACTTTGCTTAGGAACAAAGATGAAGAGGGAAATACCAGGTGGTAATCTTGAGCAGTAGACCATTTTGCAGAGCACAATGATTCTAATCACAGGTTTAGCTGATTGTGGGTGAGGTAGGGTAGATTTTTTATATATTGAGAATGTTGATCCTGGCAACAATGCAGTTGAATGTTTATGTCATAAAGAATGCCAAGGTTGCAAGCATTGTGTGATAACATTAAGAGATCATAACAAAGGAGTTGGGAGATGGGATAGTCAAGTTAGCATTATGAATAGTATATTTAAGTAAAAAGACAATTTCATCATGGAATATGTTGTTTGGCAGCAAAGATCCATGCATTGGCGGCTAGATGGCAAATGCTAAGAGTTTGCAAGTATGAAGGAGGAATATGAATAGCACATCTGGGTAGCATCACAGAGAGATAGTAGTGAAATCAGAAGAACGAGATATGTTTACCTTTAGAGGGGATGTAGAAGGTGAGGAGGAGTTGTCTGAGGACTGAACATGTAAGGGCGCCCACTGGCAGTTATGTGGGTAATAAGTGTTCATGAAATGGAAAAGGCGTAGTCAGAGAGAGAGAAAGCTACCAAATAGTGATTTGGTTTCTTGAAGTCAAGGGAGAAGAGTGTTTTTGGGACCGAATGAAGGACCATTAGTATCTAATGCTACAGAGGTCAAGTAGAAAAACGATAGAGGAGTGTTGATAACAGATTAGAATCTTAGATATATGGCTGAGAGAAGATTCAATTGTAGGGTTTCTCTGGAATCCTACTTGCAAGGCATCACAGAGTGTGTGAACCACAAGAGGTAGTGTAATGTTATGTAACGTACTGTACACGTGTTTTACGGATATTTATTTTATGACAATGACAGGGAAAATAATGCATTGTTGGCACACAAATACTTACACAGAACTTTAACATTGATGTATAAAGTGGAGAACTAGTTCCGTTTACAATGGGTGAGAGGATGTGGATATAAAACCAGATGATGCACAGGAGGTAGAAACTTGAACCAAGTAAATGGGTTGCAGAGCATGCTGTAGGAACTTGATAGTGGAGGATGTGCTCAGTTTTAGGATTGAGGAGGTGAGGGATAAGTCATGTGGGGTTGTCACAGAGAGGTAAGGTGAAATGAGAACAGGGATATGTGGTGGTGTAGAATAATATTCCAGTTGGTATTTAGAAAGGAAGAGAGCTAAGAGGTTTGATTTAAATAGAGATAGTGTGAAAATAGTGCAGAGAGGGAGAGGAAGAGCATTCCTGAGTAAGGGAGCGAGGAGAGGAAGAGAGCATGATGGGCACAAGAGGTGACAAGGAGGTGAGCTGAGGATGATCATAAGGAATGAGGGGGAGAGCAGAGAATAATACGGGTTCATAGGTATGGTGTGGCAAGTCTGTGTATAGTTTTGAAGATGATGAGTATGAGTCTATACTTTGGCATCTGTTTCATAGAAAACTTGTCTAACCGATGATGATCAGGTTAGGTGAGGCAGGGAAGGTTGAAAAGCATATGGACAGCAAAGGTGAGGACTTTGTTGAGAGGTGAATAAGAATAGGTGGGAAGGTCATAGAGTAGTCTGGCACAGTAGTCAGATCGAGAGAGTACTAAAGAGGAGATTAGCGGCTTAGCAGTGCTGAAAGGAAGATGTCTTATTTTTCTGATGTTGAGGATGTCATGTCTGTCCTCATTGGCAGATTTGGAGTTGAAGAGCAAGAAGTTGTGAGATGGGTCGAAGACAACACCAAGGTTGCAAACAAGATCAGAGCCGGTAAGGCAAGAGAGAAAAATAGATGAGTGGGAGAGGAAGAGATAGGCTGTTTGGGTTTAAAGTAGAGAACTTCAGTCTTAGTGGGGTTGAGCATGGGTGAGTGAGATGCCATGCAAAATTTTATGGTGGAGAGACAGTTAGAAATAGTTGACCATAGCTCCTCAGATAAGGATGGAAAGGAGAGGAGGATTGAGTATCATCAGTGAAGACTTGATAGGAGAAGTATTCAGAGTTGATAAAGGTGCTAAAACCAGAGGTATAGAGAGTGAATAGAAGTGGGTCTAGGACTAACCCTTGGGGAACACCAACAGTAGGTGGGATGGGTGGAGAGGTAAGGCTGTTCCAAGACAGCTGAAAGAGTATAAGGGCAAGATATGAAACAAACCAAGCGAGAATAGATGAATGGTTACCAAGTACCATGATGAGCGGAAGAGAGGATGTTGCGGACATTGAGGAGAGCTGACTCAGTAGAGTGCAGAGGTAGGAAGGCAGATTGAAGAGGGTCCCAGAGGTTGTATATGTCAAGGAACTCAGTTGGTTGGTTGAAAACTACATGATCAAGGATTTTGGAATAGTGAGGAAGAAGAGAGACAGGAGGGAAGTTGGCAGGGCAGTCAGCATCTAGGTCATGTTTTCTTAAGGATAGTGATAAGTTGTAAGATGATAGAAATGTGGTACTGTGATGCGTTCCTATCTTTTAGCCATTGAAGAAGATGTCAGAGTAAGTGAGAAGTAAGCCTTCAAAAACACCATGGAGAAGTGTTTTTTTAAATTATAATTCATGTTTTATAGTTTCAGATTAATGCACTTTAGGGCTGGTTAAGCCAGACATGTCTGCATGTGATTGGTTCATGATTATAATATAATTACAAACCATAATACCACTAAGCTGCAAACATATTTTTTCTATACAAAACACTTTGATTTCAAATAATATATAATGCCCTTTTTCTGAAGGAATAAGGGTAGATATTTAACACTATGGTAGTGCTTTCAACATGGTTAAAGAGTACAAATGAAAACAAGAAAAAAACAAAAAAATGAATTTGAAAGCAATGAGAACAATTGCAGTGTTATGAAGTGGCATTTGTAACATTTTATTTTCAGAATAGACTAAATATTGGAGGTATACTAAATTGTTGTCTGCTCGACTTGCGTTGATTAGTTATTGTACTTTACCTTTATAAGTAAATAAATAAGTGAAATGCAATGCCAAATGTAATGATGCACAGGATCTGATTGTACTAAGAGATGGATGTGTGAATTTAAATATATGTCCACCTCAGTGAAAGAAATGCAGACATGCTTAGGACTATGCAATTATTTTAGGTCATGGATTTATGATTACTCCAGCTATACCAAGCCCTTGTTACATGGTCTGAAAAATCACAGAAAGTGAAGGCTACAATTACCTGAACAGGAGAAATTATCATATGTTTTCAAGACCTAAAAAATGTGATCAGCCAAGCACCAGTGTTAGCAACAAGCGATTGTGCCAAACCATTTGTTCTGTTCTCACATTATAATGGTCAGGGCATGATGGGTGTTCTCACACAGCAGCTGTACCACAATTGGGTATTTTCCCTATTTTTTTGTTTTTGGGGATCAATTCTCAAACGGGAAAAGGTACATAAGTATATACAAAATAAGAGAACATGATTACCCCTCTCTTCGCCAATGTCACATAGGTTGGTTATGTCTTTACACAAGACTTACTATTTATGCGAAACTGCATACGGGTGGATATCATATATCTTGTACAATTCATTACTGTAGAAGGACTTCCATTATTTGCAGTCTTATAGATCATCGACATGTTTCGGCCTCAAATTAAATAAGACACTATCTCTAGTCTCCTTTTCCAATATTTGCAAGGGCTTTCTTCAGGACAAAACATTTCTTCTACTAAAAGGATAACTCTTAAATACCCCATTGTGAGATGATCAGCACGAATTGCACAGGAAACAATCACATAAAAACACAAAGTTACAAAAAATGCTTTTCAAAAGTGATTTCCAAAAGGTGGTTATTTGTGATCAAGTTTAGAGACAGTCCCTCAAAACACATCTTGTCCTAAAATTACAGCAGAATGGCTTCTTTCTTAACACAATTTAGACATTTTGGTCATAAAATTCTTTTCTAAAAACAACAAGGCATAACCAATCTGTTACTTATATTTGACATGGGTGTGAGAACATCTATTGTCAGCCCTAATATTCAGGGAAGCACATTTCTTTACAAAAGGCACCCGTATTTATTGTTAGTGACTGTTTGTGATTTCTTCAATATCATCAGTTTTTCAGAATAGGAGAACTTTCCTTCTATAATATAAAAAAGATGTTTATTTTATTATAATTAATTATAATTAATTCTTCAATATTTAAAGCAGGATAACGCTATTATGTTAGTCATCCATATAAATGTTTTGTCTATTTTGTACTCTCATTCATATTTCTTTTAGATGGTAAGTTCTTTTTTCAATACCATCCTTGTTGTTGTATTAATCAATACAATGTCTGAATCCTTTCTTTTCTCATGGAATTGATGCACTGCCAACCTCACATCCCAACCATTATTTAAAAAAAAAAAGCATTATTAAAAGGCATTAACAAGCTCATAGCATACATTATTAGGCCACAAGCAACTAGCTTACTACATTAGGCTCTTAGATTGAGTAATGCAGGGCCACTTCCCCTGTGAGCCGCTGAATCAGCAGCAACGTTCGCAATACAGAAATCCCCCACAATCACAATGAGTTGTCCAGTGACATTATATGAGAAACACACATTTTTGACCATTTGCAAGAGGTCCAAATCTACTCTCACTACACAGAGAGAGTCAGGCTATGCGGTTATATGTCCAATCTTTCCTCTCACATTGTCAGGTGCCTCACAGTGAACCTGGCATCCTTTATTACGGCACCTATCCAGCCAGGTGTGGAAGTTCATGACCCTAACATACAAAGGTTTTGAGGATGACCCAGTCCATGCCAGGGAGGATGTGTTAGAGGAGGTGCTTTTTGTTGATGGGTCATCAATGAATGACCAGGGAATCGGACAGGGCACACTGCTGCAGCAATAGTGAGATTAGTAGATGAAGAGTATGAAGTTCTGGTAAAAAAAAAGATTACCTACACATTATTCTGCACAGGTGGCTGAACTTGTAGCACTAAGAGAAACATGGGAGATGTCAAAAGGTTCCTTTGCTACCATCGATTCTGATTCAGCATATGTCATATCCACTGCACATTCAGGGTTATACAGGTGGTGCAGAGGTGGGCTCCGTAAAGCTGATAGGCCCCGTTAAGCATGCAGCATTGTTAGGGTAACGGATTGAGGATTTAGCCCATCCCACCTGCAGTCATTGTCAAATGTGCAGCCCATAACCATAACAGAGATGTTGTTGCTCATGGTTATGATGTTGCAGACAAGGCAGAAAAACAAGCAGCATATTTGAAAGGAAAAAAAAACTGAATTAGTTATTTCAAGTGAATCTACACTTTTTTGTGATTCTCGAAAACTGTTAGATTTTTAGATGATTCATCTTTGCCTGCTCCAAATCCCCCTCCCATAAAGAAGAAGACAGTCAGGACCAAGCAACAGGACACCCTCTTTCTTGTATACATCTAAATGGAATATTTGGGGTGACATCTGGCTGCACAAGACCTACTGCAGCTGTGACAACTGGTACCCAGGAACAGATCACTGAAAAAGTCAGAACTCTGCAAAGGCTCCATATAAATTGTCCTGGTTTGGAGGTTAAGAAGAATGCACTACCCTTGCTCATAGAGACCATTAACTGGGTCTCACAGAAACCCAGATCCCAAAAGTAGCTCAACACCTTTCCCCTGACTAGAGATGTTTTTCAAGCTATTTCGACCATGCTTGACTGACTTCATCTATTGCAGCACTGCCAGTGCTGCCTTTGGCACTCTAAGTGCTTTGATGGTCCTTGATGTGGGTTCAGTACATTGAAGCCGATTATCTCAACTTGAGTCAATTGCCACCTCAACCTCATGGGAGTAGCTGACTTGCTGCATCTCAATCACTAGCTGGCTCATTTGAGTAGAAGCCTCAGCTTGTCCTGTCTGACATGCCAACTTTTACTATTGTCATGACCCGTATCGAATTTGGAAATTACCCATCTGGAGCCCTCATATTGTACCATCTCATTGCCAACTTGGCATTAGGAACCCCAACTCAACCAGTTTCAACACTGTATGAAATTGCAGAAAAGTACATAGATCATTGGCTCAATGTTGTTGAGCTGCAGAGAAAAGCTTTTAAAGGTATTTGAAGTGGTCTTATCCCCTGGGTTAACTTTAGGAGCTCGGGTGACTTGTAAACCCCCTATTTCCACCTTTTATGAAGATTTCTTCAGTAGCTGTGACATTTGCTGCTGATATCAGTGCCTGTGTGCCCCTGTCTTCAACCCAGAATATCCATCTGTATTGTTACGCTCACCTGGTATCCACAGGGATGCCACCCAGCTGTAGGCACTCTGGTGCCCTTCTCAGCTGCTCCCAGGTATAATCAGTGGAGAAGTTCTGCCTGGAAAACAGGTGGGCAATGTTCAAGAGTGGGCAACTGGGGTAAGAGCCTCCCAACACCCTGTATGCCCGCAGCCCCTCCCCAGACCTTTCCTCGCCTTGTTATAGGTTTTGGCGTGCTCTCCATCCTGCCTTCTTGGCAGAGGCGTGTAGTCCTTTGTGGGCGAGTGCAATCTAGTTGCTTCACTGGTGCAGGCCCTTTAAAGTCTTTCAGGTAGGTCTTATTACTGTTTTACTGTATGCCTTTCTTTGATTTAAATAATGTCTTTTCTCTCTCCTTAGGTGCGCAGAAGTTTGCTGTGGAACAATGGCTGAATTGGGACTCGCCGGCAGGTGATGGTGCTTCGAGAGTGCCTTGATGCGGTAAGTAGGCGCAATGCACAGCGCTATGATGCCTTTCCTTTGCTAACCTGTTGTCTTTTGTTCCCAGAGGTTGCGGTGCTCACCCGGAGCAAGAAGTCCCAAGGCGATGCTGGTCGATGGGCGACTCGTGAGGTAAGCTGCCGGCACAATTGTAAAATGTCTAATGTTTTTCAGATGCTGTTCTTCCGAGGTTCGCAGGTGCAGCTGAACATGATGAGCGTCACGTTGCAGGATTGCAAAGTAACACGAAGCGTGCTATCCAAGTCGGGTTTAAATAGCATCAAGAAAGTAGTCTAGGTAAAATAGTCCCTAGGCTACTACACCCAAAACACTATACCGCATAGCTTGGTTCCAAGGAGCCAAGCTATGTGGATGCCTCCATGTTGACTTGCACTGAAATAAAGTAGTCCCCAAGCACAAGTCTTCATTAAGTATGAGCCTGGTGCCAAAGGCCACAAGAGGGCCTACGCAAAGGATGCCTAAGCTTGTTGGGGGCACGGGCCGAGACCCCTGCTGGCCCATGGACCTGCCGGGGGGGTTTCAGGAAACGGATCGTGACAGCACTCCCCCCCAAGGCCACTCTCAAGGTGTTCCTTCTGTCCGGCCCTGGTTTAGTTGTAAAGTTGCGATGATATGTTCTGATCAGACGTGGTGCATGAATGTTTTCACAGGGTTCCCAGGATCTGTCTTGGGGTCCAAATCCTTTCCAATCAACTAGGTAGTATAGCCTTCCCCTCGAATACTTGGAATCCAAAATGCTTCTGACTTTGAATTCTTGTTCTCCGTCAATAAGTATGGGTTTTGGTGGTGTCCCAATCCATGTACCTGGCTGCATTGATTTTAATAGGGACACATGAAATACTGGGTGAATCTGTAAGTTAGGTGGTAAGTCTAGTTTGACGGCCGCTGGATTGGTAATTGCCTTGATGGTGTGAGGTCCTAAGTACCTGAGTTGAAAAGTCTGGGTTCCCTTGATGGGTACAAACTTGGTAGCCAGCCAAACCTTGTCTCCTACCTGATAGTCTGGGGCCTTTTTCTGGTGTTGGTCGGCAAATTGCTTTTGTTTTTCTTTGGGGAAAATAAGATGTTCTTTGGCCTTTTTGAAAGCCTGAGTGATGTTGGTGTGAAGAGTTTTTACTGCTGGCATTTCCAAACTTCTTGGGACATCTTGTTCTGAGGTACTTGGGTGTCTACCATAAAGGGTATAAAAGGGTATTTGTCTGGTACTGGAGTGCAAGGAATTGTTATATGCGTACTCGGCTATCCATAACAACTTTTCCAGTCTCTTAGTTCATGGTGTAACATGCACCGTAGGTATTGTTTGGGGGTCTGGTTGGTCCTCTCGGTCTGACCGTCCGTTCGGGGGTGATGGCTGGTGGATAGCCGGATGTCAATTTGTGCCATTGCACAACATTTTTTCCAGAAGTTGGAGATGAATTGGCTACCTCGATCGGAGATCAGGACTGATGGGAAGCCATGTAGTTTTACAATACTATCCAGGAACACCTTGGCTAGATTGGGTGCGTCAGGGAGGCCTTTGAGTGGAATAAAGTGCGCCATCTTTGAGAACAAGTCCACGACTACCAAGATGTTTGTTAAACCCTTGACTGGGAGATAGGTCAGTGATGAAGTCGAGGGAAAGAGTGTGCAAGGGAGTGGGAGGAATGTCCAAATGTTGCAGAAGACCGGATGGTTTTTGTTTTTGTGCACAGACTCCGCAGGACTGAACATATTGGATGACATCCTTACGCCAGGCAGGCCACCAGAAGTTCTGTTTTACCTTGGCTAGAGTCTTGGTGATTCCAGGGTGCCCTTCGATCAGGGAATCATGATAACCTGAAACAATTTGTTGTTGTAAGTCTTTTGTGGGTACATACAACCGATCCTTAAAAAAGGGTAAGTGATCTTTGATGGAATATTGTTCTCCTTTCACTTGCCATGCGAGGAAGGCATCTGGGTTCATTGAATCTTATCTCTCAGTTCAACTTGGGTTAAGGCCATAGTGAGGCCCAAGAGCTTGTCTTCCGGTATGATGGGGACTGTTACTGGGTCTCTTTGTGAGAGGACAGCTCCCATCGCTATGCTGGAAGCGTCTGTTTCCACGATATAAGTAAGATCTGGGCGAGGATGCTGCAGGATTGGCGCGGAGGTGAACCTTTTCTTGAGTTCCTGAAAAGCTTTCTCTGCTTCTTCGGTCCAGGCAAATTTTTTGTTATTTTTCTTAGCAATGTGGTGATAGGGTGTACGACCTGTGAGAAGTCTGGTATGAAGCAGCGATAGAAGTTTGGAAAGTCCAACATGCTCTGTACCCCTTTTACTGATATTGGTGATGGCCATTTCAAAACGGCATCCACTTTATGCAGGTCCATTCTGATGCCTCCTGGAGTAAGAATAAAACCCAGAAACTCAACTTCGGTGATGTGAAAAAAGCACTTCTCCAGCTTTGTATATAAACGATGTTCCCGGAACTTGGAGAGGACTGAACGGACGTGCTTGATATGATCCTGTTTTGAAGTTGAGTACAATAAGATATCATCTATGTACACTAGGGCACAGACATCAATTCTCTCTCTCAAAACATCATTCATGAAATACTGAAATGCTGCAGGAGCGTTGCATAACCCAAAGGGCATGACTTGATATTTGAACAAACAATGCTTGGTGAGGAAAGCAGTTTTCCATTCGTCTCTGCTTCTGACCCGCACCAGGTGGTATGCTCCATGAAGGTCTAGTTTGGTGTAAATTTGGGCATCTTTGACCTGGTCCAGCATTTCTAGGATGAGCGGCAAGAGGTAACGGTTCTTTACAGTGATCTGGTTTAATGCATGGTAGTCAATACAGGTTCTTAAGTCCCCTTCTTTTTTCGGTACGAAGAACAAAGGACTAGCTGCAGGGGACTTGGATGGGCAAATGAATCCATTTGCGAGGTACTGGTCTAAATAAGCCTTCAGATGAAGGTTTTCGGGTTCCGTGAGAGCATAGATTCTGCCGCAAGGAACTTGAGCACCGGGAACAAGGTCGATCTGGCAGTCATAGGGCCTATGCAGCGGCAGCGTGTTTGCTTGGTCCTTCTGGAATACATCCTGGAAATCGTGGTATTCTTCAGGCAAGGTACTAGTCACTCCCAAAGTTGCTACTTCAGGAGTCGTAGAGATACTGAAAGCTGATTTCTGTTCTTGGTAATAACAGGCTGGAGAGCAGTCGCTGGGAAAGATTAATTTTCTTGCCTGCCAGTCAATCAAAGGGTTGTGAGCAATTAACCATGGCATCCCTAGTATGAGCCAGAATTGAGGTTCCTTGATGAGATCGAACGAAATAAGTTACCGATGTCCGTCCTGGCACAGCAAGGTTATCTCGGCTGTGCGCTGGGTTACGGGTCCGGAAGTGGTTTCTGTCCCATCCACCGTGGTTACCTTGTCTGTAGTCGGCTTGGAACACATGGGAAGCCCCATCTCTGCAGCCGGGTCCTAATCTATATAATTCCCAACAGCTCCACTGTCGATGTATGCTTCAATGGCATGCATTCTTGACGACCGTTGGTTATTAATTAAGATCACCGGAATTGCAAAGTGTGAGGTCGGTGGCTCTTTTCCCTCACTCGTCAAACTGACCTCTACGTTTGGCAAGCTGTGTAGTTTCCCGACTGACACTCCTTCTCTTCATCTTTTTCCGTGGCTCCAACGATCTTCCTCGGAGGTTTCACTGGGCAGTCCTTCATGAAATGCCCTGACTTTCCGCAGCACAGACATAGATGTTGTTGTCTCCTTTTATCTCGCTCTTGTTTTGTTAGCGGGGGTCGTACCCCTCTGATTTGCATGGGCTCCACAGTATTTTCTTGCACACGAGTTACATTGTCTCTAGGTCGAACGTACACTGGCCGAGGGTGCATTTTAGAACGGTCTGCTTTTCGGTCTTGCAACCGGTGGTCCAGTTGCACAACCAAGTCTATGAATTCAGAACAATCTCTGGGAGGATTAACCACTTGAGCTGGAACGTCTTTTAATTCGCCTCGTAAGCCCCGATGAAACAACGTGATTCTTTTGTTCTCAGGCCACCTAGCATCAGCAACCAATCGGTTGAAAGTAGTGATGTACGTTAACAAATCTTGATTCCCCTGTCGGAGGGAAAGAAGTTCATTGTACACACCTTGTTCTCGGGTATGGCGAGCAAAGAGTTTTTCATTTTTCCCTTATGTTAAGTTATGTAATAAAGGATCATCATGGGACACCAATGGTACCAACCAATCTGTGGCGCTGCCACTTAGATATGATAAAACAAAGGCTACCCGGGCTTTATCATTTGGGAATGCCCCCAGCCTGCAAAGAAAATGAAGGCGACACTGATTCATGAAAGCTGCTTATTTTCGTGGATCTCCAGCAAACCTCTCCGGAGGTGCCAAAGGACTGTACCTGGTAACACAACTTGTACTGGAGTAGAGACAGTGGATGACATGCTAGGATTTTGCATCGGTAGGTTGTTCCCAGGTAGAGGCGTCTGACCCGCTTGTGATTGCAAGACTTGCCTGCTGATATCTTTGGCATGCTCTTTAGTCATCAATAAGTCTCTCCGGAGAGCGTTAGTCTCCTGTCTGGCAGAGTGAACCTCGGCACAAAGTTCTCCCAACAATTGGGCAATTGGTCTAATTCTGATGTTTCCGTGGCGCCTAGGGGGATTGGTTTGGCAGGCATCGCGTTCTGGTACGCTCACCTGGTATCCACGGGGACGCCACCCAGCTGTGGGGACTCTGGTGCCCTTCTCAGCCGCTCCCAGGTATAATCAGCAGAGAAGTTCTGCCTGGAAAACAGGTGGGCAATGTTCAAGACTGGGCAACTGGGGTAAGAGCCTCCCAACACCCTGTATGCCCGCAGCCCCTCCCCGGACCTTTCCTCACCTTGTTATAGGTTTGGCGTGCTCTCCGTCCTGCCTTCTTGGCAGGGGCACATTGTCCTTTGTGGGCGAGTGCGATCTAGTTACTTCACTGATGCAGGACCTAGTCTTTCAGGTAGGTCTTATTACTGTTATACTGTATGCCTTTCTTGGATTTAAATAATGTCTTTTCTCTCTCCTTAGGTGCGCAGAAGTTTGCTGTGGAACGTTGGCTGAATTGGGACTCACCGGCAGGTGATAGTGCTTCGAGAGCGCCTTGATGCGGTAAGTAGGCGCTATGTGCAGCGCTATGATGCCTTTCCTTTGCTAACCTGTTGTCTTTTGTTCCGTAGGTTGCGGTGCTCACCCGGAGCAAGAAGTCCCAAAGCGATGCTGGTCGATGGGCGACTCGTGAGGTAAGCTGCCGGCACAATTGTAAAATGTCTAATGTCCTGTTTCTCTCCTTTTTGCAGATCCAACGGTCCGGGAGGCTCGCTGTTCCTTGGATGCTGTTTGCAGGAGCGGAGGGCAGCTAGCAGTGGAATCACAGGTAAGCTGCTGCTATTAACGATGTCCTTTTGTTTTTCAGAGGCTGTTCTTCCGAGGTTCCAGATGCAGCTGAACACAATGAGCGTCACGTTGCAGGATTGCAAAGTAACGCGAAGCGTGCTATCCAAGTCGGGTGTGGTTTAAATAGCATCAAGAAAGTAGTCCAGTTAAAATAGTCCCTAGGCTACCACACCCAAAACACTATACCGCATAGCTTGGTTCCAAGGATCCAAGCCATGTGGATGCCTCCATGTTGACTGGCACTGAAATAAAGTAGTCCCCAAGCACAAGTCTTCATTAAGTATGAGCCTGGCGCCAAAGGCGCCAGGACTGGCTCCAAGAGGGCTTAGGCAAAGTATGCCTAAGCTTGTTGGGGGCCCGAGGCGAGACCCCTCCTGGCCCATGGACCTGCCGTGGGGGTTTCAGGAAGTGGATCGTGACACTTATTCCAAAGTCTACATTACTGTATTTACCTTTACAACTGTGGGTTATATTGTTTTTAAATAGTTTCTATTGTTAATTTAATTAAAGTGAACTTCTTTATAGAACAGAGGGTGCATTTCAGTGGCGACTCACTGTCCATGTGGAGGTTCTAAAGGGATGTGGGACAATAGTATGTGTTTTATCTCAGCTGCTAACCACTTTCCTGGTATATTATGTGACACAAATTATTGTTCAATGAAGCTGCCAGACATAGTGTGGGTTAATGGGTATGATCTGATGTGCACCTGAACTAATTTCACCTCAAGTTTTAATAATCTTCCTATATGTACATAGGAAGAAGAAATATGTGCACATTAGCAGTAGGGACTAGTCTTCATGTGCATGCATTGTTATCGTCAAATCTACAGATTGATTATCTCACCGGAATGGGTGTTGTCTTGGGAGACGTTGCCCATTTTTGGGAGATATGTTATATCCTGTGATGAACAGATAGCAAGTTCAAGATCTATCTAGGAAGAGTAACAGAGTTTCAGGGAGTAAAGCCACAGACAAGATGAGTCACACAAATCTGAACTCACTAAAGGCATTGAGACTGATAATCAGGGATGTCAACATATTGCATAGTTCAATTTGAATTATTCAAATACCCCACAATGACAGCGTGTTTCTCATTAGGAAGAAAAGAAAGGACACAGCAGAGCTGTAAATGTTCATTGAAACTCTGATAATATAGGTAGTGGAAAGATCAAATGACTTTGGTGGAGCTGGCAGAGTAACATGACTCTTGATATGAGACCTCGGGCCAAAAAGAACAATCTCAGATTTATACAGATTTAATTGAACTCATTCAGTGTCGCCCGAGCATCACAGTTATTTCTTGACTTCATTGCTGTGGCCTTTGGCCCTGACATAAACATGTCTGCCATCGACATAAGAATAATAACATACATCTTATTTAGCAAATATATGCATGAGGAGACGAATTTACACATTGAACAGACGTCCATTCAAAGGGGAACCATGAGGAACTCCAAAGACAACTACACCAAAAAAGACAAAACTGACTAGAACTGACTTCTGGGAGTGTTTATACAAAAAAGATTGAAACCAGCCAATAGTTTCATCCGAGAGATCAGCTACTTGAGACAGGCAGATGTCATTATCTATGGTTTCAAATGCTTCAGAAAACTCATGCAAAAGGAACAGTGTGAGCATGTGCCGGAATAGCATCCCAAAGTGAAACTAGATGAGTCTCTTTTCCATGGTTGGATCAAAAACCCAACATATAGTTTCAAGAACAGCATTTGTTTCTAAATGTGGATCGAGTTTAGAGGACAAGAATTTAGACAGCCAAAGGAGACCAGCAATATTATGATAATAAGCGAGTACTGTTTGATCATGAGATTTATTTAGCATTGTGGTAACAACAGATTCCTTGAGAGCAACATGGAAAAATCCTTCAACTAAGGACATAATGATAAAGTCGGCAAAATATCTTGCCATAAGGTCAGCATTGTGAGTAGCAGCAAAGGCCAGTAAGGTATCTTCATGACAAAGGGCCTTCAGAAGATGAAGGATATTGGGAGGGGTCACACGGTTCAATATAAAAGTTGGTGATAGGTTTAGAGGTGGAACAAAAATCATATGATTTAATAGGGTTATATGCATGGAAATAGCATCTTCAACATAGTAATTTTTGTTGGTAAAAAATCTGATTAAGTGTGTCTCTGTTCTCTCTATTCATGGGATACTGCAGATTTTGGAAGGCGAAAAGAATGTGTACCTTAAAATCGTTCCCTAGACTTATTCTTAGAAGCAATAATCTGAAGGGACTTTTTTTAATCAAAGATAGCAATTTATTTTTGTCATTTAAAGCGAATGCATGGCATATTTCATTTTTTCTCCACAGTTTCTCAGACGTATGGAGTTCAGATTTAAGTTGTTTAAACCAAGGGAAAGACCAAGGGAATGATTATTTATTAAGTTTTGCTAACTTTAATCCAGCACAGGATAATTCCCCATCCAATACTTTACGAATACTACACACTCGACTGATGTATTTAAAATACATCCGGGTTACCATACACGTTTGAATATTTATGTACACTTGGGACATCATCTACCATCATGGCTTAGTTGGCCAAGGAGTTCCCTACCCCATCTTGCCAGTCACAGACAGTAGTATCAAGACATCAAGGAATATATTGCAATATACCTACTCAATACCATAGAGCACAGGTTCATAACTGCTTGACAAGCAATATTATATTTGGCTACTGGTTCAAATGACAATCATCAACATCATGTCTCTTTATTGTGAAATCTTTATTGAAAAATGTACTATGTTTTGGGCAACATGTTTGTATTTCTTTCCTTTCTTCTAGTACCTTTGTACTTCTGTTATGATTGTTGTGTTGGTGGAGATATGAACCTCAGGCAGAGTGATTAATAAGGTCACTCTTATCATCTTCAACCTTTTCACATGAAACCCATTGGCTTTCAGGTGGTATAAAAATATAGGAGGGGCGAGTGATGGAATGAGAGTTTGAGCTCAACACTGCTCTTAAAAAAGGTTCTGGATTGAGGGTTCATCTAGAACGATCTTGTAAACATGATTGTTCTGTATGAACATGCCCCATGCATTCAAAAGTTAACATTAAACACAAACTAAACACAAAATGCATGCACAGGCTTATTTACAGTCCTTGTGTCCCATAGGCCAAAATCACAGAATATCAAAACGTAGTGTAAAAAACAAGGCCATGAAAATCAATATATACTCAATAAATGCCAATCAACACTATGAAAGTGAAACCTAGAGCTGTGATTATCGTTCTCCTGGAGGAACCTGTAATCATAGATTGAGGACAGGACCACCACCAGGTATGTTTCATTTTATTGTGGAAGTAAAATGGGGGCTACCTCTCTTGGTCAATAGTGATGGTCACTGTGACCCCAATGGTTGAGCATCCATACTTTCTTGGAATATCAGGCACTTTGTGCACTAAAAGGTCACATTAGCTCTGATCACCTTGGTAAATGCAAATACAAGAACAATATGACCTCCTCTATAATTGATCATTTTGCTAAACATTGGTTGAGATCAAGTTCTGTTATTAATATGGAAGTTATTATTAAGGCAGAGAGCGACCACAATGTTTTTGTGGGTGCCTTTGCTACTCTGAGGAAAACCCTAAGTAATATGCCCTTGGGCATACCTGCCATGGAGCAATTAGGCAATACTGGTCACTCTCTTATGATATGATATGATATGATATGATATTGTATGTATATCACGCTCATACACAAGTGTTTCAGAGCGTGACCAAGCAAAGGGAGGGGAACAGGGGAGAACAAAATACAGTGCAGACAAGAAGGTGGTGCAGCCAGAAACGTGGCAAATGCATGATTAGTCAGATAGGGTATATCTGATAAGTGCAGAGGAAGAGTGGGGGACTGTATGGGTACAGATACAGATCCCAGTGCCAAAGCTGGCTAGAGGCAGTGCAGGAGGAAGGTAGTGTGTGCAGGTAGCTGGGCCCGAAGGACAGAGGGTGGCCAGGTGCACGGTGAAGAGAGAGAGAGAAACAGATCAGCAGAGGAGATGGGGCAAAGACAGAAGCGAAGAGGAAGGTCTTGAGGTGCTTCCAGAACCGGAGATGGTTCTCCTCAAGTTTCAGGTTGGCCGGGAGGCTGTTCCAAAGGGAGGCCCCAGCCAAGGACAGAAATCTGCCCCCAGCTCGTTTCTTTGTAAAACGACCGACCCTGAGGGAATGAGGCGTAGAGGAACGAAGGGCTCGAGAAGGGAGGTATTTACGGAGGGATAGTTGAAGGTATTTCAGTCCCAGGCCCCAGAAAGCCGTGTGGACAATGCAGAGGGTTTTAAATGTAATCCTTGCATCCACTGGAAGCCAATGAAGGGATTTCAGAGCTGGAGAGATACGATCCCAGGGCTTGAGGCCAAGGACAAGTCTTGCAGTTCTGTTCTGGATTAGTTGTAAAGGGTGGAGAGTGGAGTCAGGTAGATTTAGTAAGAGTCTGTTGCAATTGTCCAGCCTGGAGAGAACCAGAGCTTGGGAGACTGTGAGCTTCTGGGGGAAGGAGAGGAAAGGCAGAGCACCTCTAAGGAGGTGCAGTACACAGTTTGACTTTTTAGAGACGTCAGAGATGTGTGCGGAGAAGGAAAGTGTGGAGTCAAATATGACCCTGAGGTTCTTAGCCTTGGAAGTAGGGGTGGGAGGAGGCCGGCCAGAGAGTGAGGGGAAAGGATGGCGAAGGTGTACCGATGAGGAGGATCTCAGTTTTGTTGGCATGTAGACAAAGATCAATGGCAGCATACCAATTGTGAATGGCTGAAAGGCAATCAAAGATGAGGGAAGACGAGGAGGTGGCTGAAGGAAACCTGAAAATGAGTTGGGTGTTGTCAGCATAGCAATGGAAGTTTGAGCAGAAATCGGAAATGCAGTAGGCGAGAGTTGCCAGATATTGGTTGAAAAGCCAGGGTGAGAGGTTAGACCCCTGGGGGACACCACAGGTAGAGAGGGTGATAGCAGATAGGAAGGACACTTCATGTTTCTGAAACTATTCTTTCTAGCATTACTAGGCCTGCAGTAGTGGCCCTGTACATATGGTTAATTTGCTCAACTCGCAGAAGCAGCACTTATTGGTGGGCGTATAGCTCTGGTGGCATTTGGCGAATGCTTATGATAGTTTGCACAAAATGTATATGGCCGCCTTAGAATGATTTCCGTAGTTTTATGAGGTTTGGTCCAGGGGAGCAAAGCTATAGGGGGTCCCAAAATGTTTGAAATCCTCATAGACACAATGGAAATATGATTGTGGTGTAGAAGTTGTTGAGAGATGGTTGTGTGGAAAATTAGTATCATTGGACTGCTCCGATGAGTCAATGGCATATTCGTCAATTACTATTAGCAGTGACTCGTTAATGGCTGAGGAATTCTCAACTTGCTCTGGCGTGTCCATGTGTATTGATAAATTGAGGTGGTCCTCTAGTTGGATTTCCGGTGATTCTGAGGAACTTTCCATGGAGCATGGAATGAAATGATGTTGGGTGTTGAGTTCCAATTTTGAATCTCTATATTTTTTCCTGTTTGTGTTACTGGGTTTGTACTGATGCTTTGGATCAATAATTGGGGTTGCTGTAATATTTCTTAAAAAGGCTCGAGATCCTGTTTGTTTATGGCCCATGTATTTGTTTTTTGTTTGTTTTGTGTTTAGGTTTAGCAGATGATGTTTCAATATGAGTTTTGTTATTTGAATAAATGTGAAAAGTATCAATATGTTTCTTTATGGAGTAATTTCTGTGGCTGCCACATGAGGTATTGACAGTGCAGCGCAAGGCGGTGTTGTTACTAAGCTGCATTTCTCAGTTCTTAGCAGGCAGGGGTTCTTTTCAGGATACTTCACGTTCATGGCTGTGGAGCAGTATTGGAATGGAGCAATGCCTGCGGCTGATACTTCATCAATGTCATCATTGTAGATGTCAGACGTGCTTTTTCAGCTCTATCTGCTGCTGCCATCTCAAACAGTCTCGATTGTCATTGATAAGACTGTTCTGCTTCAAAGTCCAATTGTTTTTCTATGGTGGTAATAAAGGTCTCGAGATGGATTTGTTTTGTATGGATCAGTGCCAAGAGTGTGGCTTGATCTTTGATGTTGTCGTTAGTGGTTTCATATAGCTTACAAAACAGAATCATAGATTGTGTGGTAATTGCTATTAACATGTTTGGTAGCTCCACCATATTAGTTGGAATCCTCTGGTAATATTGTTTTTCAGGGGTTTCGCACTGGCATTTATTAGTTATTTGATGGTCATCTCTGTGCAGCAAAGATGGTGAAGTTCCCTTTTTGCTCCCAAAGTTTCGAGGAGGGGGAGCATCCTTCTCTTCTAATTCATATTTGAATGTCTTGGTTGCTATATCCATGTTGAAAGTTGGTGGATGTATGTCTAAAGTTGTGTTGGTTAGTCGTTTAGAATGGGGCTGAGGCTTTCTTACAGCCGGTGTGGATGCAGAAGACAGGTCGTTTGTCCAATTACAGAAAAGGTCCCCACAAACTTATTTTCTTTTTCCGATGTTACTCATTAATGACTCTCTTTCAGTAATGTCTAATGATAACCGTGCCGTCCTGGTGTTTGGTCGGGGGGGGGGCCTCATGTTCGTAGTTTTTGATGAGCTTCGGATGGTGTAGGACTGCAACCATTTTAGTTTGGCTTGTTTAGCTTTATCTTTTTTGAATAGTTCAGTGGTTAGCTTTATCTTTTTTGGATAGTTCAGATTGTGGGATCCTATCTGCTTTAACATTTGCATCTTTAGTGGCTGTGAATGGCACAGTAATTGACAGTAGGGTCAAGTTGGTTTCAATGGCCTGCTCTGTTTGTTGAGTATATTGAGGGTTCATATGTGGCAAGTCCTTGCAGGCCTCTTTGTCTGTCACTAGATCCCCTGGCTGCATCTTTAGAATCGGTAGCTGGTGTTCCCCTTCAAATAACCACAGTCGGGGAAAGGGGAGGTTCTACGTTAGGATAAATTGGGGCACTGCTCGGAAGATCCACTGACTTGTTTTCACTGGGAAAGAGGGGTACGTTTCTGTTCAGCTCTTCGTTATCTGAATGTAGCTTCTTAGTTGTTGACACCTCCAAAAGATCAATTGCTTCAGTGGCGGACCCATGCGTCACAATAGGATAGAGAGGAGGTGTAATATCTGTCATTATCAGGGAAAGCTCGGGCCTCGCTGGTCCTGAGGTTGCCATTTGAGTTGCTTCAGTACGATCAGGTGAGTGTGGTTGTTGCATGATGTCTTGAGTGCTCTCTTTAGTGCCATCTTTTTTGTGGAAAATTAAAAGAGTGCTTGTTTTATTGTAGGTCGCAGGGAGAGATCAGGTGTGGTCAACATTTTTTTTTAATCGCGTTTTTCACGTTTTCTAGTTCTAGGGCCAATTTTATTTGCAGAGTTTGTTTCTTGTCCAGATAGGACGAGTTGGACCATGAGGTCATCTTTGTTTTTTCCAAGAACAAAGGCTCCATCTGTATATCGAAGGTACGTGCACTGTGGACATTTTGAGGTAAGAGCAAAATGAATATGTCACACGGGATCAAAGGGGCAAGCACCCGCAGTCTCCCAGGCGAGGCTCTTTACAATTTTGCCTACCGTTCAAGGAGTTTAGTTTTGGCAGTATTGGCCTGCGCACAGCTGGAACGCACCCTAAGTTACTCCAATCCAGGCAAATGTACTGTTACAGCCCAGCGTGCTTGGGCAGGGGACACATCACGGGGTATGTACACTGTAGGATTTTAAAGTAAGAGCCGAAGGGACACGTCACACAGGATCAAAGCCCCCAGTCTCCCGAGCACAGCTCTTTATGACTGAACCTATCTCAGAAGGAGTTTGTAGTTAGATACAATTTGATAGAACCCCAATTTACTCCAGAACAGGAGGAATTGTTATTACAGCCCAGCGTGCGTCGGCATGAGACAGACCAGCTCCCCATGACATAGGAGGAGAACTCTCAACCGGCTAAGGAGAAGGCTGCCAATGAACACGCACTCATCGGACCAGGCACTCAAGGCAGCATCTCGCCCAATAGTAAAAAATCAACCTAGTCGTTTGTTGCAATTGTTAGGATGTAATCAATAGTAGGTTTAAAAGTTGTCGCCTACCGCTAGTTCAAGTTGTGGATTCCAGGTGTATGTAGTTGATCTGGTATCAGAGAAGCTGGATTGGCTGTAAGTCCTTGTTCTCGTCCACAGCCAGGAAGTAAAAACAAATAGGGTTAGTGCGGGCCAGTCAAGGGGCACCACAGCACTGCACTACAGCCAGAATTCGGGAGCGCAGCCAGGGAGCCTGGAGAGCCCAAAGACCACAAGTCTCTGCAACATGACTCCACGGCTCTCTCCAAGGTCTGGCAGTGTTTTTAGGATGGTAAGCAGAATGAACAAAGAAAGGGGACTGGAAATCCTCAGTTGAGCAGCAGATGCAGGCAGACCACAAGACTCTGCAACACGACTCTGTGGCCTGCTCTGCGGTCTGGCAGTGTTTTTAGGCTGGTAAGCAGAATGAACAAAGAAAGGGGACTGGATATCCTCGGTTGAACAGCAGATGCAGGCAGACCACAAGACTCTGCAACACAACTCCGTACTCCGTACTTTAAAAAATGTAAGAATACTTGTAGTATGTTTATTTAGATGCAGATGTTGTTGAATCTGCAAGTAGACATCTTGGACAGTTTCACAGTAGTTTTTGATGCAGGTGGCTGTGATTAACAGAAGATATGTACTCTCAGTGTTGAAGTTTACATCTTAAGTGTTGAACTGAGATGACAGGGTTAGGTGTAGAGTTTTTGGATGTGATTGGTGGATGGATGTGTGACTGTTTGAAAGCAGACAATGAGGGAGTGTTACAAACATGAGAGTAGAAAGGGTGGAAGGGCTCCCTTTTACTATGAGGGCCATGGACACTGCAGTTTCTGCAAACATCAGATGTGTCATACGGGTTATGTAATGATGCCTGGCATGAAAAAAGGACTGTGGGTATTAGCCAATCACATTTTGTGTTTGTGATTTATAGGAAGACAGGGTAGCAGCTGTTTTGTTTCTTGTGTGCAGGAAAGATGGATGTGGGCATTATTAGGAAGAAAATGTGTGGAGGGGGGAGACTGTTGCATGAATTCATTGAAAAGTTTTACTGAATTTTGTGGCATCTCTACTACTATTGGATTGCAGGGAAAGGAGGTTTGGTGGTATACAGCTTCTGGACTAAACCGGGTGAGTTTATTATCATTTTATATGGCTCAGTTTCAATGCCCAGATATTATTATTGTGCATTGCAGAGGAAATCGTTTGGGCTATGTTACTCTTCTGTCTTTGCAGGTTGCATTAAAGGATATGTCCCAAAGCTTAATGGAACTATTTCCAAATGCAAAGATAGTTGTTTCTGAAATAAATCCAAGACAAATATGCAGATGTCCAAATGTGTTTTGTGAACAAACAGAAGAAGTTAGGCAGCACATGAATAAAGGTTTATGTGTGTGCTTGCATGGATTAGGCATGGCATCTTTTCAAAATGAAAATATCAAGGTGGATGGTGTAAATAATTTTTGGAGCAATGGAGAGCATTTAAATGATGTTGAGTATCACATTTTTCGTTTCAATTTCAAAAATGCTTTGAAAAAGTATATGTGAACAACTTAAATAGGAAAATGTGGAGTGTATAGGAATCATTTGTTAGAAGGTGTACGATATAGAAATGAGGAAAACAAAAAAGAATTGAAAATCTAGAAAAACAAAAAACACTGTTCTAAGAGCAACCATTGTAGGATAAATTGTTTGAATTGAGTGTAAATCTCCCCACCACCTTCAAATGCACATGCTGTCCGTGGATATGGCGTAAGTCTGCGGACATCACACATGTCATCCGGGTGCTTTGAGTATGCTTGGCATGGAAAAGGGACTTCAGAAACCAGAGACAGTCGAATGGGCAGAATTGTTTATGTTTTGTGAGAAAATAGTTTGTTGAATGCATCCAGAATATCTGTTGTTCATTGTGGAGGCAATAGTTTGGGGTATGTGACTGGAATGTATTTATATTTTGAAATAAAGGGTACATTTTGGAAGTTGATATAATTGTTTCCACATTCAAAAATGGTTTGCTCAGACACAAATGTGGAAGCGTTCAAATGTATTTTGTTCACAAATTGAAAATGCAAGGAGCAATGTTAATAAAGCTGTATGTGCTTTTTTTGCGGGATGTTGGCATGACATCTTTTGATAATGAACATATCAAATGTTATAGTGTCAACATTTTTCAAAGAGATGGAGCGCATCTGACAGATGCTGGCAATGAGATTGTATTTTAAAATGTGCACAATGCATGTTTTTGTGAGCACATGCAATATGTAATCAAGTATTTGCCCATTCCCTCAATTACCTCCTTCCCCCCGCCACGTTACCTTGCCTCTCTGACAAATAAAAGAAAAGCCAAATAAATATATTAAAAAAACACAAAAGTTTCTTTTAAGAGCCACCATTTTTGAACGTAAAACAACTTAGTTGACTTTAATTCCCACACCCCATGCCTGGAATTTCCCAGGTGTCCAGGGACTACCACACTGTTTGCAGACCATGCAGGCTGAAAAGGGCCCAGTGATGTTTTTTTTAGCTCTATTTTTTAACTGTGAAAGGTGGCTCCTAAAGGAACTGCTAGTTTTCTATTTTATGATTTTGTATTTCTTTTGGCTTTTTTGTTTTTATAGGAGAGGCAAGGTAAGGTGGGCTAGGGAAGGATTGGATGGACACCAACCATAGAGACAAAGGGTCAACAGCGTTCTGTATGGCCTGCAAGGCCGCTGCCGGGATCCTCTGCCCCAGAGGAGTAGCCTGTGTGGTTGCAGGAGCAGTTGACCAAGATGAGGTAGTGCTTGTTATCCTGCTTCTCCCTGAGAAAGGAACAGCCTTTCCCAAGGCACTCCAGTGGTTGGATCTGATGTGATGCTGCATGGATGTGGTCCCATAGGAGTATAGACCAGGTGTTCCATGACTCAGTATGATGTGGCACTAAGTGCATCTGACCTTGTCTACCCAAGCCTTTGGTACACCCCCAATGATGGTGAAAAACTGCCATAACCATGATTCACTTCGGGTGCCAAAGGTAGGCACTTCGTCTTCCTCTTCATCCTGTTCTGCATCACTGCACCTGTTCCCCTTCCCGGGCACTTCAGATGGTGATGGTGGCCCCTGCAAAGGAGGAGGGATGGCTATAGTAGATGCCATTGCTGAAAATAGCTGTCATGCAAAGCAGGTGCTGTTAGCTACTCGCTCCTGGATAACCAGATTGAGAATGACTAAGCGTAATGGGTGGGTTCCTTCAGAGGAATGGTCCACGGACCTTGCGATTGTTGGTGGACTATTGTCTCGAATATACGCCTTGGAAAGTTGTAATAATTTGACAGATCAACTAAGAATGGGTCTTACAGCTCTGGAACGGTCCACTTTCGCTTGGAAAGTCCCTAGATTGGCCGGTATTGCGGTAATAACTTTTTGCAGTCATGAAAACTGTTCACAGTCACGTACACTGTTCACAGACAAGTCATCATGCCGCGTGGGTGAGGTCACATGATGATGTCCCTGAATGTCAGTGGCACTGATGTGTGTCCGCAGACATCATTGAGCAGGTGACCGCCGTGCAAGTGCGCATAGGTGTCTGCAAATTGTTACCCAGTTTGCAGACTAATTAAAAGTGCATCATGTGAGAATGGACATGCCCGGACATCCCAGGATACGACGCATCATCCATAGACACCCCATTGCCTGAACGGACACAAACGGTGTCCACTGACTGTTTATTGGGGGTTGAAAAAAAATGTATGAAACAATAATATACAAGATATGTATAGTATAAAGAATACATTTATTTATGAAAGGGATCCGGTATCCGAATGGGAAACATAAATGGGGGAATTTGGAATGTCTATACAATGATCATCATGGGAGGGAGGGAGATAAGCTTCTTCAAAAAGTCTTTCTTTTATATTTTGGACATTTGATGGGGTTGATTGATGTGGGCCCCCTTGACCCCCTTTCCCCTAGGTCTCCCAATCACCCTTGACATCTTGTTACCAACATTATAAACACAACCACTTGTGCAGACTTTCCATCAGCATTCATTTCATATGTGATGTCATCAATTATATTTGTGATGTCATATGTGATGTCCTGGATGTTAGTCTTGGCAGTGCATGGTGGTAGCGCAGGTTATAGTTGCTTAGCTTACCACAACTGGAGGATTTTTGGGTGTTTTCGGTTTTACTTGTTACCATAACGACCCTTTAACAACGTGTTTTTACTGAATATATAGATGAAATAAACTGAAATGTGTTTCTAGAAATTGGTTGATGTTAATTTACTTTCAACTACTTTTGACAATCTTTTACTGCAAATCATACATCTTGAATTAAAGAAAAGATCAGTTTCCACTAAAATGCATTTTGTTTTCTTTCTTTGCCTAGAGAGAAGAATATGCTCTGAAGAAGGGCTTGAAACATTTCAATTTGCACACTAACAGCTGAAAGGCTGTCTTTGAACAAAAGAGCACAACTGAAAGCAAACACAATGAATATACACAAAGGCAATCCTTGGAAGATGGTACAATAAGAAAAACCTGCAGTTCAGGGTTCTTAGGAACTGAACAAGCGCATGTTGGTAAATGTGTCTCAGATGCTACCTGATCTTTTTAGTGAACATAAATGTTGGGACTGTTCATTTAACATGTTAGATGTATTTTTATTCCTGTTAGAATTCTTGAAAAATGTAATATTGTGTCATTTAGGATCCATGACTACAGAGGAACATGCAAGTAGTTTCAACCAAATGAGTCACTGTAGAATTAAATGTGTTGTCTTCTTTTATTGTGTTTTGATGTTTGTTTGAATGATTTTACCTAAAATATATGCAAACTAAATATATGCCTAATGAATGCTGTGTAAGTGAAGTCTGTTGAAGTATTTGCACATCCTGCTGCTCACTATGATTGTTAGGCAGAAACCTGTGCAGTTCCCTCTGGGACCACTGCAAAAGATTTAGGACTACATGTGTTTGGCAGTAAACCCACTTGGTAGCAGTCTGTACCACACAGATTCACTTGGTAGCTGTGGCTGAGCAGTCAGACTTCCCTCAAGAAGAGTTAGGCAGTATACAGAGTATTCACAATAGATCAAAAAGAACACAGTAGAACAAGTAAACACTGACCAGTGCTTGGTGTAAAAGAGATATAATTATTTATTTAAAAACCACATCTAGAAAAACACACAGGCACTAATAGTAAGCAATTCAAAAACACGGTCATTAAAAGATATACACTCCCTTAGAAGAATATTGGACAAGTCTTGAGTAAAGCCCCACTTATTTTCAGACAGAGGTGAGCGCTTACATAGATGGCACTCTAATAATTTATTTTAAAAGGGAGAGAAAAGGAGATAATAAATTGAAACAGATCCCAACACTTTTTCATGAACACAACAAGAGAGGAAGGCAAAGTAACACTGTGAGTTTAGAGTCAGTAGGCTGAATCCACTTTAAGGGGATCAAAACGAAATGTGTCCAAGGTCACACGGTTGCAGTGCACAAGAGTCTTGCAAAGGTTCAAAAAGAGTTGGACCAAAAGAAAGGGACCAGTTAGAAGGTCAAGGCGGCCAGCCCAGTCCAGAAGGTTAAGGGGTTATTATTACCTTGTAGCAATCTTTAGAAAGGGAGGCCTCGCGGACACAGTACCTTAAAGTGGTGAGAATACTCCAGCGGGGGCAGTTGTTCCTGGCAGCAGATGCAAGTCGGTGCTTCATCCGGGGGAAGAGAGGATCTTGTCGGGGAGGAAGACAGGAGTCCGTTGCACTGCCAGGGAAGAAACCAGCCGCAGAGTTCTCAGGTACAAGGAGTGGTCCTTTTATTCGTGGTCCAGTGGTAAGTGGCTATCCGGTTGCCGGGGTGCTTGGCACGGGCAATTCGACCACAAGTCGGTCTGGGGTGCGAAGAGAAGAAGGTAAACTGGTTGTGCCCACAAGTCAGGGGAAGAAGCCTCTCCAGCCGGGAGATCTTCTCTGTCGTCGTGGAGGTGGTGAGTCGGTTCTGCAGGGCTCCACCGGTGGTGTCGTCGTAGTAGGTCGGCTTAGCTTCTCCCTCATCGGATTCTCAGGTCCTGTGGCGACTTCTGAAGTTCCAGTCCCCAAAGCCCTGCTTTTATGCAGCACACCCCCATTCACTCAGCCTAGCTGTCAATCAAATATGCTAAGTGGTGAGCCGGCCGGCTCACCACTTGGGCCAATCACACAAGAGTGCGACTTGAGTTACCAAGCTAACTCAGTCCTGGGTGCCTAAACCCCCTCCCACGCCCCCTTGGCACCCAGACAGAGTGGCACCACTTTTGGAGGCTTCTGTGGAGAAGCCCGGCAAAAAGTGGAACAAAGGGCTCGACTTGGGTTGGAGTCACAGAAGAGAACACAAACGCCATTTTAGAATCGAGTCTTGGCAAAAAATACCAACCGGTGAATTAATATTAAATAAATAAACCGGAGGTATGTTCGAGGCTATCGTAATTAATTAAATAAAGATAGTAGCCTCGAACAATGGGAAAATCCCATAGAGAAATATTCGCGGTTGAATATAAAAAGTAGTATCCACTGCCACCAGCCAAAACTCGATCAGGGGGGACTGAGACGTGCCCCCTCGACTAACAGACCCCGGGGCAATCGAATTGCCCCGACCAGTACGTCCACAATATGATGGTTTGTACTGGTTTCTGTTAATAATTTGGGACTAGTAAAGCCAATGGTGACTTTACATGCCCTGGGAGACAGTAGTCAGTCCCAGGGTATGGGGTCTATGGTGGGGTGTCACTATGACACCCCTGTGTACTGCACGGAGGGTGCTGTGTAACACACATAGTAAAAACATATGAGACCCTATGGAGTAAAGGACCCCATAGCCCATAAAACACATTAATAGTCAAAGGAACACCATAAATCATGTCCAAGAGTGGGAAAAAAAGAGTCTCACTCTTGGCAGGGGAAAAAAACAAACTCCAGAAATCCAGCAAAGCTGCCGGGGGACTCACTAGGTTAGTAAATTCAGCCTAAAGAGAGAATTCTCCCTAACAATGATTCACTCTCCTCAGAAAAGGTCTGGTGCATGGACAGTGCAGTTTCCATCTAGCACCACAAAGCTGATACAGTGGGGAGTTGTAGTTAGTTCAACCTTGGGCATATTGTCAATGGAAAAATAACTACATCAATTAGAGGTCACAAGAACAGAGACAACTGGCTTTATCAACACACACAATCAGCTCTTGCAATAGCTGATATTAGAAGTCTATATGACACATACTGTACACAAGATGACATAGAGGTGCATGTCTAAGCAGAATCTTAGAGATCTAGAGCAGGGTTTCACCTGAGTAACAGCCTCCAGATCCATTGCAATCACCCAGGTATGGATGTGACATGTTGAGTGTTTTTTGGTGAGGAACAAGTATTCCATTTTGGCAAGTATCTTTCTTTGATGTAGGCTCTGGACATCAAGGTCTGTATCAGGCTGAAGTTGAGATTTAGTTGATGGATGTCTTTCATTGAAGACATTTTCATGTAGACATTTTTTAACATCTGGGTAGTCATACACATGGAGATCATAGGTTAGATGATTTAATCCATGGCAGATTCTATAGGTGACAGGTAAAGGTGGTGATGTGGGCATGATGTATTCTTCTGGGCAACCTGATGGCAATATTCTTGGTAGAAGGCAAACCAGCAAATTACATACTCTCTGATGCCCATGTGCAATTTGTTGATGTGGGCTAGATGGTATACCAAGGGAAGGCTGAGGAGAAACATGAGAAGTACCAAGAGGTAGGGGTGTACATTGTCAATGATACAAAGTTAATTGTTTAGCACTTGGATGGTGCCTATCTCTGAGGGCCACCTGGGTCGGAAACCTACCTGATAGGTCTCCAGGAGGCCTTTGGAAATGAAGTGCACTAGTGCTTGGTGGTCTATGATTCTCTCAAGGATATTCCCTAGGAAAGGAATGTGGGTAATGAAGAGGTAGTTGCTTGCACCATAAGGGTATAGTGCTGTCTTTAAGCATAAGAGAGGATTTGCCCTTTTTTAAAGGAGGTTTTTGGGATGGTTCTTTGAGTGAGTTAACTGTGGTTGCTTATCAGGATGAGGAGTGCCTTGAGATGGTGCCTGGTAAGATGTCACTTGAAAAGGATGTGGTTTCAAGGGGTGTTATGGTCATTCAATGGTAGTCCATAATGTTTACAGGAGGCGTGTTGCATTGGAACGATTGAGAGGGGAGATGCTGAACTTCGTCATTGTCTTCAATGGAGTCCTTATTTCAGTTTTAAATTCAGCTATGGTGTTCTGCTAGTATAAGGGGTTTTAGAAGGATGTCCTCTGTCTGTGATTGTCAGGATGTGGGAAGTCTGGAGTTCTTTAACTAGTGTTAGGACAAATGGGTCTTCGGATCTGTGCCAGGTGGCTTCTTGCTTCGAGATGAACATTATGCCCATGGTAAGTTCTTGTGTTCACTAGTACACATATGTTTTGTGTATTTTCAGCTTTCTGGGCATGCCTATGGATGTTTGACTTTAGAGTGTGGTTGATTGCATATTGTACTGTTTTGGAATCTATATTGTATAGTCCTGACTGTGATGTATTCTATATAAGTTTTGGGTTGGGTTCAAATGGTTGCTTTGATATGATGGATGGTGAAGGAACATAAGTTGGTGTGGTGGGTTGAAACATAGGGATGTGCTGTGTTGGAGGGATGGTAAGATGAAGATGATGTAGTCTAGGATGGTGTCATTGTTGTGATATGGGTAGGTTTGGATTAAGATTCAGTGGGTCCAATAGGAAGATGAATGCTTCTTTCACGGTCTTGTTGGAAGTGATGCCTGGGAGGTTGATATCCATGAGGAAGATGTTGGCATGTATGAGTGGAATGGTGGACTAGGTGAGCAAGGTGTACATAGCAGGAGAGTGCTTCAACGCAGGTGATGGTGACCACTTCCCATCAGGTTCTGGCCAAGGCATTGCAGTTAAGGATCCCCAGGTTGCGGATAGATTTATTTATTTATTTGAATTTGTAAAGCGCACAAACAGCCCACAGACATCGAGGTGCTGAAACAGAGCTTAAGGATGCTTACTTGTTGGTTACAGTGAAGCCGCCCTAGTAAAAACTTGAATACATTTTGGTAGTTGCATGTTATGGTGCATTGCAGGTAGGTAGGTTTTGAGAACTCAAACAAAGAGGTTGGTCTTGATGGCTTTGCAGAATACAGTGTGGGATTCAATGGCTCTGAGGTGGGGAGGGAGCACATTCCAAAGGGTGTGCACAACTGAATGGAAGCTGGAGCCGCCCGCACGCCCTTTGTAAGTCCTAGGGACAGACAAGAGGTTAGAGTACTGTGATCTAGATGGTTTGTGAGAGACAGGTTTGGCGATCCTATGACTTAGGTAGGGAGGAGCAAGGTCATGGAGAGATTTGTGAGTCAGGGCCAGGACTTTGAAGATAATTCTTTGCTTAACAGGAAGCCAGTGGACTTGTCTTCTGAGTTCAGAGATGTGGTCTTTATGCGATAGGCCTGTGGCGGCTCTGAGTGCGTTATTCTAAACAGTTTGGAGTTTGGCTATATTCTTGGCAGTGGTATCAATGAATAAGGCATTACAATAGTCGAGTTTCAAACCAATGATGGCCCTAGCGATAGTGAGGCAGTTTTGTTGGGACAGGAATGGTTGGGTTGCATTGATAAGTTTGGAGTAATAGGCGGACATGGAGGTTATGGCATTGACCTGTCTGTTCATGGACATGTCAGGTTCTAGGTACACTCCAAGGGGTTTGATGGACTGAGATACAGTAATAGGGATACTGTCAATGACGAAGGAGGAGTACTGTTTGTTCAATTTATTTAGGGTGGACAGCGAGCCAACCAGCAGGAGCTCAGTTTTGTCACTATTAAGGCAGAGGCAGTTTTCTGACATCCAGGTTTGAATTGTTGAGTAGATTGAGTTTAAGGTTGTCTGGTCAGATGTGCAGTCACCTGGGAGAGGGATAAGTACCTGGGTGTCATCTGCATAATTTGTGTATGAGATACCCATGGAGTCAAGGATTTTGAACAGGGGCCTCGTAAAGAGGTTGTTAAGGGTGGGGATCGTGCAGGAGCCTTGCGGGACACCACACTTGATGGTGCTGGGGTCGGCACAGCAGGAGTCTGAGAAGACCTTCATAGATCTGTCTTGTAAAAATGACTCTATCCATTTGCAAGCATTGTCTGAGAAGTTGGCTATTGAGGATAGATGCTGGCAGAGAGTTTTGTGGTTGACTAAGTCAAATTCTGCCGACAGGTCAAGGAGCAGGAGGAGCGCAGGCTTGCCTTAGTCTCTGAGGTCATTGATTTGATTTTTCAGGTCAAGGAGAGCTGTTTCAGTCCCATGCCGTGGGCTGAAGACCACAGAGATTGTTGTCCTCTATAATTTTCTGTATTTGCAGGTAGGCTGTTTCATCCATAATTTTCAGTAGGAAGGGGACAGTAGTGCTCGGCCTGTAGTTTGTCTGGATGGCTGGGTCAAGTGAGGGTTTTTTGAGGAGTGGGCAAACACAGGCTTCCTTTAGATTTAGTGGGACTTCGCCAGAGCGAAAGGAGGCATTGATGAATAAGGTTATGATAGGGGCTAGTGAGGGAGCACAGTCTTTAATGACTTGCGCTGGGCATACATCCCCCTTGCAGTTGGAAGGTTTGATGGTTTGGAGGAGAGAGGTGACCTCTGAGACACTTACGTCTTTGAAGTCAAACTGGGGGGAGGGGTTGGGATACTTGGCCAGAGGATTGGTGCTTTGACTGCTGGTTATTAACTTGGAGATCTCCTTTTGGTGATTGAGTATTTTGGTTTGTAGGGTTTCAAGTTCATTAAGCATTGCAGACTGGATAGAGTTGCACCAGGATCCATCCTTCACTATTGGTGACGGTGGGGAAGGAGGGGTCTCCAGTTCTCTAAATATGGAGAAGATTTCATGGCTCTCTGATTTAGCACAGGCGATTCTGGCATTAAATGATGTTGCCTTGACATTGGTATTGGCGGTTTTGTAGAGTTTTGAAGAGGATTTGAATGCTAGTTGGGTGGCTTCTGTTGGATTGTTTGTGGTTGCCAATCAGGTCTGCAGATGAATATGGCAAGCCTGCATCCAGCACATAGGGGTTGATGAGATATGTCATTTTTCTGAATTTTGTATAGCTTTATATGCACTAATCATTAAACAGGATACGGTAATTCTGTTAGGTTTATATGATGAAGGAGAAGAATGGTGAACAGTTCTGTCTATGGACCCAACATTGCAACCAAGATAAGTATCTGACGAGCAGTTGTACCCATGTATTAATGATCATGTTTCGCATTAAAACTAAAGCAAGGTGCAGTGTAACCTAGAGTATGACAGTACTCATTGTCACGAGATGCCGACGAGGAAATCCATGACACCATCATAACATTATGTCAGTAAGGCATAATTCAGCCATCAGAATCTCCATGCAACACAGTAATATAACAAGTTGGGGAATGATACAGGATCTCTGAATAATATTGTCAAAGCAGAATTCCCTGTGGTACCCAATCTCACCTCCATTCTTGCAATATCCCCACAGAGGTGATACAAGTACAGAGCACAATCATTCAGTATGTAGATGATCGAGTGGTCTGTAGCTTCACAGAAGAGTAATGTAGGAGCGATTCAGTGACACTTTTTACAATACTTGCAGAAAAAGGATGCAAAGTAGATAAGGACAAGATGCAATATTGTCGGAAGGAAGTAGTGTACGTAGGACAAATAATATCAGTAGGAAGGACATTTACACCTGAATGGGCAACTGCTGTGAAAAATAATCCACAGTCCACCTCAGTGAAGACATCTTTTAGGACTATGCAATTATTGTAGGTCGTTGATTGTTGAATATTCCAGCTAAACCAAGCCCTTGTTGCTGGGTATAAAAGAAGGACTGAAAGTTAAGGGAATTATTCCCTGGACAGGAAAAATTATCACATGTTTTCAAGACCTACAAAATGTGATCAGTCAGGGACCAGTATTAGCGACACAACATTATGCCAAACTCTTTTTTTCTGGTCTCACATTCTAATTGCCACAAGGCACACATCCTTGTGCCACAAGCCCCTAGCTTACTACAGCAGGCTCTTAGATCCAGTAATATAGGGCCACTTCCCCTGTGAGAAGGCTCTAGCAGCAGCAGCATTCGTAATGCAGAAATCCTGGGTTGCCCAGTGTCTTTATTATATGCCAGAGATTAAGAGTAATTCAAAACCTTCAGGCCATCACCACTTTTGTTTTGCTTTGTCACCCCGAGTGGGATGGATATGCACAGACGTGTGTCCTATGCCTGCTGAGCCTAGAGACCCAAGCTGCTCCTCACTCATGAATGTCAATAAGGCTGAAACATGTTTGGGGATGTTGGTGGTCTCTTGCAGAAGGGATGTAACCAAGCTGATTGTGCTGGACTACCCCTTTTGGGGAGGGACCAAGCCTGATTTACATATGGTCTTTCACCTTTTGTAATGGCTTGGCAGGTGAAAATGATGGTCTGGAGGGTTGCCCAGAGTGATGCCAGAGGTTCAGATTAATTGAAAACCTTCCAGCCATCACCTCTTTTGTTTGGCTTTGAACACACATTTATTGTAGAGAGATCCAAATCAACCCTCACTAGACAAAGAGTGTCGGGCTTTGAGGTTATGTTGTCCAATACTTTCATTCACATTGTCGGGTGCTGCAGACTGAACCCGGCAACCTTTATTGCAGTACGTATCCAGCCAGCTGAGGAAGTTAATGACTGTGTAACATAGGAACGTTTTGAGGATGACCCAATACATGTGAGGGAGGATGCATTGGAATAGGTGGAGGCGCTTTTTGTTGATTGGTCATCAATGCACACGTGTTTTTCTTAGTTAGCTTTGCCTGAAATTAAAAGTTTCACAAAGCCTTATGGAAATAACAACAATTTTGTATTTGTATTTTATGTTATTTATAAAGCGCCTTACGCCAAAGCGCTGAACATCAAAACAACATGATACATAAAACAATAACAGTGGAAGCAACATGCAATAATGAATCAGTCCAACAAAACTGTGAGAAGAGCAATTAAACTGGAAGGAAGAGGGGAAACTTAGCAGTAGAACTGAGAGGGAGACGGAGGGGGGAGGAGGAGAAGGGGGAGGGGAGGGAAGTGGAAAAGGATGAGAGTGGGGAGGGGGAGAGATGAAGGCGATGATCAAGGGGAGAGAGGAAAGAAGGAGGAGGGCCAGAGGGGGGAAGGGGTTTCATGGCGGAGAATGGAGAAGGAGAGATTTAAGGTATGTGCGGAATGAGGACGAGGAAGGAATAGAGCGGGTAGATAGAGGTAAGGAGTTCCAGTGCAGGGGGGCAAGGAGCTGGAAGGAATGGAAGCGGGAGGGTGGATCTCGAAGAGCCATAGTTAAGTGTAGCCATTTAGAAATAGTGACTTATGTAGTGCTTTGAGGAGTATGCATACAGGTAGTTGAAATAGGGTACAAGCAAGACAGTGAGTCAGAGAGTTATTGAGGTAAACACAAGGGCTATGTGCCAAGATAGCGAGAGTCCCACCATGTTGGATCTAGGGACTAGTTGTAATATTTGCCTTTTTTTGGTAGTAGGAGAAGCAGCCCCAATTTGAAGGTGAGGGTCTGTACATGTTTAATAATAAGACATTAATTTTCTCCCCCTGAATGTTCAGACATCCAAGGTCGCAGGAAAATGCACTGAGCAGATAGCTGCTAATTGCATGAAGCATGCAGATCACAGGATCTGAAAACTGAAAATTGGGTGAGAGCCTAAAGATTATGGATGCAGCTGCACAGGCTGAATCTATGAGAATGAAGCAGGGTGTTCAGGGTGCCAAGTGGTAGAACTTCATTCCAGAGCAATACTGCCTCCATCAAAATGTGACCTGCCCATTTGAGTTGCAGGCGATGGCAAAAACAGGATACATATAAAAGCAAAATTCAGGCCCGATCAGTGGTGTTCTAATCACGTCATTCATGGGCACCTGGGTTCCTAGGCAGATAAGGGAGGAGACCTGCTGGTGATATATCGTGTTCTGAGATGGGAGTAGCAGGAGGTGATGGCAATTAAATTAACTACAACGTCAATCGAGCTATTTGTGCGTGCCAGAGTGTTTGGTATAATGAAAAGACCATTGTATTGCCGAGCAGGGGTGAGCTTGTCATTAATAATTACTCCCCGATTGGGTCTTGTTGGGGGTATGCACGTCACAATATGGTCCACACTGTCTTAACCAATGAGGAAGGTTTATTAGTGCAACAAAGTACCTGAGTATAATGCACCAATCAAATTATAGAGCTCTACGATGATTACAAATTAGGTCATTTCTGAGGGGTTGTCTTTAGATAAAGTGTAACCAATAGGGTAGTGAACAGTAGGGGGTGTTTAGATGCTTTTTATAGTTATTGACCAATGGGCAATTTGGGATTATGTTGTGAAAATAATAGGCTTATTTTATGTTAGTTGTGGTTTTCACTATAAAAGATGTAACCAGAAATAGATGAGCTGAGTTCTTAGTTTCATTTTGAGTTCCACAGGACTGATGGAAACTTCGGACATATTTGCATATACTAAACGTGTTTTCTTGCAAAGGCAGCACTGCTTATTTGACCCTCTTGGATTTGTTTTCATCAATCACGTTTTGGGTCCGTGCCTTCGATACGTTAAACCATATGTTCATTGGTGATAAATGAAAGCTCATCCTTATATGGGCTCTAATATTCACATAACCAGTACTTGAGCGTGTTTTCTTACATTACAAATTGGCTTTGGCATCCTTGCTGTGAGCAGGGTAGAACCATCTCTTGGTTGGCATATGATACAATTCGAACGTGGAGAAAACCTGAATAATGTTAATCAGAAATATAAAAGGAACATCTTTTTGTAGTGATAGCATGTTGGCGTTGATACTTGTTATTACTTGCATGATTAAAATAGCTAAAAACCCAAGTGAAAAATAATGCCCATCCGATCAATGACACATTTAAATAAATAGCACTGCCTAGATTATACAAGTTTGCTCCAGTGTCTGCTAACTCTGCATCTGTGCCTGGCAATATGGAAGTGAAATTTGCAAATAGCAACTTGTGTAACATGGGTTAATTTCCCAGTGAGTTGGTGCAAATGCCTGTTTTAGCTGTTCAGCCAGTTGTGTAAAATTGCCAAACAATGGGCTGACATGTGATTTGAACACATCTTCTTTCAACCATGATTCCTATAGACATCCTTGATATTTATGAGTTTATATTGAGAGGACAATTGCATTCAATAATCACTGCAAGCTTCCAATGCGTGTGTTATTATGTTTCCCAGGTGCTATCGACAATCACATCTGCTATCCCATACAAATGCACATGCATTACCATTAGCCTCTGATGTTCATGCTGCCAGTAATGCATTAGATTCCTACGCATTCCTCCTGCTTTCTCCACCTGCTAAACAAGGTGGATTGGATAGAAATCCATTGCAATTCTGCCTACCGTGTGCAAATGACAGTCGGCTTTTACAGAATTTGCAATACAAAGTGCAAACAAAAGGCACACAGAGGTATCTGCCTGCTTCTTAGATATTCTTGCTGCACTGTGTAGTGCAAATGACAAACATTGAATGGAGGGGAACCTCTTTCCATGTAATTGCAACGTTACATGTCTTCTCCATGCAATGTATACAGACTTGAAAAATGAGCCCCTCATTTCTGCAGATAACTGAAGTTGGATAGGCCTGGTGCATATTCCTAACTGATGACGATTGTACAGTACAGATCATTGAGAGTCAGGGAGCGTATGTAAAACACAAGAGATCCATTCTAAATGCCATTTGCTAAGTTTATTGTCCGACCAAGAGCAATGCAGAATGAATAATGCAAACCATCCGTGTAATCATACAGAATATGTGATAGCTGTCCATGTGAATAAAATCAGAGAAGTTTTTTTCTGAAATGTGATGAATTGGTTGAACTTTTATGAAATCTGTCAATTGAAAATACGTTTTTAACTGGAAAATGTGAGCGAATCTATATCATCCATCATTTTACTAAACCCCACATCACAGCCAATAGAGGTTCTTTTTCCGAGCTTAGAAACTGAAATGTTCAAAAAGGAAGGTTTGCATTCAAGTAATAGAAAGTATATTTTAGTCCTTTCTTGGTTATCTACCACCAAGATTATACCAATACCATCATTACATATATTAAATATTAAATAAACACTGCAACTTCTAATAATGAGCACAGCTTTTTATTTTTCAAAACATTTTAAATACTCATTAGCATCACTGAAAACAACGGAGATGAATTCAAAATCAACCACAAAAGGGTGAGGAGATAACAAAAATTATTAAAAACATACTTTCAAAATGTAAGTACACCAATCGTCTGTCACACACACATGCAAACACACACATATACACACACACACACACACACACACACACACCACTTTGGCAGACAAACATATCAAAGAATGCAATGAAAATGTACAAAACAAATACATATGAACACCCATACATGCATGTCACACTTAAATGTAACAAAAGAGTTGATGGGTGGAAGGTTTAGAAATAATCTAAACCTCTGGCATGACTCTGGGCAACCCTCCAGACCATTGTTCTTCGCCTGCCAAGCCATTACAAAAGGGCAAAGGCCATATGCAAATCAGGAATGGTCCCACCCCAAAAAGGGGCATCCAGCCCGAACTGACTGATCACATCCCTACTGCAAAAGACCAGAATCATCCCCAGACATGTTGCAGCCTCGTTGGGCCTCATCAGTGAGGAGTAGCTTGGGTCTATAGGCCCAGCAAGCACAGGACCCAAGTCAGGGCATACCCGTTCCACTTGGGGTGACTATAGCAAAACAAAAGAGGTGATGGCTGGAAGGTTTAGAAATGAATCTTAACCTCTGGCATTGCTCTGGACCACACCATCATTCTTTGCCTGCCAAGCCATTAGAAAAGAGGAAAGACCATATGCAAATCCGTCTTGGTCTCACCCCAAAAGGTGCAGTCCAGCCCAAACTACTTGGTCACATGCCTTGCGGACGAGACCACATTCATCCCCAGGTATGTTTCAGTCTGGTTGGGCATCATCAGTGAGGAGTAGCTTGGGTCTCTAGGCCCAGCAGGCCAAAACATGTCTGGGGATGCTTTTGGTCACGTAAAAGGGGGAAATGAAAGTGGGACACCAAGGAGCAAAGCCCTAGTGGGTACAAATTACAGTGGGGCACCCAGGAGCAAAACTAAAGCATGCAATCACTGGGGCGGTGCTTGGGTGGGGGGCTCCAGTACAGTGTAAGGTAGAAAGGAGAATGGTGAGTAATCTAGTGAGGGCTGCAAATAACTAAGGCACCTTACCAGCACATATCATGGTCTGGCAAGGCACAATAAGGACAAAACAATGCACAAAAGGCATAACAAATAATTAGATGACAAAGCCTATCAATGGATACAAACTGGTCTCCACTCCACACTCCTGCTACTGTCCTCTGCAAACAGCTCCCATTTTACCTTCGTGCTTTGCAACTGTCAACCCTTCTCTCTCTCGCCCTCTCTCCCTCTCCCTCTTGCTTTCTCTCAGCCTCTCTCTTTCTCTCTTTCTTTCTCCATCGCTCTCTCTTGCACTTTTCCCAGTATGAACAGTGTGCACTTTGTGCCATAAAGAGCAATGAATTGGCAGATGAGGGATGGGAACAGACTTGGGACTCAACTTATTACACTAAGCAGTGCTTAGGGTTACGGAAGGCATTCACTTTTGATTTCAGAGAAGTAGCTGTCTGACATATGGAAACCTCAGGCACTCACTTCACCTTCTTTAATATGCTGGTTGGCAGATGGTGCACTGTAAGAAACTTCACTCTAATGTGTTTATGTGCAGTACCCAGTGAGCCCTGCTGGCACTTGCGCATTGCCAAACAGTGGCATTTGTCTGGTCCTTGTTTGACAATCACAGTGGGGAAATAATCTGTTTATTTCTCCCAGAGGCATACACACGTGTCTCCAAAATACCTCAATCCTCTCACCAAAGAACACATATCTACAGGCCAACAATAAATCCTCACAACCAACAGCACCCCTTCACCTGGTGCTGGTGCAGCTCGGTAACTTTTATTTCAGAATGATGCTAAAACCCCACAGACTGCTTTTCATGGGTAGGTGGATGAGATGAGGAGCTGGAAAGTTAGAACGTGGAGTTTGGATTCCTCAAAGTGCCACACAAAGCTGTGTGTTTAACCCATTTGCCTAAATAGGGACTAGAGAACTAGACAGTGAAAAAAGGATTTTGGGTGATGGAGGGAGGGTTGGTATAGCATGCCAATCTCACATCACTGCCATCTTGCATTAGCCCCAGGGTGCACTATGCATGATTCCTCAGCCTAGGGATCCCTAGTAATCTGACACATCATTAATTCTCAAGCAGATATACAGTATGTATGTAATTTTAGAGAGTGCCCTTCAAGAGATAGGGAAGACATTCTGTAAAATGCTGAGAGAAATTGCAGAGGAGAGTTTGCTGTAACTGTATAAAAGGTAAGGCTTCTGGAGTGAAAAGCAATTCAACCACAGCAGGATGAAGTAACTGAAGAAGAAGACAACCAGAAATGCCTGCAGACCGTTTGCAACAATGTGAAGTGACAACTGCAGTCCTGACCCCATATTCTATACAACAGAGGAGCTCCAAAGAGTATGACTCCTTACCTTTGGCTGGTGGTAACAACCAGTCCCAAGAAGAACTTTAAATTGAGCCATCTCCTAAGGTCCGAGGAGTTTCCCAAGCTGTGTAACCCCAATATCAGGAGACCTGCTGCCCATTTCGAGTGCATCATACTGGAAAGGCTGAATGCATCCAAATCTTTGCTGTACCTGTAAAGCAACACTAGAGATCCGATCTAACTCACCCAGACCCCCTCACAAATGTGGGGGACTGAAGTGAGCAAAGAAGATTGACCAGATGAGCTGTGTCCTTTGTTGGTGCTGCAGAAAAGGCACCAAAACCACAGAGTGAACTAAGAATTTGCTGAAAGTCGTGCCACAGGTCCTCCCCTGAGACTAATGCTGAGAGATCCCTTCTATTACCCTGCATTTAGTCATCCGACCAAGGAATCCAAAGGTCAGGTCGAGACCTGCAACATCGCTGAGCATCTAGCAAAACCAGTTTCTTCTAAACTAAGGTACTGTAGAGAAAAAGGTATTCCTTACCTGATTCCAACAAGTTGCTCTAGAGCGTTGGCATGCACCTAGAGGTGCCCAGGGTCACCCCCTCTTACCTCGGAATCAAGCTGCTGCTTGTGTCCCTTCATCAAGTAATTTTCAGGTCTCCCTTATTGGTTGTTAACCTGCTGCTTATATAACACTAGAGACAGGAGGAAATCTCTGGAACTGTTTCATATTCTTCTGCATGTCAAGACTTTGAGCCCTCTCTGAACTACCTATAGATAGGGTTGTGTTGTTGAACTTAAAAGACTTGTTGTGCGAAGAAACCCTCTCTAAAACATTGAACCAATCTAATATTACTATATGTGTTTGCAGAGTAAATCTATTGCCGTATAAACTGTAAGAAACCGCAGGTGTGCATAATAACCGATAATATGATAACATTGTCTTCTCCCTTTCTAACATTGCTACAAATGAAACTGCGAACAAACAGAAAAGTGAAAGTGTCCTTTGAAGTGTATTTTCAAGTATTCCAAAATGTTCTAGTCTAAATGTCTAAAGTATTTAAAGTGATTCTGGTGCATATATAATAAATCTCAGAGAAAAAATGTTGTTAAAGGGAAGTTATAATTTGCACTAATAAAAACCTATCAAATTCAGTGGAAAAACTTTGTTAAAGGGATACTATTTTTACAATTAAAATCAAACCCCTCCCCAGGGATTCCATGATGGCTGCCACCCTGTGAGGTCGCTTACCCCCTGCGCTCCGTTCACGCAGAAAAATAAAAGGCTGAAATGAGAGTTTTCAACCATAAAAGACCTCCAATCTACCACTGTTATGAACAGGAAAACTACACAGAAAGCTGAAATATAACAGGGCTGATACTGGCCCAGGATTAACCCTGCACGCAGTCTGCAAATCAGACAATTGGAAAGCCAAGCAGAGCCGGAACGAATCTCCGATCCACAGCTGCAATCTGAAAGGTCCTGCCCGCCATCACAGCGGACAGCAGCATCGGAGCAGATGCAGCGCCACGGTCCGCGACAGCCCCCTTTACACCCCAGGCCTCCGAGGTGAGGACAACCCCCAGTGACGGACACAGCGGCAGGACTTGGAGCAGAGGGAGGAGAACGGGGGAACGACCGGCGCGGAACAGAAGCAGCAACTCCAAGGCCCATGGCTGTGGTCCCTTGCCAGCAAATGGACCGACTGAGGAAGGGAGCCTGGCAAGATCGCAACTACTAGAGCAGTTTGGGAGCACCCACAAGGGACAGGAGGGACACCGAGCAGCCGGTGACTCACTGCTGGGGAGGCCCCTGACCCGACTGAAAAGCCGAACAGAGCAGAGATACAAGCTTCGGAGCCGGCCCTCCTGGGAAACCCGGCGTAAGGTAGAACACAGGCAAAGAGGGATTACGCACTTGGACATTGTAGCCCAGATACTGTCCCACTAGAGAACGGACGATGAAACTTGCACGAGTCCCCCAGTTGAAAGAGACCCCTAGCGATTCCAGGTCCAACGGAGCGCCCGGGATCCCAGACATGTGAAAGCAGGCTGACATGCCTGTGGGTACAGGAATTGAAAAAAGAAGATCAGCGGAAGGCCCGAGACGCAAGTGGGGGTGACATTGGAGGCTGAAGCCAATGCATGCGTGCCAACGGTAGGCAGGAGGGAAGAGAGAGGGCAAGTCTTGTGAAGATACCACTGCAAACTCATAGCCAGGCACCAAGTTTTCAGCCCCACTGTATACTGCCACAAGAGAGTACACCAGGCTACAGGCGCACTCAGGGAAAAGCTCCACATGACATCAAGCTTCCAGGGCCAACCCACACAACTCTCAAGCCCAGGAGAAAGAGACACCAACCATGGGACAACCATCTTGTTTTCCCCCTCTGGCTGAAGGTCCTGAGCGGAAGACACAGATGCCAGTGACCAAAACCAGAAACATCCCACCCAGAGCTATGGTCACCACCAAATCACGTGCCAGACAACTGGAGCACTGCTGGAGACGTTAGGCAGATCAACTACAATACCCTTTGGAAACACTACAGGCAATTAGGACTATAAGTGTAAGCACAATTTCACCTTTGGTACAAGCCTGTACTACACAGTAAAGTGGTAGCAATGGCTGAGCAGCCAGACTTATCTCAAGAGTTTGAGTGAGGAGTAGAACAAGTTACACAAAGGACCAACAAATACAGTGATTCAATTATACACTTACTTAAGGTTTCTTGGTAAAAGAATACACTTTTATTTACTCAATAAACCACAAAAATATAACCAGTAAGTAAATGATCAAGTTTAGCTCCAAATGAAGTGGGAGCAAAATGGCACTTCAGATACTTAATAAAGGGGTAAGAAGACAAGGTTATAAGAAGAGACAGCACAAATACATCCATAGGCAGAAAAAGGGTTTCAGTTAAATACAACCAGCAATTCTTCTCAATAGACCTGGGGCAAAGTCAATGGTTCAGAGTCTTTTGTATAGGATAGCACAGTTATGGTATATAATGGTTAAGTCTTTGCCACAGAGTTTAGAAGAATTTGGCTAGGTGAAAAGTTTGATGAATGTTTAGGGAAAAACAAGCCTTCATAGTTGAGGAAAGTTTCACACACTTTCTCGATGGCCAAAAATATTTCTGGACCGACATTTGCACAGTACCTTATTAATGAAGAAAGCTGTAGCTGGGGCAGTTTTCCCTGGCAGTTCAAGCAGATGTCGCTGTCCCTGAGCTTCAGTCGTGGGGACAAGAAGGAGGACATCGGGAGGTTCATGCACTGCCCAGGGATGAGGCCAAAAGCTGTAGCAAGACGTTGGTTTAAGGTGTGAGTGCCTTAAAGTCCACGAGCTGGTTTCCTTCCCTCTGGCTATCCGGTTTTCAACAGCACTCTGATGAAAATTCGACCAGATGTGGACGGTGTCCAAGTGGCTTGGGAGTTGGTTGTTCCAACCAAACTCAAAGGAAGAAGTTACTCTTGAAGGGGTTCTCTGTCGATGGAGTTTCAGGCAATTTGGACCTGCAGCAGGGCTTCAACGGTTGTCCAGGAGTTGCAGCAGTCCTCTTCCTTCAGTTCGTGTTAGGTTCTTTCGTTCCAATAGTCGACTCTGCTTTCCAAGTCCCAGAGACCTGCTTTTAAACAGTTTTCCCCCATTCATTCCAGCCTGGCTGTCACTCACACTTGCCGGACAGCCAGCTGGGCAATCACACCAGAGGGCATTCAGGTCTCCTAGGAGACTAAGCACAGGGAGTTTCGGCCACCTCCCTCACATCCTGTCCACCCTAGACACTCAGGCACCAGAGGAAGGCTTCATCACTGAAGCCTGCCAAAGGCCAACGGACAAAGGGACCAAACCTGATTTGGCGCGCAGAGACAAACACAAGAAGGTCTTTTCTTAAAAGAAATGGGGAAAAAAGATAACCGGAACCTCTTTTTACAGATAGGACTTGGGCGCCATATTGAAAAACATGGCTACCTCCGATTTTTAGCTACCATTGTTAGCGGTCGGGAAAATTCATTGTAGTTTGATCTAAACCACTGCGATCAGCCATTTAAAGTAGTAATGGGTAACATTTTACTGTTACATGAGTGTTTTGACTCATGGGGAAGCTAAGCAACCCCTCCAGCACTCTATAGGAAGATAGGGTGTGCAGAGTCAGTAAATCTAAAGAGACTATTAAAGTCAAATTATCTTTACAGGCTCTTGTAGCTGGTAGTCAGTCCCAGAGAAGGTATTTAAACCTTGGGAAGTCTAAAAGACATCCCTGTGCCACTGTACTGAAGGTGCTGTGTGACACACAGAAAAAGATGATGCCACTGGAGTAGTTTTAAAACTCCATAACCAAAGAACACAAACGTTAAACACACACAAAATACATGAAAACGTGGGAAAAAAAGGCTCACACTCTTCCCAGGTACAAAAAATCTAATACTCGAAATCCAGCAAAGTTGCTGGGGGTTTCAAAAGTCAAGGGAAATTAGCACATATTGAGAATTCTCCCTAACAGAGACAGCTCCGATCAGAAACACACCAAAGTGAGGACACCACTAGACAACAAGGTAGAAAAGAAAATATGACAGCAGGCACGGACATGGCGCTCAATAAGGAAGAATTGCAAGAATGCCTGAAAATCATGGAATCCAGAATGATGGACGCCCTCCAAACCCAACTGAATACTATAAGAGAAGATTTGAGGTCCTCCCTCCAAGAGGTGAAGGAAGATACTACTGAATTGGGGGACAGAGTGGACATCACAGAGGCAACCTATCAAAGGTCGCTGAAGAGTCAAAACAAAACAGCATCCTCCTAGAACAGATCGCCAGGGTGACCCATAACTTAGAATTACAGGTAGAAGACCTGAAAACAGGTCCTGAAGATCAAACATCAAGGTCAACGGCCTGGGAGAAACAATCGAGGACAAGGATCTGAAAGAAACAATGCAACACTGCTTGAGCAGCCTCCTCTCAGGCACACAACTGGAAGAGGTACTTATCGACAGGGTGCACAGAGTGGGACCCAATTAAGGAGATCCAGGAGAAAGACCTAGGGACATCCTTCTAGCAATGACCTTGTATGTAATGAAGGAAGAGATCCTACCAGCAGCAAGGAAGCAGAAGAGTCTCACCATTAAAGGAATACAAGCTCAATTATACTGAGACCTAGCCCCCTCTACTCTCCACAAGAGGAGGCTGATGCAGTAGGTAACCAGAGCGTTATCAACTAAAGTATTCTCGTATATAGGGGCATACCCCTTCGGGCTGACATTCATGTGGGAAGGCAAGCTCCAGAGAATCTCCACATGCAAGCAGGGCATGTACCTACTACAAATAAAGGAGGTGCCACACACCCGCATGGACAGGGGTGGGTTCCACAATCAGATCGGGGAAAGACCAAAACAATGGGATTGGTCGGTGCTTCCCAAAAGAAGGTGAGGCAGGGACACCAACCTGAAAGGGCCCACACTATAATGTGAACTGGAGGTAGAATGCCACCAAAGACATTAAATGATTGGAGTCAACAAAGGGACATATCTGTAAGACTGAGAGACAGAGATAACCATCCCGGGAGAGTGGAGTGGGGTGAGGCAAATACCCCGGAATCAACCTTTAGGACATTCAAATGCCTGCACTGGGAAGGGCTTGGGATACATGTCAGACCCAACGCCCTGAGAGGAAACCGGGGAGACACTAAGATGCCTCGGTCCAACGAAACAGCGAAAGAAAAAGGGAGGGGGGAGGAACCAGAGGGAGATGGTTGGGGAGACGGTTGACGCTAAGGTTAAAGAAGACTGTATCACGGTACACTTTCCATGGTTGGAAAAAACCAGTCATTTTTTAGGGTAGAAGGCACAACAATTCCTTAAAAAGAAAGAGGCAATGGAGGGAAAGATGTCAAACTTGAATATTATTACCCTGAACTTACAGGATCTGAATTCCCCGGTGAAGAGGCACTCCATCCTAATGAGACTAAGCAAACTCAAAGTATCAATAACCTTCCTACAAGAAACTCACCTACTCAAGATAAAACAATATTATGCCTCCGGGGGGAAGAAAACCAAAGGTGTGGCCATTCTTTTAGGGGCCAGTGTTCCTGTTAAATGGTCTGCGGCTTCATAGCATCCAAATTCTCTATGGGAGAGCATTTTTACACCAAAGCTTTATCCTTTTTGTGACAGTGTTTTGTCAGATGATATGTCATCCCAGATGTCTTTCAGCTCTGTTTTCTCAGCTTTGGTTAGGTAGGCTGTGACATATTGTTCAACAGCAGTGGAATTGTCTGCAATGTACTATACATCTATGTTTGCATTCCACAAAGGGGTAATGATTGCATTGTAAACATGTATGTACTTTGATGCTTTGCTTCTTTTAATGCAGTATGTGTTCTTAGGTGATTTTACTTTCACACTGTTTCTAACAGAAGACATGAAGCTGCTTACTTGTCCTTTTGCTGAACCTGGTCTAGGAAAACCAAAGACGCATTTGGTGTATTATTTTCCTTTGTTTTTATATCTATGTCGACAATACTTGCACAGTTACGTCTTTGAAACCGCATAATATGTGCATGTAGCTCAGTATGTGCACTTTCTGAAGGGATTTCGCAAGTGACATATTTGTGAATGGACTGCAAACCAGTGGCATCATAGTCCTGACCAAATTTAGGAGCATATTTTAATGACAAAAGCAAATGGATGTGTGGTGCTCCTCTGGATTGATATTCTTTTCTCCAAAAGAAGTGTTGCATTTGTCGGGCGGGAGGAGAGGAATTGCTTTATTACAGATGAAGTGCAGCAAGGCAATAAAGTGGTGGTGGAAGTACCTTGAGAGATTCAGTGGGTCAAGTGAGCAGAGTTCTCCTGAAGTTTGTCATGTCTATCCCTGCTTTGTTTTAATTTGCTATGCGTAAGAAGTCATGCAAGTCTTCCCATGCATATTCTGCACAACTTAATATGACAAACCATGTGGGTGGGCCAAGGTTGCGCAGCATACAACCTACATCTGCATGACGTCAGAACCAATATTCTTTCATACAATGCATGTTTGCCAAGAGATTTGTGATATTTGACTGCACAACCTCCTATTTGTCTTGCACCTTTTGAAGTAGATGCGTAGTAGACATGTTTAAAACATTGGAACCTATTTTCAATGTGTGTGAAACTCTGTAACATAGAGTTGCTAGTTCACTTTCAAACAGGAGGTGGAATATGTATTCAATGTTTTTTCTGAATCTGGGGTCTTCATAATACATTTGTAAAGAGCGATATTCTGATGCTGTTATTTGTGTGCATCTTTCATCATGCCTGTTAGGACAGTTTTTCTGAAGTCCACTAAGGGCTTAGCAAAACCATTCAACTGAGGCAATACAAGACTAAACTCTTAGTATAAGGCTGTACCACCTGAGTTCAGGGTAGCATAGACAGAGCAGCCAGGCTTATCTTAGGACGGAGAGAGGGCAGTAGACACAGTGCATGTGAAATTGTAATACGAATGATCCAAAGAAACACTGAAACACTATTTATATAAATACAGGTAGGCCCAGATAAATCTAGGGGTAAGTAAGTACTAAAACATTATAAGAAATCACAGTATAAAAACACCACACTATACTTGAAAGCACACATACGCAAGTATAAACCTTATTTGGAACACAAACAGTAGTTCTAGGGAAGTCAAAACCTTGTTATACACATTTAGTATAGGTTAAGCCTATTCTTTGGGAGTAAAAGACCAATGGTTACTATCAGATTACATTTGGTAATACAAGGGCAGTAGGCCCTTCCATTTGTACAGTAACTCTTGGAACCCATTGCATAAATAGTCAACTGGACAATATACTTTTGTTGAATAGTGAAACACTTATCCTAGGTGCAGTAAAAACCTATAACTACTTTTGTCATAACACACAGTTATACTAGGTGAGTAAAACCAAAGGATGTAATATACAATTACAGATGCTTTTCAAATCAGGGAACCCCAGATTGAGGTAAGCAATAATTCTGCTAACTTATTTTGGATGGCACACAGCTAACACAAGGTAAGTAAAACCCACACACTTTAACTTCACAACGAAGGGGAAAGTAAAACCCAATGTCACACTTTACTAAATAGTTATTCTAGGTAGGCAACAACCTAATATAGAGTTATTAGAACAGGCTAGCAGCAAGTCAGGGAACCAAGACCCAGTTGGGGGACACTCATATAGTTAACCTAACAGGACTAACCTGGTGATACCAACAGTTGGAGGACACTCATACAATTACTCTTCAGGAATAAGCTGGTGAAACCAACAGATTACTTTTGTAAAGAGGGATAACCTAATCACAGGAGAGTAAAATACCTTCACATCTACTTTCTATTAGACTGGCAACATAGTGGCCAAGGAAAGAAAGATGTTAACCATACTTTTAAGAATAGTGCATCACACATTCAAGATCAGTAAGAACTTTTGTAACTGTTCACTCTTGGAATTACAGTTACCAACCAACTCTTTTCAATAATTAAACCACTTGATTTCTTTTCTAGGCAGAAGTCCAAATCCCTTCAAAGTCTTTCCCTTATTCTTTGAGTGAGCATGAGTGTTCTCAGTGGCAGTGGGGGTGGCAGGGTCAATAGGACTAGTGACCAACAGGCAGTGTTAGAATAAGTTCTTTGATAGCAAAAGTCAGAGTTCCTTAGGAAAACTGGGCAAACAGATGAGTACTTTAATTTTAGATTTAGAAGAGGGTCCAGGGGCTTCACAGAAGACATCCCAGAAGGATTCTAGCAGTGGAAATGGGTGCACTGAATGAGGGACCTCCCAATCACAGAAAACACCCCAGGAATACACAGTAATCCCAAAAGGCTTAAGGTAAGTATATAGCCAGGCCAACACAGTACCTCAGCAATGAAGAAGAGATTGCAGCAGGAGAACTTCAGGGACTGCAGCCAAATACCCGGTCAGTGGATTCCTTGTCCTGGAGACTGAACACAAGACCTCAGAAAGGACTTTACAGCAGGGATCAGTGAAGAAGGCTCTAGGTAAGATTTCCTTCATGGCCGAATGCAGTTCTGTGGATTTGGTGCCTTTTCAAGGAGCACAGAAGAAGACAAAACATCACAGTTGAATTCTTCTTGTTAAAAAGGTCCAGCACTCTTGTGAGGGGAATGTACGGACTTGATTCATGTTTGTGGAGATACACTAGGAAGTCCACGAAGTTTCAGCATGATTCGGAAATCAGAAGACCGTGCACTGCACAGTGCTTGGAGGTCCCATGCTATTGGGGTATTGCAAGAACACAAGGTCACAACAACCCATGGGATTGCTGAAAATGCAGGTCTTCTTGAGTCTAGTAGGTCTCATCAGGCTCTGAGTTTGAGTCGTCGTGTTCGGAGACCCCAGGTTGATTGGAAGGAAGGGCTACAGCAGGCTCCAGTTACACAGCTGGCTTACCAGTCGCTGGAAATCATCTTTGCCGCTTTTCCTTCGTCATCCTCTTCAGTTTTCTATTTCAGTGTATGAATAACAGGAAGAATACTACTACAGTACTGCACCTACTTTGTTTGATGTGAAGTAGGTTTCTTCTGGTTTTTATCTTCCAGTAGAGAGGTTTCTGTCTTTCAGGAGGCTGTTCTTCACTGCAATTGTGAAAGAAGAAAATTATTTGGTATGTGTGTTAATGGCACAATAATTGTACTAAGAGAACACATTATTTTACATTGTAGGAGGATTTTTTAGTAATAAGAGTTAGTAACATTGCACTTGATTATGAATATGGTTGTAACACTGCAGACAGGTTGCCAAGGGATTCTTAGTACTTGTTTGGTAGGAAGCTTCCAAGTGTAACTAGGATATTACAGGCCATGTCAGCCTGGAAAGTCAGGTGTTGGAAAATGTTAGTCTGCATGTTTGTACAATTGTACAGTACTGTATAGGAATGGGGACTTGGGAGCATCAGCATTGTTGGTATGGGATCCAGTGGTGCTGTGATAAGTATGGCCCATGGCTGCAGTTATCAAAGTCTGTGAGTGTTGCAATATTTGCATTGGAAATGGAGTAGTGCAAGTCCTAGTAGGGTGATAAAAAGGCAGAAGCCCAGAAGGATGTTCAGATTAGAAAGAAGAATGTTAGTCTGTGGTTTTTTTATAAACTTTCCCCACACATAGATGCTTGCTGTATGACTGCCATTGCAGTATGTTGCAGAAATGCTTTCCTGTTCCTTTCATGTATTTATCAGAATTTACAGATAGCACTGTTGCCACTGTAGACATGCATGTATTTGCTTCCCTTCAAATGGTGCTGAAATGAGCAGTTGTAAACGCAGTGTATTTTGTCAATTTTGCAATCTATGTGCTTGCCATGCTTTGGTAACAATCATGCTGTTTTCGTTTTCTGTGTGCATTCTGGGCATTTTTCAGCAGGTGTGTTAGTGGGAGAAGTGGTTGTAAAAGTGACAAAAGGAAGGAAGAAAATAACAGTTTGTACATTAGAATGGGTAATATTGGCAAGCATGCATGTCGTGGTAATATATTGAAGTTTCAAATAGGATCTGCCACTTGAACATGCTGTGCAAATGTTCCCAATGTGGTTTTCTTGCTGCTGAAATTGAAATATTTGTTTTGCAACTGTTATGCAAGTGGGCATTAAAAGAAAACTTTGAAAGCACACAGCATTGTAAATAACTGTCACTCGATGTCAGGAGATGGGGAAAAAGGGAGTATGATTATTGAGTAGGTTATGCAGTGTAAGTGGCAGGTATCCAGTTCCTATACATTTGTAAAAGAGTTGCAAATGTATTCTACAAAATATATGCATACCTGTACTTTGTGTTGATGGATGCAGATGTGGATGAATCTGGAAGCAGAAATCTTGGACAGTTTTACTGTACTTTTTGAGAGAGGTGTTTTGGAATAAGAGGAGACTTATACAGGGGTGCATATTGCCCTCCAACCTCTTCAACCTATTCATTTTAGACATGAAGGATAATTTCATATGGCTCACTGCAGATGCTCCCAAGTTAGGCTCTCAGCAGATTCCCTGGTGTTACTATCACAAACTCCAAAAGGTCTTCAGAAGCTATTAGATGGGTTGAGCTCCTATGCACAAAAAAATCATATGACGATCAACCTTGAAAAAACACAAATCATTGAATGTGTTAAGTCAGTAGTGTCAAGAGCTTACACATAGACATTGCAAGAAATTAAACTTTTAGTTGCACAGCAATATAAATATTTAGGCGCCATTGGCAATAATCAATCGAATGAGAAGTTATGCTTGGTCAGTATAGACAGCAAACTGACAACTATTGGTTCTCAGGCTAAGGTACTGCTGTACAAATTTGATATTCACTTGCAGCCATGTGATGACATACTACAATCAAAAAGCTGTGCCCATTTTAACATATGCAGCTAAAACAAAGTCACCAAGAGAACAATTATTTCAGGACAAAATAGAGGCCCAATTTTGGTGAAAGGTCTTAATCTTACCAACTCCAATCTCACTAATAAGTTCTGAATTAGGAGCACTTTCAGTTTTTGTTTGTCTATTTATGGAAGTTGTGCTTCTTGCTTAGAAAATGTCTTTAAGGGAATAATTTAAACACTCTTCTAAGCATTTTGGCTGTATATTTGCTAACATCAAATCATGACTTTCCACTGAAATGGAGAACTTTCACACTGAACGCCTTAGCAGATGCTGATATTTCGTTTGAGCTTTTAATGCATAACCCGTAGCGTGCCAAAAAAAATGGTATCAATATGATTGGATATGCACCCAAAATAAATGCAACTCTTAAATAGATTTCTATCCTATACTATCTGGACACAAATAAATTACGCACCATGGCTGAATATCTAAGCAAATGTCCTTCTCTGCACTTTAGAAGCCAGTATATGAGACTGAACCTATGGCAGACAAAGGATATTTTAACCCGACGAGGCATCATTGCTAAAGAAGAAAATATTTGCTGATTTTGTAAGGCCAAAGCTCAACGGGAAACTTTGCAGCATATGGTAGTTGAATGTCCAACTTTAGTTCAGAGGTGTAATATCTGTTTTAAATGGTTGTTCAAGGACTATCAAACCATGTCAATTAGCAATACTTGGCACAACATTTTTAGCTCAAGTCGAACATCAGTCAGAATAGCTGCAATTCAATTGTTAGAATCCATTCAATTAAATAACAACAATATTGTGTACAAAATCTAGAATGTGTAGCTAATGCTTACAAATATTTATATAGTACACAATGATTAGCAACAGAATGACAGTTGAACATAATTACAAGTGGTACATTTTTTCATAAAATCCGATCAAATGTGTCCATGTATGATATTTAGTGTTTGGTGTTCTTTATAAAGTTTATTTTTTATGCTTAAAAGGATATATCTGTTTGTATTAGACATTTTGTTTTCATGTGAATTGTAATATTCATAGCAAAAACTTTTCTTAGCATGTTTTAACAAATTATCATCAATTTTAAATGCAAATATTTATTTTAACAGTTGTGAAGAAATTGTGTTTTATTAGATGTTTGTCTGTGTTTCTTAGCAATGTCGTTTTTTAGAAATATTTGTATTAGACCTTATCTTGTTTTTATCACCTTTGTATAAATAAATGTTTTCACCATCATTATTGTGTAAAACTGAAAAAAATGCTGTATGCATAATTATACCTTGAAAGGTTGAATTTTATTCAGCCAAAACAATAAATAAAAAATAAACAAATAAGAGGAGACCTGTACTCTGAGTGTTCAACACTACATCTAAAGTGTTGAACTGTGATGACAGAGTTAGATGTAGAGTTCTTGGATGTAATTGGTGGATGGTTGTGTGACTGCTTAACAGTAGCCAATGAGGGAGTGCTGCAAAGAGTGAAGTGGAAAGGGAAGAAAGGCTGCCACTGTGTTACGGGGTCTGCAGACACAAGGAGACTGTGGTGTGCAAGGAGAGAGTGTGGCAGAGGGTCTGTTTGCGGAAAGGAGTGCAGATGGCTATTGCTATGGCTGTGTCTTTTAGGAGACAGAGTGTCTGGATTTTGGGGGACTTTTAGATACATTAGTGGCAGGTGTATGCAGAGCACCGTGGAGTGGCCACAAATCTTGGTTTAGATAATGTGGATTTGAACTTGTATGGAATGTGCAGCATGAAGTGGGTGGACTTGGTTCCCCTTTGTGCCACTTTGGTGACTCGCCATCATCCAGCCGTTATTATTGTTCATTGTGGAGGGAACAGTTTAGGCCATGTTACTGGAATTTTACTGCAGTTTGTGATCAAGGAGGCATTTGGGAAAGTCATGGACATGTTTCTGAACTCCCGAGTAATTTATTCTCGCATTGCCCAAAGACAGATGTGGCTTCTTCATTTGATCCGCAAATGGAGAAAACGAGGCACAATGTCAAAAAGGATGTTCACACATTTTTGAGAGATGTTGGAATGTCATCCTTCCACAAAAAAAATACATTTTGTAGCACCATTATTTTTTGCAGAGAGTTCATCTTACTCATGTTGACAATCATCTGTTTTTGCAAAATATCCGACATGCTTTGCAACCGTTTTTGCACATATAGCAAGCACTTCATAGTAGGTGTTGCCTACTTTATTTCAAAACCTTGAAAAAACCTTCCAAAAAGAAAAAAACAACAAAAAGGCTCTTTTCAAACCCACCACTTTCTCCCACAAACGAGTGCAATGGTTTACATCCTGTCACCACCTACATTTTCTGGATGTCACCAGCGGACCACCGCAGGCTGTGCAGGGCCCTGCACCATTTCATTGGCACTTCTATTTTTAAACTGTGAAAGGTTGCTCTGAAAAGAGATGTTTTTTTTGTTGTTTTATAATTTTGTTTGTGTCTTTCTTCAGAACACACAAGGAAGAGAAGGGAAGGGAGGCTAGGGAAAAGGCACCAACCACATTGACAAAGGGGCAGGTGTAGAGAGGAAGATGTTGGGTGGGCCTCATGGAGGTAGGGGTCAGTGTTTCTTGTGCTCCTGGACCGTAGCATTGAAAGCACTTTGAAATTGCTCCCACCCACAGAGTACCGTATTGCAGTACATACAAGTACAATGACCCTCAAAAGGCAAGGGTCCACGGCATCGCTTATGGTCTTTGAGGCCTGGTCAGGGATCTGTGCATCTGGCCACCTTCTGTCCACTGGGCCCAGGTACCTGCTCACCCTGCCACCCTCCTGCACTGCCTCCCAGCTACCCCTTGCACTGGGAACTGTATCTGTACCCATACAGCCCCCCCATTTTTCTTTTCTTCTTTTTCTGCACTTATCAGACTACCCAGTCTGCTGCCTTACACACAGCACATGCCACTTGCCGGCTGCACTACCACTATTTATTGCCTCAACATTCTATTTATTATTAATTCTGCTCTCCTCTGCACCTTCCACTCTCCCCCTTCCATGCACTTTTTCCCTTTTTCCCTTTCCCATGCACTTGCGCGTTCTCAATGTCACTGGGCCTAGTAAGATCATTGTTGTGCCCTGGCTTGTCACGACAGTGCAGCGAACCCCTGCTGCATGCGCCTTGGGTACTCCCCAATGGTGGTAAAGAGACTCGACACCCAAGACTCACATTGTCAGTTGGTAGTGGGAACTTCCACTATCTCATCCTCTCCCTCTTATTGATTCCCCCTCTACATCATCACACCTGTTCCCCTTCCCAGGCCCTCGAAAAAGTGGTGGTGGTGGTGATGGCGCTGGTGGTGGTGCTGAGGAGCCAGCAGCAGTAGCAGCCATGGTTTCCATTTGGATCAACACACCAAAAGTAGCACATCACAGCAGAAAAGTAATCCCAGCAAACCAGCAATCTGGAGCAGTGCTCTGTACTGGTCAGCCAAAAACAGAATGAGGCGCAGCAGTGGGGTGTGGCCTTTTAAAATGTGCAGGGGAGAGCGCTCCAGGAACAATGTTGCACTCCGTGGACACTTCAAACACCAATCTGGGCTCAAAAAGTTTCAAACATTCCCTAGATCGACCAGGGCATGGTCGAGGACCTCTGCAGGGGTGAAAGTTCGCCTTAAAACACCTTGGAATGGTCAAAGAAGCACTTTTTAGGTATCCAGGGGTCCAAACAGTGTCTTCAGATATGGACCAATGCTCAGCGTGGGTGCGGTCACATGGTGACATCGCTAATGTTTGCGGATGGGACAGCTGTCCATAGGACACCTATTGCACGTGATGCGGCGTGGGTATGCGCCTAGACGTCTGTAGAGCAGGGGAGGGATCATCAAACTAATTAAAAGTATGCAACAAATGTATGGACCTTGTGGACAGACACAGTGTTTAGAGGGCTCAGGGGATCAGGTGCGCATGCACCCAGGTGTTTGTGTAGGACAGGGGCGGGATCCATAAACTAATTAAAAGTGTAACTTTACAGACTTTGCAGACAGGTGCAGTGTTCGGCTTGCACAGGGGATCGGATGCGCATGTGCCCATGTGTCCACAGGACAGTGTGTGGTTCCCGAATCATATAACGGTGCATTATAATTTTGCAGACATGTCCGGACCATCACTCTGTACGTAGGACACATCCATTTTGATTACGGACAGACCGGACAGGCACTGTGTCCATAGGAGACCTCCATTTTGATTACCAATAGCCCCGATAGTCGTGCTGTCCGTGCATTCCTAAGGGGTATTTAGAAGAAAAAAAAAGCTCACACACCCAGCAACGGTAAACACACAGAACTTTATTAACACACACTAAAACATTGTATTAGAAAGGTAAGAGGTCACGGAATAGGAAACATATGCAGGGGGATTGGGGCTTTGCACATGCTGGCCATGAGGGGAGGAAGGGATTGAGGTCTCATGATAGTGTCTTTGACTAAAGGGAATTTGTAGGGATCATTAACTGGAACAGTGGGAAGGGGTACAGGTACAAGTGGGGCCGTGGTGCTTAATAGTGTCCATCATATGCCTCTCTAAAAATGTCTTTAACTCTCCAAAATTGCTGTTCAACAGATCCATTTTGGCATACAGGGTTCTCAGTTCCTTTTCCCCATTTGCACTTTAAGTGTGTCTGTACCCATCCGCTTGTACATTAGCTGGTGCTTCCGGCCCATAGCCTTCATTTGCAGCATCTACTGTTAAAAAGGAAGCGTGTTTCAGTTACATGTGAAGCCATGTGCATTAATTTTCCCAGTTTGATCATTGTATTGTGTACCTTTAGAGTTGCTATCGTCACTCGTTTCATCATGAGGGACATTTTCCTCAAGCCAGTGTGCTTGCCATTTCAGTGTAAACAAAATAATGCTTTTTACTAGTCATGTACACAGATCAAACTCCCAGTTACAGGAAGAAATATAATGTACTTAAACATTTTTGTATGGTTCTCCTATTAGTATGTTGCACGTCCTTGTGAAGTTGCTTCTCACTGTGTATGCAAAGCAACACTGAGATAATATTGTTGGATGCAAAGGTTATTATTCTGCTTGGTGCATTCCATTATGTTGCACAACCTATGCAATTGTACTTCTGCTTTTATAAGTACAGAGTTTGTAGACCTACTTAATTTTTCTTCGTAGTACACTTATGTATTGCTCTTTCAACACCTTCTGTTTGTTTGCTGCACGTTACAACAGTGTAAGACAACCCCTGAGCATTTGGGCAGTGTGGATGCTGGCCATCGTCCCCGTACAATCGCACAGTCCGCAGTCTCTGTGGCTATCACATTGGGCCATGAGGGTCAGTATGTTGTATGGAAACTGCTCAAAAAACAGCACCTGTGTGGGCCCCAATTTACCCAGGTGGGTACACAATTATACAATAACAAATAATCAGGGTGCGTGAATCCACACAATTTCACGGTTGAACAATGTACAAACAAACCATTGTTCTCAAATTTTATGAGAGTCAAAAAAGTATTGGCCCCATGCACTACAAGGACACTTTGACTTATACCGCTTAGTATGAAATATACAAAATTACAGTCCAGTCAAATTGACTGTAGTGAATGACTATTAAGCATGTGACTTCCTTGCTAACATCTCAGGAATTCAATTTATAGATAACATGTGAGCACAACACAGATTCACAGTGCACAAATATCAGTGTTGGTGATGAACACTGGTACAGAAAAGAGGGTTGTCGACACTACTGTGTTTCGGGCCAAAAAACGAAAGCTATCTACTGAAGCTTGAAATTCGTGTGCCTTGATCAGGACGGTGGAACAAGTTGAGGGAAGAGGTGCGCTGTTGGTCTAGATGACAAGAGATGCGTGGTTCAGATACTGTGTGGTTTCAGAGAGGAAATTATTGATTGCAAAAAGCTTCTAATGCTATAATTTATAAGAAAAGGCAGAGATGATATCAATAGAACACATTGCTGGTTTTACCGTGTGCAATGAAGCATTACCGTAAAAAGCTTGTGAGCTGGTCCCCTTTGGTTTCAATTACAGGAAATTCTAACCACAGCGTGCTGTGGTAATTCAGATTAGCCAAAATGCCTTGGAGAAAGACAAAGGAGATACCCCAAGTGACGCTTAGTCTAAATCTGGGTCTTATGGTTTGCGTGTCCCCCACCCAAACGTGGGTGGTATTGTCAATTCTTACCAGAACAGCATGAGTCTGTGCTTGAGATCTGGAACTCTTGTAGTATGAGCAGGTGGATCCCATCAGAACGCTGGGGTATGATCCCAATGAACACTGGAGATGACAAAAAATGGGAGGGCAAATATTAGAGCCTATCTATTGCACCGTCTCTGTGTGCTGTCCAGGTGTGGAATTTCAGGAAGCACATGTGTACAACTAGTGATAAGCAAGGGATTTTAAGTAATGGTGACCACTGACACACAAGGTGCTCTGGTGCGTGTCAGAGTAATCGCGTTGTGTGGTAGAGCTAGCCAGATTGCTGCACAGATACATGACTATATGATCGTGCTGGTGACAAAAGCATCGATGCGTTTCTTGGATTGCACTTGGATGCTAGGAGTGAGAAGTGGTCAAATTATAAATTGCAGATGCATTCTCTTGCCATGCAGGACAGCGAGGTGCTGAGAGTGGCTTCTTCTCAGTCCGACGTGGAAACTAACAATTACTATGTGTTGGTCGGAGTTGTGCAGCGTTACTATGGTTACGTCTCCTTATCTGCACCGGGACGGCCATTTTGAAAATCCTTACTTCTGGCAAAAAGGTGTTGCCGTGGCAACGGCAAATGGTTTGAATCCTGATGCAATGGCTGCAAAAGTGAAGAATGTAGACTAATGGCTGGCATGCGGGCTGGCCAAACAAATCTGGTGTTAGGTACAGCAACATGTGGTGTCATATGCTAGTGTTGTCGGGTTGCAGCATATCTCACAAACATAATTAAAGAATACAACATTGTTTTCATGGAGCCAGCAGCCAGTATGTATTGGCTTGTCAAAAGTATTATGGATAGTTAGGTCCAGTAACATATGGTGCCATGTAATGTTTTTTTTTTGGGTTTCAGCATGTCTCATAAAACATAATTGGAGAGAACAACATTATTTGCACGAAAACAGCAGACAGTTAAAATTAGCTTATCACGAGTATAGTGGGTTACAGTTTTCAATGATGGTATTTTCCTGTGTGGTCCTTGAGTCTAGCAATCACTGCTGCTATTGGTATAGATGGCATGGGTGGCAAAAGATGGCTCCTATTCATAAAAATACCCATATTATACATAGACAAATATTAGACTGTTATCTTTCATACTGCCATGTGGTGGCATGTTTTCGCTGGCCCCAATTTGTAACAAGTACCCATGTTGTAAAACAGACAAGGACTTGACTGTTATCTCTAATGCTGTCCTGCGGTACATGTGTAGTATGACACCAGACCAGGATTGTAAAAGATACACAGTTTGCCTCCTGTTTGAAATATATCGGTGCAGTGACTACTATTATTGTATCATGGATGATTGGGAGGTGAAATCGTAATGAGTGACAGAAATGCTTCCATTCTACAGTGATGTTTAGACCTTTTTTGACTGTATTAAGTTTGTGCACCCAATGTTGTTCCAAACGTATCAAGGTCTTATTCATATCTCCCCCTCTTTTTTGCGCATGTCCTTGTTGGAATGTCCCATTTTCATGAAATGCTCAACCAGAGATTTGTCCAGAACCTTATTTTTGATACCTGATCTGTGTTTTGAAATTCATTACTTCACAGGTCTGATGGTTTATCTGATATACAACAGGTCACATGTGCACTTGATGGTGTAGATCACATGTCTACTATTGCAATTGGTGTGGTTCTTCACTTCCTATCAGAAATGTTTGTGGCTGAATGTTTTGGTAGTATCTGTATATGCACATGCCACTCAATGTCCTCATGTGTAATGGCCTGTAACCAGAGGCAAGTTCTATTAAGTGTTTGGTTCCATCGTGGGTTCTGTGTATGTATGTACCAGGGCGTCTCTGAGGTTCTTGTTCTTCTTATAGGCAAAGACTGGTTTATTTTCCAAAGTGTCCGTGTTCTTAATCAAGTGCCAGTGATTATTAATGGCACTTTTGATTGTGTTGCTTGGTGGACTGTTTGTAGTGACACAGACAATCAAATCCAGAGGTGTTTTTCTCTTTGGGGTGAGGCAAACCCCTCGGTCTGTGTTGGCTGCTCTTTCCCAAGGGTTCCTGATTGACTTCTTGTGGGATGATATGATAGGTTATTTGTAACGTGCTTAATAGCCAGAGGTTTCTAAGCACGGACCCGGGAATCAAACCTATCCTCCCGTGATAGCCCCTACTGTGGGAAACCCCTATTTGGGAGCCTGGATTGTAAGTCATTGGCATGTTGCTCATATTTGTGTTTGTCTGAACAATTTGTCCTGTCCTACCCTACGGACAATTCTTGAGGATCACTCAAGAATTGTCCGTAGGGTAGATTGTATTTCATGACTTGTGGGTGATAGCTGGTGAAACGTAGCAAGCTGTTTCTATTGGTAGATTTTTGAAACAGTTCAGTCTTGAGGCTATCTCCCGACCTGTAGATGTGAAGGTCTGAAGAATCCACCGCGTGATAGTCCCACTGGATGGTGAAGCGGATATGCCCATTCCTTTTGGTGAGCCATTGAAGAAAAATGGTAAGATCTTCTTTTGTAGTCCAGAAAACAAGATGGGTGAAACACACACAACTGCCACTCTCTCTTGATCTCATCCGATATTAGAGGTTTGTGAATGACAAGGTAGACAAAAGTTCTTTTCAGTAAATTAACTATGTAAGTTATTCATGTCATTCTTCAGTGATAATGGTAATTTCACACGGTCACATTGCTCTTAAATACTCCAAGAAATTGTTAAGAAATCACAGTCTCTATGGGTTTGCATTCATTGTAGAGAGTTTTTTTATTATTATTGCCAATGCATTTTGGGGATAGTTTTCCCCTTCATCAGGGCTGAGCTCTCTTACAAATCAATCTAATATCCATTTGTTGCCATTAGCGGTGATGAAAATTACACTAACAATTACACAAAAGAGACATTGGGCCTCATCACGACTTTGGCGGTAACCCTTAAATCCGGCGGTAGCGCTATTACCGCTGGATTTAAGGGTCCGCCAAAGCAGGACTTTGGCGGATTTCTCCCCAGCTCTGAGCTGGGGGGAAATCCGCCGAAAATGGGAAATCCGCCGGCGGTATTTGCGCGAAATTTCCCCTTTGAGCCCAATGGGGAAAGGGGCATTCCCGAATGGGCTCAATGGGGAATGGGGATTGACATTACTGCCGAACTCGTGATCCGGCGCTATTAGCGCCGGGGAGTTCGGCGGTAGGGCTAATACCGCCCGCGCTAATGGCGTTACCGTTACCGCCCAAGTCGTGATGAGGCCCATAGTTGGTAAACCAAATAGCAATTGAGACCAATATCCATATTTTCAGCATGAAAATGTCAAAAATAAAGAAATATTAATAAAAATAAAAATAAAATAAGCATATTGCGAAATTTACATACCATGAGGGTGTGGAAAACATTGTAGTGGGTGTTACAAAGTAGATGGAGAAAAAGAGAACAGAAAATAAGAAAACAATTCACTACTGAATCATCACTGGTCTGTGTTGTAAACACAAAAAGCTAATTGTGGTTCATTGTACCTGAATCCCTCGGTCGGGCAGAATTCTAGTGAAGTGTGTAAGTGGATAATCCTGCAGAAGTAGTGGATATATCAGGTTGCTATATTTCTATTGACTTTGCACAAGAATAGTTCAATGGGGGTCATTCCGAGGTTGGAGGTACGGAATTACCGGCACCAGTAAGGGTGCCGATGCCGGTAATCCCTTACCTCTGTATTCCAAAGTCCCTTTGCGGGTTCTTCCTTACCTCCTGTTTTTATCAGGAGTTAAGTACGGGACCCGCAAAGGTACTTCGGAGGTAATTACAGCACCGTAATTTACAGTGCCGTAATTACCTCCTTCCCCATTCCCATTGAGCCCCATGGGGCAGAAATGGGAATGGGGAAGGGCAAAAAGTGAATGGGGAATTACCGGTCCCTCCAACCGTAGAATGGACCGGTAATTACTCCATTGACCATGCCGGATTTGGGACGGTTTCATGGTTAGCTCCAAACCCAGAATGAGGCCCAATGTCTGAAAAACAACTGTCAACGTGTTATACACTTACTTCCTGATCAGCGCTGCTGTGCGAGAAAACTAGAATGCTGTGCAGTAATACCGTGTTGGTGACTCGATCTGAAAGGTAGTGAGTGAAGAATTCTATTATTAAACTAAAAGAATGCATATGTGTTCTTATGAATGAATACAGTCAAGAGATTCTCAAGAAAACCTCTGCAGGGAAATGCAGCCGTGAAAACGGCTGCTATGTTCTTACCAAATTTCTTGCACGGCTGCTGTCTGAAGGAATGAGAGGTGCATGTGCTCTGTTAGTTGCTTTTAACAGCTGCTATGGCAACCAATTGGTGTCCTGCAGAGAGTCTGCGTCACGGAGCTCTCTGCAGACACCTTACGTCCCGATCTTGCCGAAGGCAATGACCATGACATTGTGGAAGCCATTCAATTAGTGTCAATCCAAGTGCTACCCTAACGTGCACCAAATCTGTCAGAGACATGGAAATTACCCTACGTAAATATATACTACAAGGACATCCAGAATTAAACTGTGCTGAGAAACATGTAAATAAGGCTCAAGTTATAATGAAACGGGCTAAAAAATAGATATACAGACTTTGGGGCCAATTCATAGAATTCGGCGCACAAGTGGCGCACGCGGCTGGCGCACAGTGTGCGCGTGCGGTAGTCTGCGCCAGCCGCGTGCGCCGAAACACATTCAGGCGCACAGCGTATTCATGGATTCCAACATCCACAACCAGCCGTGGCGCAGAGTGGCGCAGCGACCCTGCAGCAGCGTCAGTTACGCCCCCAAGAACGCCCCTTGCGCAGGGAAAAGCCATCAAAATCCCCAATCCAGCGCAAAGGGCAGCAGCAAACGCAGAGCGGGGAGCGTGTATTTCAGGGGTGTGCGAGAAATTCTACACGCGATTGGCCTGGGTACGTGTATTACAGGGGTGCGCAAGAAAATCTACACGCGATTGGGCTGGGTACGTGGATTTCAGGGGTGCGCGAGAAATTCTACACGCGATTGGGCTGGGTACGTGGATTTCAGGGGTGCGCGAGAAATTCTACACGCGATTGGCCTGGGTACGTGGATTTCAGGGGTGCGCGAGAAAATCTACACGCGATTGGCCTGGGTACGTGGATTTCAGGGGTGCGCGAGAAATTCTACACGCGATTGGCCTGGGTACGTGTATTACATGGGTGCGCGAGAAATTCTACACGCGATTGGGCTGGGTACGTGGATTTCAGGGGTGCGCGAGAAATTCTACACGCGATTGGGCTGGGTACGTGGATTTCAGGGGTGCACGAGAAATTCTACACGCGATTGGCCTGGGTACGTGGATTTCAGGGGTGCGCGAGAAATTCTACACGCGATTGGCCTGGGTACGTGGATTTCAGGGGTGCGCGAGAAATCCTACACGCGATTGGGCTGGGTACGTGGATTTCAGGGGTGCGCGAGAAATTCTACAAGCGATTGGCCTGGGTACGTGGATTTCAGGGGTGCGCGAGAAAATCTACACGCGATTGGCCTGGGTACGTGGATTTCAGGGGTGCGCGAGAAATTCTACACGCGATTGGCCTGGGTACGTGGATTACAGGGGTGCGCGAGAAATTCTACACGCGATTGGGCTGGGTACGTGGATTTCAGGGGTGCGCGAGAAATTCTACACGCGATTGGGCTGGGTACGTGGATTTCAGGGGTGCGCGAGAAATTCTACACGCGATTGGCCTGGGTACGTGGATTTCAGGGGTGCGCGAGAAATTCTACACGCGATTGGCCTGGGTACGTGGATTTCAGGGGTGCGCGAGAAATTCTACACGCGATTGGCCTGGGTACGTGGATTTCAGGGGTGCGCGAGAAATTCTACACGCGATTGGCCTGGGTACGTGGATTTCAGGGGTGCGCGAGAAATCCTACACGCGATTGGGCCTGTGCGAGTGGGGCAGTGTATTACGGAGGTGTGCGGGAAGTTGAAGAGGTGAATTGCCAGTGTGGGTCCTCCCAGGTCTCCCCTCTACCCCCTCCACGACCTCTGCAGGCAGCACACACCACAGTGGACTACCCTGCACCCCTGGTCATGTCCCGCAGGCAGCCCATCCACCATGGGCATGCCCCCCAGCCAAGCCACATGTCCCCTTGCACCCCCACCCCCCCAGCAGGCCCCCACCCATGTCTCCCAGCACCCCCCACCCCTCCAGTCACCAGGGGCAGCCTCCACAAGGCCCCCACCCATGTCTCCCACCACCCCCACCCCTCCAGTCACCAGGGGCAGCCTCCACCAGGCCCCCACCCATGTCTCCCACCACCCCCCCTCCAGTCACCAGGGGCAGCCTCCACCAGGCCCCCAACCATGTCTCCAACCACCCCCACCCCTCCAGTCACCAGGGGCAGCCTCCACCAGGCCCCCAACCATGTCCCCCTGTGCCCCCACCCCCCAGCACTGTGGGGCACCTGCCAGCAGGCCCCCAACCATGTCCCCTTGCACCCCCACCCCCCAGCAGGCCCCCACTCATGTCCCCTTGCACCCCCACCCCCCAGAACTGTGGGGCACCTGCCACCAGGCCCCCAACCATGTCTCCCACCACCCCCACCCCCCAGCAGGCCCCCACTCATGTCCCCCTGCACCCCCACCCCCCAGCACTGTGGGGCACCTGCCACCAGGCCCCCAACCATGTCCCACTCATGTCCCCTAGCACCCCCACCCCCCAGCAGGCCCCCACTCATGTCCCCCTGCACCCCCACCCCCCAGCACTGTGGGGCACCTGCCACCAGGCCCCCAACCATGTCCCACTCATGTCCCCTGCACCCCCACCCCCCAGCACTGTGGGGCACCTGCCACCAGGCCCCCAACCATGTCCCACTCATGTCCCCTAGCACCCCCACCCCCCAGCAGGCCCCCACTCATGTCCCCCTGCACCCCCACCCCTCCAGTCACCAGGGGCAGCCTCCACCAGGCCCCCACCCATGTCTCCCACCACCCCCACCCCTCCAGTCACCAGGGGCAGCCTCCACCAGGCCCCCACCCATGTCTCCCACCACCCCCACCCCTCCAGTCACCAGGGGCAGCCTCCACCAGGCCCCCAACCATGTCCCACTCATGTCCTCTTGCACCCCCACCCCCCAGCAGGCCCCCACTCATGTCCCCTTGCACCCCCACCCCCCAGCACTGTGGGGCACCTGCCACCAGGCCCCCAACCATGTCCCCTTGCACCCCCACCCCCCAGCAGGCCCCCACTCATGTCCCCTTGCACCCCCACCCCCCAGCACTGTGGGGCACCTGACACCAGGCCCCCAACCATGTCCCACTCATGTCCCTTTGCACCCCCACCCCCCAGCACTGTGGGGCACCTGCCACCAGGCCCCCAACCATGTCCCACTCATGTCCCCTTGCACCCCCACCCCCCAGCACTGTGGGGCACCTGCCACCAGGCCCCCAACCATGTCCCCTTGCACCCCCACCCCCCAGCAGGCCCCCACTCATGTCCCCCTGCACCCCCACCCCCCAGCACTGTGGGGCACCTGCCACCAGGCCCCCAACCATGTCCCACTCATGTCCCCTAGCACCCCCACCCCCCAGCAGGCCCCCACTCATGTCCCCCTGCACCCCCACCCCTCCAGTCACCAGGGGCAGCCTCCACCAGGCCCCCACCCATGTCTCCCACCACCCCCACCGTTCCAGTCACCAGGGGCAGCCTCCACCAGGCCCCCACCCATGTCTCCCACCACCCCCACCCCTCCAGTCACCAGGGGCAGCCTCCACCAGGCCCCCAACCATGTCCCACTCATGTCCCCTTGCACCCCCACCCCCCAGCAGGCCCCCACTCATGTCCCCTTGCACCCCCACCCCCAAGCACTGTGGGGCACCTGCCACCAGGCCCCCAACCATGTCCCCTTGCACCCCCACCCCCCAGCAGGCCCCCACTCATGTCCCCTTGCACCCCCGCCCCCCAGCACTGTGGGGCACCTGCCACCAGGCCCCCAACCATGTCCCCTTGCACCCCCACCCCCCAGCAGGCCCCCACTCATGTCCCCTTGCACCCCCACCCCCCAGCACTGTGGGGCACCTGCCAGCAGGCCCCCAACCATGTCCCACTCATGTCCCCTTGCACCCCCACCCCCCAGCAGTGCAGGGGCAGCCTCCAACAGGCCCCCACCCATGTCCAACTCATGTTCCCCACCCAACATGTCATCACAATCCAGAACCCTGGTCTCTATGGTCAGCCCCCAAATGCAAAACACCCACCCGAGTATTGCATCCACCCACTCATAATTTGCAATCACATCACAGAACACCAATTGGAAGTTCTGAAACAAACACATGTCCCTCACATACACCCAATGGGTGTCAGTGAATCTCAAAACACATAACATGACATGAATGAAAACAATGAGATACCACACATTGAAGTTCAAAAAAAAATAATGTATTAAAGGAAACATGAATAGAATCAAAAATGAAGAAACAGAAATGTGAATGTAAAAAAATGAAAAGAAGCATGTTCGTTCAAAATAAAAAAAATTAAAATATATTGAAATCCAAAGTAATGTTCTACAAAGTCAATGTCCACAAAACAAAATCCAATGGGAAATAAAAATAAAAGCCATTGATCCATGGAGAATGTTAAAAAAGAAAGTATGTACAAGTCTACAACTATGTACAATGCAAGAAGCCAGGGTCCATTATCCCAACAAAATAAAGGAAACCTATCTAACTACACTAACTAATAAAAAAAATATATACAAAAATGTGGCCAATGTCCAAAAGGTCCAAATGAAACAAAAACAAAAATGAAACCTAACACTACCTACATAACTATGTACAAGGGCAGCGGGCTAGTTCCACGGCTCACTTCTGGATGTGCCGGGCCAGGGCATCATCGAACTCCTCCTCAATGTCCCGGAGGCGGTCCTCCTCCATGGCCCCGAGGGTCCGCAGGGCCGTCGACGTGTCCACCTCCAAACCACTGCGGATTGCCTCGAGGCACTCGGCCCGCCTCAGGGCCCTCTGCATGGAGTTCTCCGCCCTGACCATTGAGAGCCGTGCCTTTTCCGCCCGCTGCCGCTCCGCATCTATGGCGTGGCCCAACCGCTGCCACACGGAAGACACTTTTTGTCCTGGGTCCTCCTGCCCTCCGGCCGATGCCTGCCCCTCCGATGTCGAAGGCCCCGAGCCTTCATGGCTCCCACCATGGTGCTGCTGCTGCTGTGCCTCTGCCCCTGCACTGCCTCCTGCTGCCTGCACATCCTCCGCCGGCTGGGGTGCAGTCGTTGACGTGGCCACCCCTGCTGGACGTCCGACTCCCGACTGTGGCAGGGATGCCTCCTCCACCAGCCTGGCCGCACCGTCAGAGGCAGCTCCACAGGGCACCCAGGTGACTGATGGGTGGGAAGATGGCACAGAGGACGACTGGCGCGTAGAGGGTCCAGCTGAGGAGGGGGTCGTGGCAAGCCCCATCAGACGGAGGAATCCGGCCTGGGTGACCTGTCCCAGCAGGCTGGCGTGGTCAACGAGCCATTCGAGATGACGTGCAGTCTCTTCATGAAAAGACTGCAGGTCACCTCGCATGGCCCGTTGACGCAACGCCACACCAGCCAGGACAGGCTCAACCCGGGCCTGGATAGCCACGTCCGCAGGCAGAGGAAGGCCAGTTGACGTCAGCTCATCCCCTGCCTGAAAACTGGTCTGGACATAGGCATCCCTGCTGGTGCAAGATGATGCAGGGACAGGATCAGGGACAGGATTGCACACAGGCACCTCCGCGGCGGCCTGTGCTGCCTCCTGTCCCTGGTCCTGCACTGCACCACTAGCACCAGTGGGATCCCCACCCCCAGACCCCGTCTCTGGTGCTTGCACGGCCTCCTCCTCCACCAAACCCCCCACCAACCTGGATGACTCTGTGCCATCTTCCCCCGTTGGGCCCTGTGGGGTCCCAGCTGCCCCTTCTGCTGCCGAGGAGTCCAACTGCAACCTCCGCCTCTTGGACCTCCCCCCGGCAGCTGCGGCCTGGGACGCGGCACCGGACTCCTCACTCCCCGACGAGATGACAACATGGGAGGGGAGCCGGGCCTTGCGTCTCCGGCTGGCGGTGGGATCCCCGCTGCTGTGCTCCACAGCACCTTCTCCGCCCTCTTCATCAGTTGACGCTGCAGACAGGGAGAAACAAAACACACGCATCAGGGCAATGTACAATGGACACATACACACATGACAGTTGTACATGAGTGGCATTGGCAAACCTCAGACATGTCATCACGATCCCCAACACACGTCATTACAACTCGCACACACGAGCCATACCACAGCCATATCGCAACTGCCAACACCATCCATACACATACAACAGCATGAGCAGCCAAAGGTGAGCCAGACATCACATGCAACACAGGAAGTGCACCACACATGTACACACACCACCACACTTGCATGCATGTGTACACCTCTGCCAAGTGTCGCAGTGTTCAGACGGGCATCCATGTCACATCTGCCCATCAGGCTTCCACATACCGCTGTCACATGCATCCATGTTGCATCACTGTTGCACCCTTGTCAAATACACACACATGCACATGTACACAGCGCTGATACATGCAGCTGAAAACAACATACATGCGTGACATCACGGACATGTCTACTCACATACACATTCATACAAACTTGGGTGCCCACACAACTGCATTTGGCATGCAAGCCCACACACACAGGCACCATCCATGTCTCACACATTACAGCCCTCGCATGTGTCAGCCCCACGGACCTGTACACCCGCACCCATACTCGACCCCATACAAACAGATGTGCAACCTGCACACTACTGAACAATCACCACACGCACTGCTCACAATCAGGATGCATGTACACTCACCGAACGACTCCAGACGGGTCTGCCTCTCAAGGACCTGGACGTGGAGCGCTGGGGATATGTGTTCCAGGACCCCCATCTGTTCTTCCGACAAGTGGCCCCGGCGCCCCTTGGCATCCGCTGCCTTCAAGAGGCGCCGGGCCTTGTTCAGGGTCCTGGACCTGAAGTCCTCCCAGCGCTTCTTGACATGTTGGAAGTCGCGGACTGCCACCCCCTCCGCGTTGATGGCAGTCACGATGTCAGTCCAGATCCGAGTCCGTCCTTCCTTGTCGGCGCGGGAACTTCCGAAGAGGGCATCATACTGCCCCAGGACTTGCTCCACCAGGACACCAACTTCGGTGGCACTGAAGCTGGTGCCCCTCTGCCTCTCTGGCCGGTGGTTGTCAGTGGTCACAGATGGAGTTTGCCCCGACATGACAACCCCAGAGGCAGGAGTGGGTGGGCAACTGGGTCCTGGGGCTGGGCTGTGGAGCGATGGAATCCCAGTCGGGAGTCTTTGGTTCCAGCAGGGGTGGTCACACCAACAGCACCCCTGGCTGATGTGCAGGCAGCAAATGGCAGGGCACGTGGGCAGCAGGCAGTCAGGCAGCAGCAGATGGCAGGTGGGAGCGTGCTCGGGGCTCTGGGGGGCAGTAGTTCGGCCTTCTGGGCAGGAGCGTGGTCTTCCGTGTGCTTACGCGTGGCCAGCTTGATACGGAGTGATTTGGCACGTGAAAATTCTGCACGTCAGCGTGTAATTCGAGGAAAGGCCCTTAGCGCGTAAGCGCGTCTGCACGCATACGCATTTCCATTGGACCAAAGGCCCTCAGCGCGTGAGCGCGTCTGTGACGTGACGTGCGAGGGAGTATCCCTCATTGCACGTGATGACAGAACACACGTGGATTTCAGCCAATCGCGTGTGAAAGTTCACGGCACCCCGGAACACACGTACCCAGGCCAATGGCGTCACGTACCCAGCACAATGGCGTGTGGAACTACCCGCGCACCCCGAAACACACGTACCCAGGCCAATGGCGTGTGGAACTACCCGCGCACCCCGAAACACACGTACCCAGGCCAATCGCGTGTGGAACTACCCGCGCACCCCGAAACACACGTACCCAGGCCAATGGCGTGTGGAACTACCCGCGCACCCCGAAACACACGTACCCAGGCCAATCGCGTGTACGCTCGCTCCCCTCCGATCACACGCGATGACACCCGAATACGGGAAACCAACGAGTCCGCCCACACGGAGGCGTCCCGCGCCCGCGCACAGCATAAAAGTGCGCGCAAACAACAAACGCGTATATACAGCGACGATGAATGCCCCATTTGTTGCTGCACAGATTGTGGGACACCGCAGGAGGAGGAGAATAGCCAGGGCACGCATTTTTGCACCACGGACAAGCCTTTTTGGGATGCCTGACGACCAGGTCTACGGCAGGTATAGGTTTCCACCCCATATCATCCTAGACCTGGTCAGGGAGTGGGAAGATGACCTCACACCCCCCACCCTTTGCTCCCAAGCATTGAGCCCCTTGGAGAAGCTGCTCAATGTCTTGCATTTTTTGGCCACTGGGTCGTTTCAGCGGACCACTGCCATAGTGGGGGGGGTCTCACAGGCCACGCAGTCACGCTGCCTACACCAGGTACTGGCAATCATGACAGCGCGCCCCTCAGTCCGCAGGCACATATACATGCCCAGAACACCCGCAGAAAGGCAGGCCGTTGTCCTGGATTTTTTCAGGGTGGCACACTTCCCCAAAGTGCTCGGTGCCATAGATTGCACCCATGTGGCCCTACGTCCACCTAGGGCCACTGAGCACATCTACCGAAACCGCAAGCACTGGCATTCCATCAATGTACAGGTGGTATGTGATGCAAAGGGAATCATCACCTCTGTCTATGCAAACTACCCTGGCTCCACCCATGACAGTTTCATATACAGAATGTCCGCCCTGAGCCGGGCCCTGGAAGCTGGGCAGCATGGCGACACATGGCTCCTAGGTCAGTACAAATGCCCTTGCACATGCATGCAAGTCACACACAGACAAATATCCCAACCCTAATAATCTCAATTATTATCACCTCCCCAGGGGACAGTGCCTACCCTCTGAGCAACCACATGATGACGCCAATCCGGAACCCCACCACACCACCCCAGGTAAGATACAACGCCGCCCATATTGCAACCAGGGGCATAGTGGAGCGCACATTCGGAGTGCTCAAGTCACGTTTCCGCTCCCTTGACCGCTCTGGTGGGCAACTACTCTATGCACCACCAGTAGTGTGCAGGATCATTGTGGCAGCATGTGTCCTGCACAATGTTGCAACACGGCAGGGCGTCCCGGTGGACATGGTGGTGCCCCCACATCCCCAACCACAGGCACAGGCGCTGCCCATGGGAGGGGACAGGGCACGTGGCGAGGAAGCCCGGACCCAGCTTGTGGCCACATTTTTCACCTAAACTCCCACCCCTGCGGAGTGCACACAGGCCTGGCACATACCAGGTGACAATCGATGATGACAAAGTGACAGTCAACTGTCACAACCCTACCACCCTGAGATAGTTGCCATGGAAGTGGCATCCCTAGCTACTTAAACACAAGCTATCATGTGCGACCAAAATGCACACAAATGACATGTGACATGACATGGGCCATACACAAGTATTCCAAGGCCCAATGAGGCAGGGGGGTGGAACAAGGGAACACAGAGAACGGTACTACTAGGCCAGGTGTCATTGAGATTGTGCAAGTGCAGGGGTAGGGGGAAGGGAAAAGTGCAAGGGGAAGGGTGGGGGGGAGTCCAGTACAGGGGAAGTAGGCCAAAAGAATAATACATAGGTCGCCTGGTGGCAACTGCAAAGATAAGTGCAGACAAGGGCTGGGAAGGGAGGGCTGCAGGGATAGAGTGACAGTACTGCAGTGCAGGGGTTGCCAGGGTGGCAGTGCAAGTGGACAGTGGCTGGGCCAGGGACCGAGGTTGGTGAGAGTGTCCCAGTAGCAGCTCCTGTGCAGTTCCAGTGAAGAATTCTGCAAGGGAGAGACAGAGAGTAAGCAGAAGCAAAGAGGAAGGTCTTGAGGTGCTTCCAGAACTGGAGATGGTTCCCCTCAAGTTCAAGTCAGCCAGGAAGTCTGTTCCAGGGGGAGGGCCCTGCTGCGGAGAGAAACATACCCCCAGCTAGTTGCTCTGAGAAGCGGATGACCTGGACATGCAAGGTGTGCATCACACACACCTGCAAAACAGGCCATGGCCATCACTGTCATGTCACTCAAACCCTCCCAAACATCAACATGACATGGCAAGCAATACCCATACACTGACGCAGTAACAATAAGGTACACATTGCCATGTCCTAAATGTACAGTGGCATCGGACAATGATGCCTGACCCGGAATCAGATGAAATGACAGACCAACAAAATGTCCCACCCAAAATAAGTCGTTTCCAAATGCATTGCAACAGTCGTAGACGTAACATCACAATGAATGCCTGTCTATATGCACATTATGCATTGCAAAATCAACACTGCAGCTCATGTGTGCAGTGTCCCACTCCTGCATCACACTGCTCAGCGCACAGCACAGTGAACAGCCATTGCGTGTGATGCACACCCTGAGCATCACATCTAAGTGACAGACTACATCAAACATCAAATTTTTGGCATGTACTGGAACCATAATCGGTCACAGAACATGTGCTGCCGGGACACAGTGGGCACCAGAAGGCAAACAGTGTACACGTGGATATGCAAGGGTGGGAGTACATGGAGTACATCCGAGTGCAAGTGTGTGGTTCTGCAGGGACATGCACTCCACATATGCATGTGCACTCAAGTGACCATCAGTGTTCCCTACACATCACATGTGAACATCCACCATGTGTACACCCCAGCATGTCAAACCACAACTATCCCCTCGCACCTGAAAGGAAAACACAACACATGAACAGGCATTGATCAGCAGAACACAACATGTACATAGGACAACAACATTACAATGTCAGAGTTCCCATCACACTGCAGGGCAATGCAACTATCAACAACAACCCCCCCCTCCCGCGCAAATGACCATGACCCGCTGAACAACTGCACCTGGGTCATGGAGCCTCCAACCCTCATTTCCACCTGGCCACAGGATCACCTTTACCCTTCGTGTCCATCTCCCACCTTGTGTGTAAAAAGATGCCTGAACCCTCAGAATCCACACTCATTTACAAAATCACAAAATCCAAGGCATGAAAACGAACCCAAACACCCTCCAGTAGATGACTTGACGTAGCAGTACCTCACAAACGCCAAGTACTACCACAATGATGCAACAACCAAGGTAGCACAGCAGAACAATGTCACGACAGGATGTGAGACATGTGTGGTACATGACATAGGATGATGCACAATGCATCAGTACACTCCCCAGCAAGCCTATGCAGGGCAGTTTGTAAGGAAAACAACAAGACACTTAGCTCTGGTTTTGAGTGCTGGCCTCCTGCCTGCGCACTCTCAGGGCCGGTTACAGGAGCACTCCAATGCTGCAAAGAGAGACACAGTCAACAACCTGTATGTGCCAATTACACAAAAACACAACACGAAACATGCCCCATAGCAACAAACTACTCTACAAACAGACAATCAGTGCTCGATGCTTCGTACCCATATATAACATCACCCCTGTGACGGGTCATACACAGTCAATGCAGTGAGTCAGGCGCTGGTGGGTGCGTGGCAAATGGAACACCAATGTGTCACAATTCACACAACATGCAATGTTCCCTGGGTAAGCAGACAGACCCATATGGCAAGCCATGACTACAGAGCAAGTTGCGTACCACAATGACCAAAACAAAGTTGGCAGTGCATTTATCATGAAGTACGTGGAATAGACATGCACTGCACCCAAGTATGTCCCTTGCTGTATGCCCCCTTTCCATGTCTCTGAAGGCTACATGGTTGATACAAGTGCCTCAATGAACCTTGGTGTACCGCAGGGTATGTGCCACTGCCCCTGCATGTGTCCCAGACAACCCTACTATCAACAGCCATCAGTCCACAAACACATCTGAGCTGCATTGTGTGCTTCAACACCAATATTCGTCTAAGCTCACCCTCAGTGCTGTGACTAAGCCTGCATGTGCAACTCGCCTGGTGCAAGCTTTGCTGTGTCGTGGCCCCCCTGTGATGCTCACCTTGCCTGGAGTTCCTTGGAACATGTCAGCAGTTCTAGGATGTGTGTCTGCAATCACTGTGGCTCTGCTCGTGCACACATGTGCATGTGGGCACCAACAAACAGGTCAGGCATTCCGTCGTCCAATGGGCCATGTCTGCTGCCAAAGGTGCTCTGGTGCCTCATCCCCCTGCAGAAAGTGCATGGAACAAATGATTAATGCATCGAAGTGATCTGTGTGTGTCTCATCAGGCATCTCATTACTTGACCATGTCAGAGAGTCACATCACAAATCACACCATCAGTCCGTCTTTGACTTCCAAAGTGTGGAACACTATCTACAGCATGAATTGCAACAGGCACGTGTACAGGAAAGAAATGAGACATAATACACAATGCATAGCAATCAATGTCCACATTAATCATGACACACCCCATCTAGCAAAAGCTGAACAGTGGACAATTACACCTAAATCATCCCCACTAGGGGTGTCAACACAAGACACAAAGCACCAGACATGCCACAGATATGACAGTCCAAAGCCCTTGTGTAAAATTCTGTAACACCGAACCATCCTTGCGAGCCCATGGATAAGGGAGGCAGGAGTGGCATATGTGAGTCAAGGAACCCAAGCAGCAAACACATACACAAGACAACCATGAAGGGCCCAGCTGGAACAGACAGTGGATGCCTTCAAAAACCACAAGACACCGCACTGTCACATGAAAGCACAATAGACTACAAATTTTAAACTAACTCAACTATTAACTAATTACACTAACTATGGAAAACCTACATTACCTATTTAAACTAACTATCAAACAGAAACTTAACTAACTAAACTAAACGAAAAATCAAAAATGGCCACATACGACCCGGGGGGGAGGGGAGGCACCCAGGAGGGGGGAGGTACAGGGTGCTGCTCAACATCCACATGCGATGATGCCGAGCCAAAAAAAAATACCTCCATGGGCTCAACGCCTGCACAGCACGACCTATGTGGGAGATAGATGGTCGTCCGAGTCTGGCTCATCCTGGAAAGGAGGACGTGGCACAGTAGCCTGGCCACGCCTAGCCGCAGCTTGCCCCTCGTCGGCAGCAAGTCTGCCGGACAGGTGAGCCTGGTTCTGTGTGGCGATGTTACATAGGTCTGCATGCAGAACCTCACGTGATACACGTGCTTCCTCTTGCAAGGTAGCACGTGTAACACGGAGTTCCTCCTGCAAGGCCTGGCTGGACAACCGCTGCACCTCCCAGCAAGCCTGTAGCTCAGCCGAGATGGTGCGCTCAAGCTGTGCAAACCTCTCCTCTGCCTGCTGCCTCTGGGACATCATAAGGACACCCAGAGTGGATCTGAGGGAGGCATACTCCTCCCTCAGGGCATCCATGTGCGCCTCTGCGTGAGCAGCAATTGCTTGACGCAGAGACGACATTTCAGCCTGGCGTGCCCTGTCTGAGGCCGCCATGCCCAGCCTGAGCGAGCGGGCCGTGGACCGTGCCGCCTGCTGCTGGAGAAGCAACTGCCTAGCAGGAGGGAGCACAGATCGGGCCACACGCTCCATGCTGTCAGCGATGTTCTCCATTGCTGCCCCCTGCCGTTCGGAATTGGCAGTCATGTCTTGCTCCCACTCAGTATACAGCGGTTGCGCGCGGCGACCGCGTTGCCGGGCTTGACCCCTGCGGGACCCAAGGACCGGAGGTCCTCGCTGTGTTGGCACCGCCTGCGGCTGCACGACTACATGCCCCCGTCGACGTGATGTCCCAGGCACATCAGTGACTGGTGTGGAGGGTGACCCTGCGTCCCGATCCACCACGGGCGGAGGAACCAAGACTGTCTGATCCCTCAGTGCAGGTGTCGCAGACAGAGGAGTGTCCACATCAGAATCACTCACCCCTGACACATGGACTTGATGGTCATCCAACTCAACATGGACGTCAGAGTCGTCATCAAGGCTGGATTCATAGGCAGCCAGAGACAGGATGGACTGCAGCACTTGGGGGTTTTCGTGGCCTACCACCCCACGACCCCCACTAGTGCCGGGTTGATGTGGTCTTACCAACCCTGTGTCTGGCGTGACAACACCATCCTCTGCATCCATTGCGTCATCACCTGAAAAATAGAGAGGAAAAGGTAACTACACATGTCAGAAGCACACAACACACACACACACCGACAGCAAAGGCATCCGGCAGACATGTGACACACGACATATGACCTGGCATGCATGCTGGGTCTACTTAGAATAGCCACTGTGATCAGACCTGTTGAAAGGTGGCAGTTTGCATGGAAGTGGGTCTATGCAGTGCTGAAAATGTGTACGCCACTCACTACCTACATGTACAAGCACTCCATGGTGTGTGCCAGGAAATGTGAAGGCAGTGCAATGTCAAATTCAGACATCACGTGCATTGTGTATTCAATGTGTACCATGTCTAGCAGCCAAGCACACCTCCACCCCAGTACCAAAGCAGGGATGCCTAGCATGGTATCAAAAGGCTGCCCATACACCTGTGTATTGACAAGCAGTGTTGACTGGCATCAACAGCTTAATGTGAATCAAATTACAACACTGCTAATGATGCTGGGACAGTGGGCAGGACACATGATGGAAGATCCGGAGGCCAGCCACGTGTGAAGAAGACACGACAAGAGTTGGACAGAGTCATTGGCCATTGAACAGGCTGAGGCCTGTGAGCCACACAGATTGTCATTGCCTAAACATGTGTGCAACGCAGGACTGAGCCACAGTTGACATGGGGAGGCCGATAATATGGCAGGCAATGTATGTAACCAAGGACTCATATTACAGTGCTCATCCAGTCAAGGACACATAGGGGCATGCGTGCAATGCACATGGAGCATGAATGGGCACTCATGTCCCTGCGGGACATCTGACCCATGCACAGTACAAGTGGGATACCCTGCATCGAGTACTAAGGCTGTACCACACGGCATATGTCTGGCAGTTTCTAAGCTGGAAGTTAGCATCTACACAGGACACATGAACAAGAAACTACACATTGGCAAGAATGTAGCAGACCAGTGCAAAGGTGGAACTGGGGTGCAGAGTGGCGGAGGAGGGGCAAGGGATCATGCCCACATGGAGTCCCGCATGCAGGCAGAGGAGACATGCATGACGGTAGCATTGCATTACTTACACCTCAGAACCATGTACACGTCACATGTAGCAGCAATCATGCACAACACATCCCACAAGTGAAACACACACGTCCTCAACAACTAAGCTTTAACACTCACTGGACTGGGCATCAAAGTCCAGCATCTCTCCCACACCTTCGACCAATTCTGGTGGTATGAACTCCGCAACGAGAGCCTCATGCGGAGTGAGTTCTTCCTCCTCTGGTGCAGGCCCACCGCCAGTCACCAGAGTCAAGTTGTAATTTGAGGCACGCTTAGCCTTAGTGCTGCGCTTGATGTCATTCCAGCGCTTTTTGCACTCCTGCGCTGTGCGCACCTCATGGCCGAATGAACTGACATGTTCCGCAACATGCTTCCAGTGGGTGTCACGTTGGGCAGCCGTAGTCTGACTATTGGCACCCACTAGCATGTCACGGCTGTGTCCCCGCACGTAGTCCACGAGGAAGTCCAGTTCCTGCTTACAGAAAGGCTTCTTCCTCGACGTGCAGGAGGTCGTGGCTGTGTGTGGGGTCGCAGCCTGTGCTGCAGGTGCAACCTTCCTCCTCTTGGACTGTGGCGCAGACCCTGGCTGGCTAATGCCGCCCTGACCAGTATGGCCAGTGGGTTTGGTGGATTGAGCCGAGGGAGTGGCAGGTGGAGGGATGACCAAAGGCCTGACTTGTGTCAGTGGCAGCTGGGTGCCCACTAATGGACCCTGCGCAGCAACATCAGCTGTGGCAGGGTCATTGACCGCAACGGTCCTGGTTGGCAGACTCACAACCGGGGTGCTGTTGGGTGCATCTGCCCCTGCACTTGCCAACACCCGGCTGTTCGGGGCAGCAGATGACATGACTGCCCCAGGGACACGTGTCTTGGTCTGAGCAGCCCGGCGTGCCCCTATGGTTTCCCCCCTGGCCTGTTGGAGATCTACCAAGGGCTCTTCAAGTGCCAACGCAGCCTGCGCTGGCAGACCCTGAGCCTGGGTGGCGGTGTCCACAGCTGCACCTGCAGCTACCGCTACCCTTGGGCCCGTGGCAGTCGATGGAACGGACTGCTGGGTCATACGGGTGCCAGTGCCAGATGCAGGAGCTGCATCCCCCGGAACCACAGGGGGTGGTGGCATGGCTGCACCGACACATGGCACAACATTGTGCTCAAGTGGCGCACCCCTGCCTCTTCCCCCTCTGTGGCTGCCCTGGACACCCTGGAGTCCCCCTACTCCCTGGTCACCACGGCCACGTCCCCAACCACGCCCGCCACGAGGAGTACGCCCAGCTGAGGCGCCCCTCACCTTTGGTGGCCTCCCAACCATGGCACAGATGTAATAGTGCTGGCACAGATGGAGTGGTGCCAATGGGAGGTGTACACCACAATTGTCCTGGGCAATTGGGGTGAAGGGGGTGGGAAGCAAGATGTTAACAGCCCCCCTGCACCTGCAAGGCTGTATGTGACCCCGGTGATGTGGTGACGGGTCACGCAACGCTCAGGCACCCCAAAACTGCAGTAAAACCGTGCACGCAACCCTGCAGCCTACGTGCGTGGATTTGACCTCCCGCAGTACGCGGTGGCACCCAGTAACACGAATAACGCGTACGCGTGGGACACGCAGGCTACGATGACATCGAAAATGGGTGCAATACACAGGGGCACCCGCAGTGGGAAAAGGAGCGTTTGCGACTCACCGTCTGACTAGCGCGATGCAGAAAAACACGCGTAGCCAATACCCCCGCCAAAAGAAGAGATACGTCCTTGAGAGCTGTGAAGTAGATGGCGCGCGAAACAACTGGAAGCAGCAACACACGTCGGTCTCCACGGAAGGCACGTACAGCGAACTGCTGGGCCCGCTCACCTTTAACCCGTGCTGAGGGAAACGCACGCGCGCGTCACGTCACATGCGGACGTGCAGTTTTTCATGCGCGATTACGCGCATTACACGCGCACGTGCAGTTTTTCATGCGCGATTACGCGCATTACACGCGGACGTGCAGTTTTCCACACGCGATTAGCCTGGGTACGTGTGTTCCGGGGTGGCGTGAACTTTCACACGCGATTGATTGTAATCCATGTGTGTTCTGTCATCACGTGCAATGAGGGTTACACCCTCGCACGACACGTCACAGACGCGCTCACGCGCTGAGGGCCTTTGGTCCAATGAAAATGCGTATGCGTGCAGACGCGCTTACGCTACGGGCCTTTCCTCGAATTACACGCTGACGTGCAGATTTTTCACGTGCCAAATCACTCCGTATCAAGCTGGCCACGAATACACACGGAAGACCACGCTCCTGCCCAGTAGGCCGAATCACTGCCCCCCAGTGCCCCGAGCAGCCTCCCACGTGCCATCTGCTGCTGCCTGCCTGCCTGCCTGCCTGCTGCCACCGTGCCCTGCCATTTGGTGCCTGCACATCAGCCATCTGCAGGGGTCCAGTTGCTGTGTCGACCCCTGCTGGAACAGTAGACTCCCGACTGGGATACCATCGCTCCACAGCCCCAGGACCCAGTTGCCCACCCACGCCTGCCTCGGGGGTCGCCATGTCGGGGCAAACACCATCTGAGACCAGTGGCGACCCCCAGCCAGAGAGGCAGAGGGCCACCAGCTTCAGTGAGAAGGAAGTTGGTGTCCTGGTGGAGCATGTCCTGGGGCATTATGATGCCCTCTTCGGAAGACCACGCGCCAACAAGGAAGGACGGGAGAGGATCTGGGACGATGTAGTGGTTGCCATCAACGCGGAGGGGGTGGCAACCCGCGACATCAAGCACATCAAGAAGCGCTGGGAGGACTTGAGGTCCAGGACCCTCAATAAGGCCCGGCGCCTCGCGGAGGGGGGCCGGGCACGCCTGAGTGACATCCAGATGAGGGTCCTGGAACGCGTAGACCCAGCGCTCCACGCCCAGATCCTTCGGAGGCAGACCCATCTGGAGTTGGCCGGTAAGTGGCCAAGCATTACTGTGTGAGACAGGGCATGTTGCAGTGTGCTGGTTGTCTGATACCTGCCTGTATGTGTGACATAGGCCATGTACGTATGTGTGTGTGCAGGGACATCATGGTCAGGCATGTGAGTACAGTGATGTGTGAACCACATGGTTGGTGCATGTGTTCTATTGCAACATGGGGGGCTCTGTGCGGAATGGACACATGGAAGCATGGCAGTCTCTGTTCCTGGACATGGGTGGGGGTGAGGGATGGGTGCTGGTCCCATGTACACATATGGTGCCCATGTGTGTGTGTCTGAACTGCGTGTCTGTGACTTGTAACTGCCATGGATGCATGACACATGTCTGTGACAATGTTCAGATTCACTGATGCAGCCTAGTCATCCTTGTATCCACTGCGTCTGTGGTGTACGAGGCCAGATGGATGGAACTACGGTGAGGTGTGTGCATGTGATGGCAAGACCCATGATGCATGTGAGTCTAAAACCAACATTGTATGAATCATGAGTCCCTTGGTCATGTATGCCAATGTCCATGGCATGCGCCATGCCTGTTACTGTATGTGTTTTGCCTGCACTGACCCATGTGTTGTGGCGGGACATGATGGAAGTGATGTATGACAGTGCCACTCATCTGCTGTTGCTTCCTGTCTAGGGGACCATTGTACAGTACCCTGATGCTTGTGTTCTATGTCTCCCTCTACACAGTGGCAAGTGAAGAAGAGGGCGGAGAAGGCGCTGTGGAGCAGAGCGGCGGGGATGCCACCACGGCTGCAGTGGAAGGGGTGGGTGAGCCCCCACAGGGGCTTGCACCGGCGGAAGACGGCGTGGAGACATCCAGGTTGGTGGTTTCCACAGAGGGGGAGGAGGCCGCTACTGAGCCACACATGGGGCCTGGTGGGGGCATCCCCGCTGGTGCAAGTGGTGCAGTCCAGGGCCAGGGGCAGGAGGCAGCACAGGTCGCCGTGGAGGTGCCTGTGCATGTCACTGTCCCTGACACTATGACTGCACCACCATGCACCAGCAGGGATGCCCCATCCCAGGGCCGTCCGCAGGTAGGGGAGATGTCCAGGTCATCTGACACTCCTCTACCTGCGGACGAGGGGACCCCTGGGCGTGTGGAGAGGGTCCTGATTGGTGTCGCGTTGCGCACGGCTGGCATTCGTGATGAGGTGCATGCGTCCCGGGAGGAGCATGCACATCATCACGAAGAGCACCGTGCGTACGTGAACCATTTGGGAGCCGCCATGGTCGGGGGTTTCCTACATGTGTGTGGCCTTCTGGCGACCCTCTCCTCCTCTGTGGAGGCTATGCGCCAGTCGTGCTCCATGCCGTCTTCCGGCCCAGATGCCACCAGGGCCCCCTGTGGACCTGCCCCGACCAACGCAGCCAGCTCGGTGGGGACCCCATCCCTGCCACAGTCGGGAGTCGAAGGTCCAGCAGGGGTGGACACACCAGCAACTGTCCCCCTGCAGATGGAGGATGTGCCGGCATCATCTGGCAGGGCACGTGCACGATGGCATCGGTGGATTCCATCAGCCTGGATGCCGTCGTGCTGGCAGAGGCAGTGGCGTCGGAGGCAGCAGCAGGCTCGACGTGGGAGGCATCATGGCTCGGGACCATCAAGATCAGAGGGGCAGGCATCGGCCGGAGGGCAGGGGAACCCTAGGATGGCAGTGTCTTCCGTGTGGGAACAGTTGGTCCAGCGGATAGGTGCGGAGCGGCAGCGGGCAGAAGAGGAGCGGCTCACCATGGTCAGGGCGGAGTTCTCCATGCGTCGGGCGTTGAGGCGGGCTGAGTGCCTCGAGGAAGCTCGCAGGGAGTTTGAGGTGGACACGGGGTTGTCCCTGCGAGACCTCGGGGCCAGGACAGAGTCCCGCCTCCGGGACATCGACATGGAGTTCGAGGATGCCCTGGCCGGCAACATCACAGAGTGAGCCGCAGGACTTGGCCGCTGCCATTGTATATAGTTCTTTAGTTAGTTAGTGTTGGGTATCCTTTATTTTTTAAGTTTTTTTTGGACCGCTCGGACAATGGCCACTTTTCTGTATATATTTTTATTATTAGTTAGTAGTAGTAGGTTTAATTTATGGTGTTGGGCTCATGGACCCTGGGATATTCTTGTACATAGTTTGATGTTTGGAAAACATTAGTTGGATTTATATTTGTGTTCACCATGAGGCAATGGTTTTTCCTTATTTTTCCCCCCATTATTTTGCTTTGGACTACATTATTTTTTGGATTCCTTTGTTTTTTGATTTTTTCTATTTGTTCTCGGACATGGACCATTTGTTTTGTCATCCCCATTGTTGTGTGTTTTATTTCTTTACTTCATTTTCATCTTTAATACATATATTTATTACTTACATTTGTGGTATTTTCTCATTGGTTTCATGCATGTCATGATATGGGTTTTGACATTCACTTGCACCCATTGTGTATGTGTGTGTGAGGGACATGTGTTCATTTACATACTTGCCATTGGGGTTGTATCATGTAATTGCATCTACTATGTGGGTGGATGCAATCCTTGCCTGGGTGTTTGTGCTGGGTATGCTGCCCATTACTGCCATGATTGTGTTTCGTCAGGACCTGGGGGCAGGGGGACATGAGTGGGGGCCTGCTGGGGGGTGGGGGTGCAAGGGGACATGGTTGGGGGCCTGGTGGCAGGTGCCCCACAGTGCTGGGGGGTGGGGGTGCAAGGGGACATGAGTGGGACATGGTTGGGGGCCTGGTGGCAGGTGCCCCACAGTGCTGGGGGGTGGGGGTGCAAGGGGACATGAGTGGGGGCCTGCTGGGGGGTGGGGGTGCAAGGGGACATGGTTGGGGGCCTGCTGGCAGGTGCCCCACAGTGCTGGGGGGTGGGGGTGCAAGGGGACATGAGTGGGGGCCTGCTGGGGGGTGGGGGTGCAAGGGGACATGGTTGGGGGCCTGCTGGCAGGTGCCCCACAGTGCTGGGGGGTGGGGGTGCAGGGGGACATGAGTGGGGGCCTGCTGGGGGGTGGGGGTGGTGGGAGACATGGTTGGGGGCCTGGTGGAGGCTGCCCCTGGTGACTGGAGGGGTGGGGGTGGTGGGAGACATGGGTGGGGGCCTGGTGGAGGCTGCCCCTGGTGACTGGAGGGGTGGGGGTGGTGGGAGACATGGGTGGGGGCCTGGTGGAGGCTGCCCCTGGTGACTGGAGGGGTGGGGGTGGTGGGAGACATGGGTGGGGGCCTGGTGGAGGCTGCCCCTGGTGACTGGAGGGGTGGGGGTGGTGGGAGACATGGGTGGGGGCCTGGTGGAGGCTGCCCCTGGTGACTGGAGGGGTGGGGGTGGTGGGAGACATGGGTGGGGGCCTGGTGGAGGCTGCCCCTGGTGACTGGAGGGGTGGGGGTGGTGGGAGACATGGGTGGGGGCCTGCTGGCAGGTGCCCCACAGTGCTGGGGGGTGGGGGTGCAAGGGGACATGAGTGGGACATGGTTGGGGGCCTGGTGGCAGGTGCCCCACAGTGCTGGGGGGTGGGGGTGCAGGGGGACATGAGTGGGGGCCTGCTGGGGGGTGGGGGTGGTGGGAGACATGGTTGGGGGCCTGGTGGCAGGTGCCCCACAGTGCTGGGGGGTAGGGGTGCAAGGGGACATGAGTGGGACATGGTTGGGGGCCTGGTGGCAGGTGCCCCACAGTGCTGGGGGGTGGGGGTGCAAGGGGACATGAGTGGGACATGGTTGGGGGCCTGGTGGCAGGTGCCCCACAGTGCTGGGGGGTGGGGGTGGTGGGAGACATGGGTGGGGGCCTGGTGGAGGCTGCCCCTGGTGACTGGAGGGGTGGGGGTGGTGGGAGACATGGGTGGGGGCCTGGTGGAGGCTGCCCCTGGTGACTGGAGGGGTGGGGGTGGTGGGAGACATGGGTGGGGGCCTGGTGGAGGCTGCCCCTGGTGAATGGAGGGGTGGGGGTGGTGGGAGACATGTTTGGGGGCCTGGTGGCAGGTGCCCCACAGTGCTGGGGGGTGGGGGTGCAAGGGGACATGAGTGGGACATGGTTGGGGGCCTGGTGGCAGGTGCCCCACAGTGCTGGGGGGTGGGGGTGCAAGGGGACATGAGTGGGACATGGTTGGGGGCCTGGTGGCAGGTGCCCCACAGTGCTGGGGGGTGGGGGTGGTGGGAGACATGGGCGGGGGCCTGGTGGAGGCTGCCCCTGGTGACTGGAGGGGTGGGGGTGGTGGGAGACATGGGTGGGGGCCTGGTGGAGGCTGCCCCTGGTGACTGGAGGGGTGGGGGTGGTGGGAGACATGGGTGGGGGCCTGGTGGAGGCTGCCCCTGGTGACTGGAGGGGTGGGGGTGGTGGGAGACATGGTTGGGGGCCTGCTGGCAGGTGCCCCACAGTGCTGGGGGGTGGGGGTGCAAGAGGACATGTGGCTTGGCTGGGGGGCATGCCCATGGTGGATGGGCTGCCTGCGGGACATGACCAGGGGTGCAGGGTAGTCCCCTGTGGTGTGGCTTGCCTGCAGAGGTCATGGAGGGGGTAGAGGGGAGACCTGGGAGGACCCACACTGGCAATTCACCTCTTCAACTTCCCGCACACCCACGTAATACACTGCCCCACTCGCACAGGCCCAATCGCGTGTAGGATTTCTCGCGCACCCCTGTAATACACGTACCCAGGCCAATCGCGTGTAGATTTTCTCGCGCACCCCTGAAATCCACGTACCCAGGCCAATCGCGTGTAGCATTTCTCGCGCACCCCTGAAATCCACGTACCCAGGCCAATCGTGTGTAGATTTTCTCGCGCACCCCTGTAATACACGTACCCAGGCCAATCGCGTGTAGATTTTCTCGCGCACCCCTGAATTCCACGTACCCAGGCCAATCGCGTGTAGATTTTCTCGCGCACCCCTGAAATCCACGTACCCAGGCCAATCGCGTGTAGATTTTCTCGCGCACCCCTGAAATCCACGTACCCAGGCCAATCGCGTGTAGCATTTCTCGCGCACCCCTGAAATCCACGTACCCAGGCCAATCGTGTGTAGATTTTCTCGCGCACCCCTGTAATACACGTACCCAGGCCAATCGCGTGTAGATTTTCTCGCGCACCCCTGAAATCCACGTACCCAGGCCAATCGCGTGTAGATTTTCTCGCGCACCCCTGAAATCCACGTACCCAGGCCAATCGCGTGTAGCATTTCTCGCGCACCCCTGAAATCCACGTACCCAGGCCAATCGTGCGTAGATTTTCTCGCGCACCCCTGTAATACACGTACCCAGGCCAATCGCGTGTAGATTTTCTCGCGCACCCCTGAAATACACGTACCCAGGCCAATCGCGTGTAGATTTTCTCGCGCACCCCTGTAATACACGTACCCAGGCCAATCGTGTGTAGATTTTCTCGCGCACCCCTGAAATCCACGTACCCAGGCCAATGGCGTGTAGAATTTCTCGCGCACCCCTGTAATACACGTACCCAGGCCAATCGCATGTAGAATTTCTCGCGCACCCCTGAAATCCACGTACCCGCTCAATCGCGTATTTAACTTCCCGCGCGCCACTTTTTTGATGCGCTGGGACTCTACCGCCTGCCTTCGTGTGGCGGCCGTGTTTCAGCTTGTGCGTGTCTTTGGCTGTGCGTGGCTTTGCCCTATTCGATTCCATGAATACGTGTGGTTCGAGTGCGTGTGGGCGTTCCGTCTGCTTCCCTGCAGTACATCCCCAGTTACGCCCTTATTTTCGCGTGTTGTTCCCCATTCCGCGCGTTACGCCCCATGTCCCGCCCACTTTCTGGTGTGTGCGCTGCGGTTGTGCGCTTTCACTGTGCGCGTCGCGCACGCCTTTCACGATGTTGCAGTGACGTGTGCGCCATTCACGGGTTTGGCGCACATCCCGAGGAAGACACGTGCAGGGACTTCCATGAATCGCACGCGTGCGCGTGCGCCTCTTTTTTTCCGCTTGCGCCTGCTTGCGCCTGCTTGCGCCTGCTTGTTCGTAGATTTTCGGCGCACGTTTGTTCCATGAATCGGCCCCTTAATTGGGACATTCAGGTGTGCACGAGAAGTGCTTCCCTGATAGAATGTGAACGTGTCAATTAATTGTGCTCACACAAGCCAAAAAATAATACAGTGAAATCCCTAAGTGGGTGTGTGTGACGGACACTGAATTCCAGTGTATCCATATAGATTGAACTCATTGGAGATCGAAAGTAATGGACTTCTGTATATCTGTGCAAATAGGACTCATGACTGGAACAAATGTCTAGAGGCTGACAACACGAGAAATAAAAATGAATTAATTATAACATGTGGTTAGTGATGGATTGTATTTCAATAGCTATTCATAATATATAGCAGTGTGGGGCCTGCAGGTATGTGCACCAAAGCCATGCTGATATAATTCACTTAATCTAATTCTAAATACACCAAAATGGTGACATTATCCACATGGGCACTTTAGATGCTAGATCGCTTGTTAAATCAAATGCATATATTGATGTGCAATTTATATATACTATCACATCTCTTACTATGTGTGTAATAGTGATCCAACAACTTCCATCATGATTGATTGCCTGCTCATTAATGGAAGTTGGCAATTATCTCAAATCATTAATGGGACTTAATAGAATAATCTACAATATAAGATGTCCTTCATTTCATATTGCTGTTCCCATGCTCAACCCTAAAACAGGGTCAATGCAAACCCTGTGTGAATCAATGTAAAAAGTAAAAGAGGAAAAGAAATTAAATAATAAATTAACAACCAGTGTAGAATATACCTAAAAGTTTCAGAAAACCAAAATTAAATAGAGAAGTAAACTAAACAATAAATGAGGAAATCAAATTAATCGGGTAATCAACAACCAATATAGGATATGTTAAGAACTAAAGAAAACCAAAACCCAGTAAAAAAGTAAATACAAAATAAATAAACAAATAAATAAACACGCTTGTGGTTGTTCATAACCGGATGAATCCAGTTCCCTCAAATGTAGCATGCATAATTAATCTCTTTGTTAATTCCTGCAGGGTTGAAGCAATCCAATTTGTCAATCCAAAAATGTTCTCTTCTGTCCAATTGTAAGCCCATATCTTCATGTGGATTAGTTGTTTGCACCACTTCCACAATTTGAAATTTCATTTGTGACAAATTATGTTTCTTTTCTATCCAGTGCCTAGCCACTGCCGAGTTTGGGTTAGCATTGTGAATACATGAACAATGTTTATTCCATCTTGTATGAGCTTTGCGTTTTGATTTGCCCATGTAATGTAGGACACATGGGCATTTTATAAGGTAGATGATATTTGACTGTTGCATGTCGCAAAATTCCTGAGTTTGATTTGTTGTCCTGTATGTGAGTGATTCACAATGTTTCCCTTGATGACAAAGTTCCAGTTGCTGCAATGAAAGCATGGAAATGTTCCTGTTCTTTTTGTGATTTTTTTTTTAAAGGTGGTCTAGTTGACACCAGTTCATCACAAAAAGACCTGCTGCGTTGATACGCAAATGTGGGTGGATCTGTAAAAATAGGCTCTATCACTTGTTAATATCGACCAGTTTTTTTGGATGACCTTTTTTACCTGTTGGCTTTGAAGAGAGTATTTCGAAACATATACCAGTGAAGGAGCTGTTTTGATTTGTCTGTCAGTAGATAACAATGTATCTCGATCAAGGTGCTCAACTTTTTCTGTCGCTGTGCATATATCTTGTTCAGTGTATCCTCGAGCTAAAAATGTATAGCACATGTTGTTGTATTGCTCTCGTTAATCCAGTGGGTCGCTCACAATTCTTTTGATTCATAACAGTTGACTGGATGGGAGAATCTTGATCAAACTAGGCTGATGGAAACTTAGTCGATGAAGTAAATTGTTCCTATCAGTTTGTTTCCGGTACAGTGATGTTTGAAACTTGTCTTCATCCTTCTTAATAAGCATGCCCAAGAAGTAAATTACTGTATTAGAAAATGTGTACATGAACTGGATTTATTGGTTAATGGAATTCAAGCAGTCAATGAAGTTTGCTAGTTCATCCGATGATCCTACCCATATGCCAAAGATGTCATCTATGAACCTCGTCCATACATTTATTTTGTGTTGTCTGTTTCATATTTATGCATAAAGCAATTGGCGTAGGGGGTGGCCATGAGGCACCCATGGCCATTTCTGATATTTGATGATAGAATTTGTTATTGAATTGATAATAAGAATTATCTGCTATGAATTTCAAAAGTGTCAAAATGAATGGTTTGTGTGCTCCAATATCAGATGAATCTGCCAGTATCCATTCCACTGCTTTGTGAGCCTGTACATGGGCAATTGATGTACATAAAAGTTTTACATCTACAGTGAACATGATACAATCTTTGTGGAAATTCACCTTGCGTAATATCTCTAAAAAATGAGTGGTGACCTTAATGTACGTGCTAGTTTTCTGAATGAGTTGTTGCAGAAAAAAATCTATGTATTGTCCAAGAGGTTGTAGAATACTATTCATGCCAGCTACTATGGGTCTTCCTGGAGTTTTATCAGCATCCTTGTGTATCTTGGGGATCATGTAAAAATTGGGAATGCGTGGATGTTTATTGAACAACAATTTGTGTGTGTTGTGATTGATCGATTTATGCTCCAAAGCTCTTAGCAGCATATCTTCCAAGTTTCGTTGAATGCCAACTGTGGGGTCTTTGTCCAGGATCTTGTATACTCCTGTTTTTTCTAACTGATCATAGCATTCATTTTCATAATCTGAAGTATTCAAAATAACTAACACTCCACCTTTGTCCGCGTGGTAAATCGTGATTTCTTTCATGCCATATACTTATCTAATCTGTTTGAGTTGATGTGGTGTCAGATATTTATAAGATGCTTGTTTGTAATTGAGCTTTTGGAAATTACTGGTTACTTTTCTTTGGAACATTTCTACAAATGGTATTATGATTGGTGGAATAAACTTGGGTTGGCATTGTACATAGTCACATTCATCTTCCTCCTATGTTTGTTGTCCTAAGGATTCCTTCTCATCAAAGAACACTCTCATTTTGAGTTTCCTTATAAATCTAAAAAGTGCAATCTTGTTGTTGAACAATTATGTTCCATGAGTAGGTACACAACTGAATACTTTCTGCAACACACAGGTTTCTGAAGTTGTTAATTGTTTATTAGAAATATTCACAACTGGATTTTCCTCTGCTGAAACCTCCTTTGGGGGCCTTCTTTTTGGTTTCCTTTGCCCCTTTTCATTCTTTTGGGCATGTGCCTAAAAAAAGTTGTGACTGGGATTTACTGATGTTGTTGCTTTAATCACTGGAGTAGGAGTTTCAGTGGCATTTGGTGCTACAACTTGACTGAGGGTCTCCCTTGATGAGTCGGGGTGCGAACTTGATGTATTATCTGAGTTGGTTGAATGTTGTGTGCACGTTTTTTTCATGGGCTGTGGGTCATACTTCTTCATCCATGTATAGACTTAATCATTTAGATAACCATTAGTGTCCCTATTGAACATATGTATCTTTTTCTGTTCAATTTCACTTTTGTAAGATTCTGGTTTATTATTGACATCTTGTAGAATCAGACCATATTCATCTTTCCCCAAGCTCTCAACTAGTTCTTTCTCAATTTCTGCTATTTCAGAGTCAATAGTGGTTACATTTTTAGATAACTCCTGGATTGTTAGTAATATTAGGTCAAGTGAACATTTATTAAGTTTCACTTCCCATCTCCTGACACATTTTTTGCTCTCCTTACAAAATGTTGGATGTAATTGTATTGTTAACCCTCTTGGGATTCTCTGGTTTTTAAAGTATCTCCCCAGTGTGATGGCATGTAGCTTGCGGTTGATCTCTTTTCTGATGAGATATTCTAATTGTTTGATCCATTTTGCTGGGTCCCTTGGTTGAATTTTTGATTGACTAATAGTCGTGTCCTCGATCAAACCCCAGATGGCTGTAGCTTCTTCTGTGGTAAAACTGAGGGATTCTGCACATTTGTTAGTAAGAATTCAATGTCTTCATATGACATAACTATATTGTGTCAGTACTCTGCCGGTGAGCCTCCACCAAAATGTGTCTTAGTGAAACAAGAATGCAAAATGTGGATGAGGCGGGAACCACCAATTTCTTGATGAATCTCTACTTACTCTAAAAGTCTTTAAACATTTATTATCTAAATATGTTTTTTACATTTTTGAGGAGAAGGCTGTGTAGAGCTCAAAGACACATAGACCAAAAGAATATGCAGTCCAGAAACCAAGATGGGTGAAACACACCCAACTAAGCCGCCGCTCTATCTTGATCTCATCCAAGATTAGAGGTTTGTGAATGACAAGGTAGACTAAGCTTCTGTTCAGTAAATTAAATATATACATTATTCATGTCGTTCTTCAGTGATAATGCTAATTTCACATTGTCACATTGCTCTTAAATACTTCCAAAAATAGTTAAGAAACCATATTCTCTCTGGGTTTGTATTAATTGTAGAGAGTTTTTATTATTAGTATTGCTAATGCATTTCGGGGATAGTTTTCCCCTTCATCAGGGCTGAGCTCTCTTATAAATCTATCTAATAACCATTTGTTGCCATTAGTGGTGATGAAAATTACAATTACAATTACATGAAAGAGACATAGTTGGTAAATCAAATAGCAATTTGGACCAATATTCATATTGTCAGCATTAACATGTCAAAAATAAAGAAATAATAACAAAGATAAAAAATACAAATAAAATGAGCATATTGCGAAAAATGTACATACCATGTGGGTGTGGAAAATATTGTACTGGGTGTTGCAAAGTAGACGGAGAAAAAGAGAACAGAAAATAAGAAAACAATTAACTACTGAATCATCACTGGTCTGTGTTGTAAACACAAAAAGCTAATTGTGGTTCATTGTACCTGAATCCCTCAGTCGGGCAGATTTCTAGTGAAGCGTGTAAGGATTCACAGTCGATAATCCTGCAGAAGTAGTGGATATATTAGGTTGCTATATTTATATTGACTTCACACCAGAATAGTTCAATGTCTGAAAAACAACTGTGAATGTGTTATAAACTTACTTCCTGATCAGCGCTGCTGTGGGAGGAAACTAGATTGCTGTGCAGTAATACCATGTTGGTGACCCGATCTGAAAGGTAGTGAGTGAAGAATTCTATTATTAAACTAAAAGAATGCATATGTGTTCTTATGAATGAATACAGTCAAGAGATTCTCAAGAAAACCTCTGCAGGGAAATGCAGCCGTGAAAACGGCTGCTATGTTCTTACCAAATTTCTTGCACGGCTGCTGTCTGAAGGAATGAGAGGTGCATGCGCTCTGTTAGTTGCTTTTAACAGCTGCTATGGCAACCAATTGGTGTCCTGCAGAGAGTCTGCGTCACGGAGCTCTCTGCAGACACCTTACGTCCCGATCTTGCCGAAGGCAATGACCATGACATTGTGGAAGCCATTCAATTAGTGTCAATTCAAGTGCTACCCTAACGTGCACCAAATCTGTTAGAGACATGGAAATTACCCTACGTAAATATATACTACAAGGACATCCAGAATTAAATTGTGCTGAGAAACATGTAAATAAGGCTCAAGTTATAATGAAACGGGGTAAAAAATAGATATACAGACTTAATTGGGACATTCAGGTGTGCACGAGAAGTGCTTCCCTGATAGAATGTGAACGTGTCAATTAATTGTGCTCACACAAGCCAAAAAATAATACAGTGAAATCCCTAAGTGGGTGTGCGTGACGGACACTGAATTCCAGTGTATCCATATAGATTGAACTCATTGGAGATCGAAAGTAATGGACTTCTGTATATCTGTGCAAATAGGACTCATGACTGTAACAAATGTCTAGAGGCTGACAACACGAGAAATAAAAACGAATTAATTATAACATGTGGTTAGTGATGGATTGTATTTCAATAGCTATTCATAATATATAGCAGTGTGGGGCCTGCAGGTATGTGCACCAAAGCCATGCTGATATAATTCACTTAATCTAATTCTAAATACACCAAAATGGTGACATTATCCACATGGGCACTTTAGATGCTAGATCGCTCGTTAAATCAAATGCATATATTGATGTGCAATTTATATATACTATCATATCTCTTACTATGAGTGTAATAGTGATCCAACAACTTCCATCATGATTGATTGCCTGCTCATTAATGGAAGTTGGCAATTATCTCAAATCATTAATGGGACTTAATAGAATAAACTACAATATAAGATGTCCTTCATTTCATATTGCTGTTCCCATGCTCATCCCTAAAACAGGGTCAATGCAAATCCTGTGTGAATCAATGTAAAAAGTAAAAGAGGAAAATAAATTAAATAATAAATTAACAACCAGTGTAGAATATACCTAAAAGTTTCAGAAAACCAAAATTAAATAGAGAAGTAAACTAAACAATAAATGAGGAAATCAAATTAATCGGGTAATCAACAACCAATATAGGATATGTTAAGAACTAAAGAAAACCAAAACCCAGTAAAAAAGTAAATACAAAATAAATAAACAAATAAATAAACACGCTTGTGGTTGTTCATAACCGGATGAATCCAGTTCCCTCAAATGTAGCATGCATAATTAATCTCTTTGTTAATTCCTGCAGGGTTGAAGCAATCCAATTCGTCAATCCAAAAAGTTTCTCTTCTGTCCAATTGTAAGCCCATATCTTCATGTGGATTAGTTGTTTGCACCACTTCCACAATTTGATATTTCATTTGTGACAAATTATGTTTCTTTTCTATCCAGTGCCTAGCCACTGCCGAGTTTGGGTTAGCATTGTGAATACATGAACGATGTTCATTCCATCTTGTATGAGCTTTGCAATTTGATTTGCCCATTTAATGTAGGACACATGGGCATTTTATAAGGTAGATGATATTTGACTGTTGCATGTCGCAAAATTCCTGAGTTTGATTTGTTGTCCTGTATGTGAGTGATTCACAATGTTTCCCTTGATGACAAAGTTCCAGTTGCTGCAATGTAAGCATGGAAATGTTCCTGTTCTTTTTGTGATTTTTTTTTTAAAGGTGGTCTAGTTGACACCAGTTCATCACAAAAAGACCTGCTGCGTTGATACGCAAATGTGGCTGGATCTGTAAAAATATGCTCTATCACTTGTTAATATAGACCAGTTTTTTTGGATGACCTTTTTTACCTGTTGGCTTTGAAGAGAGTATTTCGAAACATATACCAGTGAAGGAGCTGTTTTGATTTGTCTGTCAGTAGATAACAATGTATCTTGATCAAGGTGCTCAACTTTTTCTGTCGCTGTGCATATATCTTGTTCAGTGTATCCTCGAGCTAAAAATGTATAGCACATGTTGTTGTATTGCTCTCGTTAATCCAGTGGGTCGCTCACAATTCTTTTGATTCATAACAGTTGACTGGATGGGAGAATCTTGATCAAACTAGGCTGATGGAAACTTAGTCGATGAAGTAAATTGTTCCTATCAGTTTGTTTCTGGTACAGTGATGTTTGGAACTTGTCTTCATCCTTCTTAATAAGCATGCCCAAGAAGTAAATTACTGTATTAGAAAATGTGTACATGAACTGGATTTATTGGTTAATGGAATTCAAGCAGTCAATGAAGTTTGCTAGTTCATCCGATGATCCTACCCATATGCCAAAGATGTCATCTATGAACCTCGTCCATACATTTATTTTGTGTTGTCTGTTTCATATTTATGCATAAAGCAATTGGCGTAGGGGGTGGCCATGAGGCACCCATGGCCATTTCTGATATTTGATGATAGAATTTGTTATTGAATTGATAATAAGAATTATCTGCTATGAATTTCAAAAGTGTCAAAATGAATGGTTTGTGTGCTCCAATATCAGATGAATCTGCCAGTATCCATTCCACTGCTTTGTGAGCCTGTACATGGGCAATTGATGTACATAAACATTTTACATCTACAGTGAACATGATACAATCTTTGTGGAAAGGCACCTTGCGTAATATCTCTAAAAAATGAGTGGTGACCTTAATGTACGTGCTAGTTTTCTGAATGAGTTGTTGCAGAAAAAAATCTATGTATTGTCCAAGAGGTTGTAGAATACTATTCATGCCAGCTACTATGGGTCTACCTGGAGTTTTATCAGCATCCTTGTGTATCTTGGGGATCATGTAAAAATTGGGAATGCGTGGATGTTTATTGAACAACAATTTGTGTGTGTTGTGATTGATCGATTTATGCTCCAAAGCTCTTAGCAGCATATCTTCCAAGTTTCGTTGAATGCCAACTGTGGGGTCTTTGTCCAGGATCTTGTATACTCCTGTTTTTTCTAACTGATCATAGCATTCATTTTCATAATCTGAAGTATTCAAAATAACTAACACTCCACCTTTGTCCGCGTGGTAAATCGTGATTTCTTTCATGCCATATAATTATCTAATCTGTTTGAGTTGATGTGGTTTCAGATATTTATAAGCTGCTTGTTTGTAATTGAGCTTTTGGAAATTACTGGTTACTTTTCTTTGGAACATTTCTACAAATGGTATTATGATTGGTGGAATAAACTTGGGTTGGCATTGTACATAGTCACATTCATCTTCCTGCTATGTTTGTTGTCCTAAGGATTCCTTCTCATCAAAGAACACTCTCAGTTTGAGTTTCCTTATAAATCTAAAAAGTGCTATCTTGTTGTTGAACAATTATGTTCCATGAGTAGGTACACAACTGAATACTTTCTGCAACACACAGGTTTCTGAAGTTGTTCATTGTTTATTAGAAATATTCACAACTAGATTTTCCTCTGCTGCAACCTCCTTTGGGGGCCTTCTTTTTGGTTTCCTTTGCCCCTTCTCATTCTTTTGGGCATGTGCCTAAAAAAAGTTGTGACTGGGATTTACTGATGTTGTTGCTTTAATCACTGGAGTAGGAGTTTCAGTGGCATTTGGCGCTACAACTTGACTGAGGGTCTCCCTTGATGAGTCGGGGTGCGAACTTGATGTATTATCTGAGTTGGTTGAATGTTGTGTGCAAGTTTTTTTCATGGGCTGTGGGTCATACATCTTCATCCATGTATAGACTTAATCATTAAGATAACCATTAGTGTCCCTATTGAACGTATGTATCTTTTTCTGTTCAATTTCACTTTTGTAAGATTCTGGTTTATTATTGACATCTTGTAGAATCAGACCATATTCATCTTTCCCCAAGCTAAGCTCTCAACTAGTTCTTTCTCAATTTCTGCTATTTCAGAGTCAATAGTTGTTACATTTTTAGATAACTCCTGGATTGTTAGTAATATTAGGTCAAGTGAACATTTATTAAGTTTCACTTCCCATCTCCTGACAAATTATTTGCTCTCCTTACAAAATGTTGGATGTAATTGTATTGTTAACCCTCTTGGGATTCTCTGGTTTTTAAAGTATCTCCCCAGTGTGATGGCTTGTAGCTTGCGGTTGATCTCTTTTCTGATGAGATATTCTAATTGTTTGATCCATTTTGCTGGGTTTCTTGGTTGAATTTTTGATTGACTAATAGTCGTGTCCTCGATCAAACCCAAGGTGGCTGTAGCTTCTTCTGTGGTAAAACTGAGGGATTCTGCACATTTGTTAGTAAGAATTCAATGTCTTCATACGACATAACTATATTGCGTCAGTACTCTGCCGGTGAGCCTCCACCAAAATGTGTCTTAGTGAAACAAGAATGCAAAATGTGGATGAGGCGGGAACCACCAATTTCTAGATGAATCTCTACTTACTCTAAAAGTCTTTAAACATTTCTTATCTAAATATGTTTTTTACATTTTTGAGGAGAAGGCTGTGTAGAGCTCAAAGACACATAGACCAAAAGAATATGCAGTCCAGAAACCAAGATGGGTGAAACACACCCAACTAAGCCGCCGCTCTACCTTGATCTCATCCAAGATTAGAGGTTTGTGAATGACAAGGTAGACTAAGCTTCTGTTCAGTAAATTAAATATATACATTATTCATGTCGTTCTTCAGTGATAATGCTAATTTCACATTGTCACATTGCTCTTAAATACTCCCAAATATAGTTAAGAAACCATATTCTCTTTGGGTTTGTATTAATTGTAGAGAGTTTTTTTATTATTATTGCTAATGCATTTCGGGGATAGTTTTCCCCTTCATCAGGGCTGAGCTCTCTTATAAATCTATCTAATAACCATTTGTTGCCATTAGTGGTGATGAAAATTACAATTACAATTACATGAAAGAGACATAGTTGGTAAATCAAATAGCAATTTGGACCAATATCCATATTGTCAGCATTAACATGTCAAAAATAAAGAAATAATAACAAAGATAAAAAATACAAATAAAATGAGCATATTGCGAAAAATGTACATACCATGAGGGTGTGGAAAATATTGTACTGGGTGTTGCAAAGTAGACGGAGAAAAAGAGAACAGAAAATAAGAAAACAATTAACTACTGAATCATCACTGGTCTGTGTTGTAAACACAAAAAGCTAACTGTGGTTCATTGTACCTGAATCCCTCAGTCGGGCAGATTTCTAGTGAAGCGTGTAAGGATTCAAAGTCAATAATCCTGCAGAAGTAGTGGATATATTAGGTTGCTATATTTATATTGACTTCACACCAGAATAGTTCAATGTCTGAAAAACAACTGTGCATGTGTTATAAACTTACTTCCTGATCAGCGCTGCTGTGGGAGGAAACTAGATTGCTGTGCAGTAATACCATGTTGGTGACTCGATCTGAAAGGTAGTCAGTGAAGAATTCTATTATTAAACTTAAAGAATGCATATGTGTTCTCATGACTGAATACAGTCAAGAGATCCTCAAGAAAAACTCTGCAGGGAAATGCAGCCATGTATACTGCTGCTACGTTCTTATCAAATTACTTGCACGGCTGCCATCTGAAGGAATGAGCCGTACATGCGCTCTGGTAGTTGCTTTTAACAGCCGCTATGGCAACCAATTGGTGTCCTCCAGTGAGCCTGTGGCGCGGAGTTCACTGCAGACACCTTACATCCCGATCTTGCCAAAGGCAATGAACGCGACATTGTGCAAACAATTCAATTAAGTGTCAATCCAAGTGCTACTCTAACGTGCACTGAATCTGTTAGAGGCATGGAAATGACCCTACGTAAATATATACAAGGACATTGGGAATGAAACTGTGCTCGGAAACATGTAAATAAGGCTCAAGTTATAAAGAAATGGACTCAAAAATAGATATACAGACTTAATTGGGACATTCAGGTGTGCACGAGAAGTGCTTCCCTGATAGAATGTGAACATGTCAATTAGTTGTGCTCACACGAGCCAAAAAATAATACACTGAAAACCCTAAGAGGGTAATTCATAGAATTTCGCAGAAAAGTGTGGCAAGCGGCTGGCGCAGAGTGTCCGCGTGCGATTGACTGCGCCAGGCACGTGCTCTAAAACCGATTTCCACGCACAGCATATTCATGGATTTTAGGCTCCCAAACCAGCCGTGGCGCAGAGAATCGCAGCGACCCTGCAGCAGCGCCAGTAACGCCCCCAAGAACGCCCTCGCGCAAGGAAAAGCCATTAAAATCGCTAAATCATCGCAAAGGGCTGCACTAACCCTGGACCAGTTCAACGGGCTGGCAAACAGCAAACGCCAAGCGGGGAACGTGTATTTCAGGGGTGCGCGGGAAGTTCCACACGCGATTGGCCCCGTGCAAGCAGGGTACGTGTATTTCAGGGGTGCGCGGGAAGTTCCACACGCGATTTCAGCAGGGTACGTGTATTTCAGGGGTGCGCGGGAAGTTCCACACGCGAATGGGCCAGTGCGAGCAGGGTACGTGTATTCCATGGGTGCGTGGGAAGTTCCACACGCAAATTCAGCAGGGTATGTGTATTCCAGGGGTGCGCAGGAAGTTCCACACGCAAATTCAGCAGGGTATGTGTATTTCAGGGGTGCGCGGGAAGTTGCACACGCGATTTCAGCAGGGTATGTGTATTTCAGGGGTTCTGGGGAGTACTACACGTGAATTGGCCGTGTGGGTCCTCCCAGGTGTACGCTCCACAACCTCCACGGCCCCTGCAGGCAGCCCACACCACGGGGGACTACCCTGCACTCCTGCTCATGTCCCGCAGGCAGCCCATCCACCATGGGCATGCCCCCCAGCCAACCCACATGTCACCTTGCACTACTGATCAACTATGCATGTCTCTCACCACCCCCCAGCCACCATGGGCAGCCTCCACCAGGCCCCCACTCATGTCTCCCACCACCCCCACCCCCCAGCAGTGCGGGGGCAGCCTCCACCAGGCCCCCACTCATGTCTACCACCACCCCCACCCCCCAGCCACCAGGGGCAGCCTCCACCAGGCCCCCACTCATGTCCCCTATCACCACCACCCCCCAGCAGTGCAGGGGCACCCTCCACCAGGCCCCCACTCATGTCTCCCACCACCCCCACCCCCCAGCCACCATGGGCAGCCTCCACCAGGCCCCCACTCATGTCTCCCACCAACTCACCCCCCAGCCACCAGGGGCAGCCTCCACCAGGCCCCCACTCATGTCTCCCACCTACCCCCACCCCTCAGCCACCATGGGCACCCTCCACCAGGCCCCCACTCATGTCTCCCACCCACCCCCACCCCCCAGCCACCATGGGCACCCTCCACCAGGCCCCCCTCATGTCTCCCACCACCCCCAACCCCCAGCACTGTGGGGCACCTGCCAGCAGGCCCCCACCTATGTCCAACTCATGTTCCCCACCACCCCCACCCCCAGCACAGTGGGGCACCTGCCAGCAGGCCCCCACTCATGTCCAACTCATGTACCCCTGCACCCCCACCTCCCAGCACTGTGGGGCACCTTCCAGCAGGCACCCACCCATGTCCAACTCATGTTCCCCACCACCCCCACCCCCCTGCACTGTGGGGCACCTGCCAGCAGGAACCCACCCATGTCCAACTCATGTACCCCTGCACCCCCACCCCCCAGCATTGTGGGGCACCCTCCACCAGGCCCCCACTCATGTCCCCTATCACCCCCACCCCCAGCAGTGCAGGGGCAGCCCCCACCAGGCCCCCACTCATGTCTCCCACCACCCCCACCCCCCAGCAGTGCAGGGGCACCCTCCACCAGGCCCCCACTCATGTCTCCCACCACCCCCACCCCCCAGCCACCAGGGGCAGCCTCCACCAGGCCCCCACTCATGTCTCCCACCCACCCCCACCCCCCAGCCACCATGGGCACCCTCCACCAGGCCCCCACTCATGTCTCCCACCACCCCCACCCCCCAGCAGTGCAGGGGCACCCTCCACCAGGCCCCCACTCATGTCCCCTATCACCACCACCCCCCAGCAGTGCAGGGGCACCCTCCACCAGGCCCCCACTCATGTCTCCCACCACCCCCACCCCCCAGCCACCATGGGCAGCCTCCACCAGGCCCCCACTCATGTCTCCCACCCCCCCAGCCCCCAGCAGTGCAGGGGCACCCTCCACCAGGCCCCCACTCATGTCTCCCACCACCCCCACCCACCAGCAGTGCAGGGTCACCCTCCACCAGGCCCCCACTCATGTCTCCCACCACCCTCACCCTCCAGCAGTGCAGGGGCACCCTCGACCAGGCCCCCACTCATGTCTCCCACCAACCCCACCCCCCAGCAGTGCAGGGGCACCCTCCACCAGGCCCCCACTCATGTCCCCTATCACCACCACCCCCCAGCCACCAGGGGCACCCTCCACCAGGCCCCCACTCATGTCTCCCACCACCCCCACCCCCCAGCACTGTGGGGCACCTGCCAGCAGGCCCCCACCCATGTCTCCCACCACCCCCACCCCCCAGCAGTGCAGGGGCACCCTCCACCAGGCCCCCACTCATGTTTCCCGCCCACCCCCACCCCCCAGCAGTGCAGGGGCACCCTCCACCAGGCGGCCCCCACTCATGTCTCCCACCCACCCCCACCCCCAGCCACCATGGGCACCCTCCACCAGGCCCCCACTCATGTCTCCCACCACCCCCACCCCCCAGCACTGTGGGGCACCTGCCAGCAGGCACCCACCCATGTCCAACTCATGTTCCCCACCACCCCCACCCCCCTGCACTGTGGGGCACCTGCCAGCAGGCACCCACCCATGTCCAACTCATGTACCCCTGCACCCCCACCCCCCAGCATTGTGGGGCACCCTCCACCAGGCCCCGACTCATGTCCCCTATCACCCCCACCCCCAGCAGTGCAGGGGCAGCCCCCACCAGGTCCTCACAATCCCCAATCATGTGCGTTATGGTCAGCCTCCACAGCCAAAAAGCCCTACCAAGTAACCCATTCACCCACATGGAAATAGAAATTGCATGTTACACCCCCAATGTGCATAAAGCAAATGAACCCATGTCCGTCACACACAATGGTTGCAATTGAATGGGAAAACACCCAACATGAAATACATGAAACCAATGAGATGATACCACACAGTGAAGTATGAAAACAAAATTGTATTAAAAAAAAAGAATGGAAATGGAATGAAACAAACTACAATGGCAAAGAAAAAAGAGAAGCTGCATGTCCGTCTAAAAAAATAAAAACTACAAATCCAAATCCAAAAAAATGTTGTCCAAAGTCACATCAAAAATGAAATCAATCCAATGGAGAACTATGTACAAAACATCCAAGGGTCCATGAGCCCAACTGAACAAAGGAAACCTACAAAAAACCCTAACTAAAATGCAACTATATACAAAAAGTGGAGCAGTGTCCGTCGACTCCAAATCATAATAAGAAACAAAGGAAACCTAAAACTAAAGAACTATATACAAAGGCTGCGGGCAAGTCCAGCGGCTCACTCCGTGGTGTTCCGGGCCAGGGCATCATCGAACTCCTGTTCGATGTCCCGGAGGCGGTCCTGTTCCATGGCCCAGAGGGTCCGCAGGGACGACGCCGTGTCCTCCTCCAACCCCCTGCGGATTGCCTCGAGGCACTCGGCCCGCCTCAGGGCCCTCCGCATGGAGTTCTCCGCCCTGACCATTGTGAGCCGCGCCTCTTCCGCCCGCCGCCGCTCCACACCTATGGCGTGGCCCAACCGCTGCCACACGGAAGACACTCTCTGTCCTGGGTCCTCCTGCCCTCCGGCCGATGCCTGTCCCTCCGATGTCGACGGCCCAGAGCCTTCATGGCTCCCACCATGTTGCTGCTGCTGCTCTGCCTCTGCCTGTGCACTGCCTCCTGCTGCCTGCACATCCTCCGCCGGCTGGGGTGCAGTTGTTGATGTGGCCACCCCTGCTGGACCTCTGACTCCCGACTGTGGCAGGGATGCCTACTCCACCAGCCTGGCCGCACCGTCAGAGGCAGCTCCACAGGGCACCCAGGTGACTGATGGGTGGGAAGATGGCACAGAGGACGACTGGCGCGTAGGGGGTCCAGTTGAAGAGGGGGTCGGAGCAAGCCCCATCAGACAGAGGAATCCGGCCTGGGTGACCTGTCCCAGCAGGCTGACGTGGTCAACGAGCCATTCGAGATGACGTGCAGTCTCTCCTTGAAAAGACTGCAGGTCACCTCACATGGCCCGTTGACGCAACGCCACACCAGCCAGGACAGGCTCAACCCAGACCTGGATGGCCACGTCCGCAGGCAGAGGAAGGCCAGTTGACGTCAGCTCATCCCCTGCCTGAAAACGGGTCTGGACGTAGGCATCCCCGCTGGTGCAAGATGATGCAGGGACAGAATCGGGGACAGGATTGCACACAGGCACCTCCGCGGCGGCCTGTGCTGCCTCCTGTCCCTGGTCCTGCACTGCACCACTAGCACCAGTGGGATCCCCACCTCCAGACCCCGTCTCTGGTGCTTGCACGGCCTCCTCCTCCACCAAACCCCCCACCAACCTGGATGACTCCGTGCCATCTTCCCCTGTTGGGCCCTGTGGGGTCCCAGCTGCCCCTTCTGCTGCTGAGGAGTCCAACTCCAACCTCACCCTCTTGGACCTCCCCCCGGCAGCTGCGGCCTGGGATGCGGCACCGGGCTCCTCACTCCCCGACGCGATGACAACACGGGAGGGGAGCCGGGCCTTGCGTCTCCGGCTGGTGGTGGGATCCCCGCCGCTGTGCTCCACAGCACCTTCTCCGCCCTCTTCATCATTTGACGCTGCAGACAGGGAGAAACAAAACACAGGCATCAGGGCACTGTACAATGGACACATACACACATGACAGTTGCACATGAGTGGCATTGGCAAACCTCAGACATGTCATCAAAATCCCCAACACACATGTCATTGCAACTCGCACACATGAGCCATACCACAGCCATATTTCAACTGCCACCACCGTCCATACACATACAACAGCATGAGCAGCCAAAGGTGAGCCAGACATCACATACAACACAGGAAGTGCACCACACATGTACACATACCACCACACTTGCATGCATGTGTACACCTCTGCCAAGTGTCGCACTGTTCAGACGGGCATCCATGTCACATCTGCCAATCAGGCTTCCACATACCGCTGTCACATGCATCCATGTTGCATCACTGTTGCACCCTTGTCAAATACACACACATGCACATGTACACAGTGCTCATACATGCAGCCGAAAACAACATACATGCGTGACATCACGGACATGTCTACTTACATACACATTCATCCAAACATGTGTGCACGGACAACTGCATTTGGCATGCAAGCCTACACACACAAGCACCATCCATGTCTCACACATTACAGCCCTCGCATGTGTCAGCCCCACGGCCCTGTACACCCCCACCCATACTCGACCCCATACAAACAGATGTGCAACCTGCACACTACCGAATAATCACCACACGCACTGCTCACAATCAGGATGCATGTACACGCACCGCTCGACTCCAGACGGGTCTGCTTCTCCAGGACCTGGACGTGGAGCGCTGGGGATATGCGTTCCAGGACCCTCATCTGTTCTTCCGACAAGTGGCCCCGGCGCCCCTTGGCATCCGCTGCCTTCAAGAGGCGCCGGGCCTTGTTCAGGGTCCTGGACCTGAAGTCCTCCCAGCGCTTCCTGACATGTTGTAGGTCGCGGAATGCCACCCCCTCCGCGTTGATGGCAGTCACGATGCCAGTCCAGATCCGAGTCCATCCTTCCTTGTCGGCGCGGGAACTTCCGAAGTGGGCATCATACTGCCCCAGGACTTGCTCCACCAGGACACCAACTTCGGTGGCACTGAAGCTGGTGCCCCTCTGCCTCTCTGGCCGGGGGTTGTCAGTGGTCACAGATGGTGTTTGCCCCGACATGACAACCCCAGAGGCAGGAGTGGGTGGGCAACTGGGTCCTGGGGCTGGGCTGTGAAGCGATGGAATCCCAGTCGGGAGTCTTCAGTTCCAGCAGGGGTGGTCACAGCAACAGCACCCCTGGCTGATGTGCAGGCAGCAAATGGCAGTGCACGTGGGCAGCAGGCAGTCAGGCAGCAGCAGATGGCAGGTGGGAGCGTGCTCGGGGCTCTGGGGGGCAGTAGTTCGGCCTTCTGGGCAGGAGCATGGTCTTCCGTGTGCTTATGCGTGGCCAGCTTGGTACGGAGTGATTTGGCACATGAAAATCCTGCACGTCAGCGTGAAAATCGAGGAAAGGCCCTTAGCGCGTAAGCGCGTCAGCACGCATACGCGATTCTATTGGACCAAAGGCCATCAGCGCGTAAACGCGTCAGCACGCATACGCAATTCTATTGGACCAAAGGCCCTCAGCGCGTAAGCGCGCCTGTGACGTGACCCGCACGGGTGTTTCCCACACAGCACGTGATGACAGAGCACACGTGGAAAGACTGCACGTCAGAGTGTCATCGCGTGTAATTGGACAGCACGTCAGAATGTCATCACGTGTAATTGGACAAAAGTGCGCGTACACGCGATTGGCCTATGTACGTGTATATCAGGGGTGAGCGGGCACTTACACACGCAAGTACGTCAGCGCACCTGTATCCCGGGGTGCGCGGGAATTTCCACACACGATTGGACTGGGTACTGGATTTCAGGGGTGCGCGGGTCACACGCTCACCTACAACACGCGCAACGAAATAACAGGCTCAGACCCAGGATGAACATACCGTTCCTAGCAGCAGTGGCAGTGGGCTACCAAAGGAGGAGGAGGAGGATAGTCAGGGCCAGAATATTCACACCCAGAACCAGCCTTTTCGGGATGCCTGATGACCAGGTGCATGGGAGGTACAGGTTTCCACCACACATTTTACTGGACCTGGTGAGTGAGTGGGAGGATGACCTCACATCACCCACCCTGTGCTCCCAAGCACTCAGCCCCCTGGAGAAGGTCCTCAATGTACTGCACTTCTTAGCCACTGGATCATTTCAGCGGACAAGTGCCATTGTGGGTGGTGTATCACAGGCCACCCAGTCACGCTGCCTACACCAGGTCTTGAACATCATCACTGCACGCCCATCAGTCCGCAGGCACATATACCTGCCCAGAACACCTGCAGAAAGGCATGCTGCCGCCCTGGATTTTTACGGTGTGGCACGATTCCCCAAAGTGCTAGGTGCCATCGACTGCACCCATGTGGCTCTACGTCCCCCCAGGGCATCAGAGCACATCTATAGGAACCGCAAAGCACTGGCATTCCATCAACGTGCAGGTAGTATGTAATGCCAAGGGAATCATCACCTCAGTATATGCCAACTATCCCGGGTCAACCCACGACAGCTTCATTTACCGAATGTCCACCCTAAGCCGGGACCTAGAAGCTGGGCAGCATGGCGATACATGGCTGCTTGGTGAGTATGAATGCCACTGCACATGCATGCATGTCAGATACTGAGCAAGGTCACAACCCCACCAATGATACCAATCACCACCTCCACAGGGGACAGTGCCTATCCTCTCAGCCCCCACATGATGACGCCAATTCGGAACCCCACCACGCCACCCGAGGTAAGATATAACACAGCCCACATTACAACCCGGGGCATAGTGGAGCGCACATTGGGAGTGCTAAAGTCACGCTTTCGCTCCCTTGACCGTTCTGGCGGGCAGCTATTGTACGCTCCCCCAGTAGCGTGCAGGATCATAGTGGCAGCATGTGTCCTGCACAACGTTGCAACACGCCGGGGCCTGGCCGTGGACATGGTGGTGGCCCCACATCCCCAACCACATGCACAGCCGCTGCGCATGGGAGGGGAAAGGGCATGGGGGGAGGCAGCCCGTACACAGCTAGTGGCTAATTACTTCACATAGAAATCACACCCCTGTGGAGTGCACACTGCCCTGGCACATTCCATCTGACAATCAATGATGACTCAACCTGACACTGATCCTGAATGTCTGGAGAATCAACCGTGAAAACCATATCAGCCTGAGATTGTTCACCTGGAAGTGTCACAATGTGTGCATCCCTACCCACACAGACACCACCAATGCAGTTTGGTGAAGTAACACATCCAAGCAGCTAAAATGAATACCCACTTGCAAAATGCAACAAGAGGACAGTGCCATGTCAGCCAACCCATCCCCAGCACCGCCACACGACACACCGTGCCATGTCATGCTATTTGCAGGTAAACAAAGTAATCCCCACAACATGACACTAGTGTCACAATGTAGAGTGTCCCTAATTGAAACTTGTAACACCTGAAATGCTCACAGTAATGCAGGACCAACAACAAACTTGAGCAGGTACTACCATTAACATGACATCACAAATGTTATATATTAGTAGTCTCACCATCTGGAAATGCCTGCACTCCCACCACTACCAACTGTGCAGTGTTGGCGCCATGTAGAGTTGTAGGTGCACTGCTGCCAACATGGACCCCATCTCCAGACTAGAGGGCCTTGTGTAGACATGAGGAAGGGACCTGCAAATTGGGAGGTAGACACAGATGATGAGTTACACATCAATGCAACATGCAGTGTACAACACAACAGCAATATGCACTAGGAATGTATACACAGTATTGACTAGACTACCCACACATGTAGTGGGAGTCCAATGTCACCATGTATGTCAATGTCACTTAGGCACACCCTTTGCAAGCCCATGGAAACGGGAAGCAGGAGGGGTGTGTGTGACTCAAACCCAAGCATCTGAACCAAATACATGACAAGCCTGCATGTGCCCAGCCACAATGCAGCGTATGCCCACAGGAACCACGGAAGCCAACATATTGTCCCAAAAAAAATGGGAAAAAAATAATTAAAAATAAAAATAAAAATAAAAAAAATAAAAAATAAAAAATGGCCATTGATGGGCCCGGGGGGGTTGGGGAGGCCACCCAGGAGGTCGGAGGACAGGGTGCACACCAGAACCCACCTGTGTGGATCCTGGGAAAAAACAACACCTCCATGGGCTCATGGCCCACACGGCTACCCTATTGTGGGAGTATCACTGCTGTCGCTATTATCACCCTGTGCAGCTGCATCCGGAGGTGGTTGCACTATGGGAGGCAGCCCACGCAAGGCCCTATTCTGCTCCTCCATGGCTGCAAGCATGCGGGTGTGGTAGGTCTGTTTCTGGAGGATGAGTGTGCGGAGGTCCCCATGCAACAACTCACGGGATGCCCGGACCTCCGCCCTCGTTGCCTGCATCTCAGCTGAGAGCGTACGGGTGAGATGCTCCAGCTGCTGTTCTGTCCTTTGGTGTGTTGAAGCCTCAAGCTCAACAAGAGTCATCCTGAGGTGAAGGAGCTCCTGCCTCAGGGCTTCCCTGTGGCCCTGGGACTCAATGGAGATGGCCTCCTGCAGAGTCACCAGTGCCGCCCGCCTGTCCCTGTTGGACCCCAACATGTCCTCCCTGTGTGACTGGCAGATGGAGTCGGTTGCCTGCTGTAGTCGCTCCATCAGCCTTTCAGGGGGGACAATGGAAGTGGCCACCCTATCCATGGCCTGAGCCATCATCTCGGATGATGCTGCCTGTTGGGTTGCCATACCGTAAATGGATTGCTCCCATGCGGTATTGCCAGGTGGTGTACGGCCACCACATCGACGGGCACCACACCTGTCTGGGGCAAGGCGAACTGCGCCTTGCTGTGCCGGCACTGCCTGAGGCTGCAGGACTGCATTCCCCCTCTGATCTGCTGGCCCAGGAACAGGATCAGATGTCGCGGAGTGTGACCCTTCATCCGTAACCACCAAAGGCGTAGCTGCCAACACTGACATCCCATTGAGGGTTCTGACCCTGGTGCAGGTGGGTGGGACAGAACAGAATCCCTCCCTGGAACACTCACCTGCGACGGCACGTAGGTCTCATCCGAATCAACACCTGAGTACAGCTCGGGGGAGGTGCAGCCAGAGACACCCCTTGAGAGCACGACCTGCAGCAGTTGTGGGTTCTCATCCACCACCACACCACGTCCCTCACTGGTGGTTAGTCGGCCCTCGGACCCCTCCTGGTTCTGCACCATCTCCACAACCCCAGCAGTATCAGGTGCGTCTTCCCCTGCAAAGACATAAAAACAAAGAAATGGAAACAGGCATTAGCACCATGGCACACAATGAGGGCTGAGAAGCAAGAGAACTTGTACTTGATTGACACATGTCCCACATGACTAAAACCCTCCCATGCATGCACCCTCACTGCATATGAAGGGCAGGCAAATTGCACACACTGATAACACCAAGATGGAAGATTAACACATTTTCTTCATGCTGCCTGGCAGTGGCATCACACATTAGCCTGTGATTGCCAGGTGAAACACACATGCCATCATACAGATGGCATGTACCATTGCTATTGAGTGAAGATGGAGAGGAGGGCAGCACCTATTCATTCAGTCCAGATCCTGCATGTAATAGCTTTTGTAATTTAAACAGGTCAGATTTTTCACCTGGAGCTGGCAGTCCGAAATGGTCCAATTGCACAGGGACATGTGTGAACAAATGATATCCAGGTAACAAAGTCACTCCACTTTACCATAGCCATGTCAGACATGTGACTAGAGGACTGCGTCATGCCTAGTAAAAGTGGTGGAATGCAAACAATCTGACTGAATGAACAGTGAAAAATAAGCAACAATGTTGTGGCAAGGTGACACTTCAAGGGCAACTGGCGTGCAGTCGGGCTAGATGTCTACTGTTGGCAGAAGGGATACTGCTATGGCCAAATGCAGCTGCGCAGGATGTATTGCATGAAGCACATGGCTGACCCATACGACTCAGGCGCACACACTCTCACCTGGCACACAAACAGAAGCCCTCACACACACCATGCACATGGATGACACACACATGCATGTGCACTCACCGGACAATGCCTCGTAATCAGGCAGATCTCCCACGCCTTGGATCTGTTCCTCCATGACATAGGTCCCAGCGACTGACTCATGTGGAGTGAGTTCCATGTCTACTACTGGAGACCCACCTCCAGTCACTAGAGTTGCGGCATGACTTGAGGCCAGCTTACTCTTTGCCCTGCGCTTTAGGTCATTCCAGCGCTTTTAGCAATCATTGGCTGTGCGCCTCACGATTCCAAGGGCACTTACGATGTCCGCAACGGTCTGCCAGTGTGCCTGGCGTTGTGCAGGTGTGGTCTTGGATCCTGCAACAATGACCATCTCGTTGTCATGTGCGGACACATCCTCGACAAGTGCATTCAGTTCGTCATTCGTGAAGCTGGGCTTCCTCGACGGGCCGGACTGTGTAGCCGTGTCTGGGGCATCAGCCTGTGCCGGACGAGCACTCTTCCTCTTCCGCTTGGAAGGTGGTGGTGATCCTGAGTGTCCTGCGCCGCTCTGGACACTAGGGGCAGGACCCCTGGTGGACTCTGTATCAGGAGTGTGGGATTGCACACTCAGCATGGGAGTTGGTGCAGGCATTGGCTCAAGTGTGATGGTGTCAGGGGGAATGTCAGCAGGATGGACTGGGACCGACACTGTCCTGGCTGGGTGTGTGAGGGCTGGGGTGGATGGAGCCGCAGCTGCCCCTGCAGCCTCTCCGCCCTGCCTGCTTGGGGCAGCAGATGACCTTGCTGCCCCAGATGCACGTGGCACGGTGACATCCACGTGCACCAGCGCACGTGTCATAGGCCTGCTGACCTGGAAGTCAGCCATGGAGTCAGCCAGGTCTGGTGCCACAACGGGCTGGTCCAACAAGGGCTGAGCATGGATGGTGTCAGCCACATCAGCCTCAACGGGAGGGGGGGGGTTATGGGTGCCCTTGACTGGTCCTCCACACATGGGGGGACAGGCTCACCCTGCAAGTAACGACCAAGTCCCCTACCGGATCCACCACGGCCACCACTTGTGGCTCTTCCACCTTTGCCACCCTTACGGAATCCTCGCCTCCCAGCCATGGCACTGATGTTAATGTGCGTATGGGAGTGGCTGTAAACTATTGTCCTGGGCAATTGGGGGTCAAAGGGGTTGGGTACCAGATGGTAATTGTACCCTAGTGCTCTTGCAAGGCTGAATGTAACCCCTGGGGAAAGATGACGGGTCACGCTACGCACAGGAGCCCCAAAAAAGGGAGATGACGTGCACGCAACCCCTCCTAGACTGCGTGTGCAGAAAGAAAAAGCTGCACTACGCTGTGGCACCCAGTAACACAAGAATGAACATATGCGTGTCACACGCAGCCTAGAATGACCTCTGAAGGGGTAGGCTACACACGGGGCAAGCACAGATGTTAGATACGTGCATGACTCACCGTCTGCCAGGTAAAAGAGCGTGAAAAAGGAGCGTGTTTGGTTGGCAACACCCCCGCCAAAAGAAGATTTGTACGCTGTCTGAGGAGACAGGACAACAGTAGAAGGGAACACTGTTTGAGGGAACAGGCCCAGGTAAACCAGTAAAAGAGAAAAAAGAGAAAAAGCTGTCAGAGGTAACAGGGAATACGAACTTGAAACGCCGTGAAGTAAATTGCGTGTGAAACGTCAAGAAGTACAGAATTCACCCAATCTCTCTCGACGAAAAGCACGTACAAGGAAATCGTGTTCTACACGTACCTTTTATACAGGCCCACACGTCCAGCGTCACTTACGCGGCGTGTACGCGCTAGGGCCATTTCCACCAATTACACGCTTTGTCACTTCTGCGTGTAGGGCCATTTCCACCAATTACACGCTTTGTCACTTCTGCGTGTAGGGCCATTTCCACCAATTACACGCTTTGTCATTTCTGCGTGTAGGGCTATTTCCACCAATTACACGCTTTGTCACTGCCGCGTGTACGCGCTAGGCACATTCCCACCAATTACACGCGATGACACTCTGACGTGCTGTCCAATTACACGCGATGACACTCTGACGTGCAGTCTTTCCACGTGTGCTCTGTCATCACGTGCTGTGTGGGAAACACCCTTGCGGGTCACGTCACAGGCGCGCTTACGCGCTGAGGGCATTTGGTCCAATAGAATTGCGTATGCGTGCTGACGCGTTTACGCGCTGATGGGCTTTGGTCCAATAGAATCGCGTATGCGTGCTGACGCGCTTACGGGCTAAGGGCCTTTCCTCGATTTTCACGCTGACGTGCAGGATTTTCACGTGCCAAATCACTCCGTACCAAGCTGGCCACGCGTAAGCACACGGAAGACCACTCTCCTGCCCAGAAGGCCGAACTACTGCCCCCCAGAGCCCCGAGCACGCTCCCACCTGCCATCTGCTGCTGCCTGACTGCCTGCTGCCCACGTGCACTGCCATTTGCTGCCTGCACATCAGCCAGGGGTGCTGTTGCTGTGACCACCCCTGCTGGAACCGAAGACTCCCGACTGGGATTCCATCGCTCCACAGCCCAGCCCCAGGACCCAGTTGCCCACCCACTCCTGCCTCTGGGGTTGACATGTCGGGGCAAACACCATCTGTGACCACTGACAACCCCCAGCCAGAGAGGCAGAGGTGCACCAGCTTCAGTGCCACCGAAGTTGGTGTCCTGGTGGAGCAAGTCCTGGGGCAGTATGATGCCCACTTCGGAAGTTCCCGCGCCGACAAGGAAGGACGGACTTGGATCTGGACTGACATCGTGACTGCCATCAATGCGGAGGGGGTGGCAGTCCGAGACTTACAACATGTCAGGAAGCGCTGGGAGGACTTCAGGTCCAGGACCCTGAACAAGGCCTGGCGCCTCTTGAAGGCAGCGGATGCCAAGGGGCGCCGGGGCCACTTGTCGGAAGAACAGATGAGGGTCCTGGAACGCATATCCCCAGCGCTCCACGTCCAGGTCCTGGAGAAGCAGACCCGTCTGGAGTCGAGCGGTGAGTGTACATGCATCCTGATTGTGAGCAGTGCGTGTGGTGATTATTCGGTAGTGTGCAGGTTGCACATCTGTTTGTATGGGGTCGAGTATGGGTGGGGGTGTACAGGGCCGTGGGGCTGACACATGCAAGGGCTGTAATGTGTGAGACATGGATGGTGCTTGTGTGTGTAGGCTTGCATGCCAAAAGCAGTTGTGCGTGCACACATGTTTGGATGAATGTGTATGTAAGTAGACATGTCCGTGATGTCACGCATGTATGTTGTTTTCGGCTGCATGTATGAGCACTGTGTACATGTGCATGTGTGTGTATTTGACAAGGGTGCAACAGTGATGCAACATGGATGCATGTGACAGCGGTATTTGGAAGCCTGATTGTCAGATGTGACATGGATGCCCGTCTGAACAGTGCGACACTTGGCAGAGGTGTACACATGCATGCAAGTGTGGTGGTGTGTGTACATGTGTGGTGCACTTCCTGTGTTGTATGTGATGTCTGGCTCACCTTTGGCTGCTCATGCTGTTGTATGTGTATGGATGGTGGTGGCAGTTGCGATATGGCTGTGGTATGGCTCATGTGTCCGAGTTGCAATGACATGTGTGTTGGGGATTGTGATGACATGTCTGAGGTTTGCCAATGCCACTCATGTGCAACTGTCATGTGTGTATGTGTCCATTGTACAGTGCCCTGATGCCTGTGTTTTGTTTCTCCCTGTCTGCAGCGTCAACTGATGAAGAGGGCGGAGAAGGTGCTGTGGAGCACAGCGGCGGGGATCCCACCGCCAGCCGGAGACGCAAGGCCCGGCTCCCCTCCTGTGTTGTCATCTCGTCGGGGAGTGAGGAGTCCGGTGCCGCGTCCCAGGCCGCAGCTGCCGGGGGGAGGTCCAAGAGGCGGAGGTTGGAGTTGGACTCCTCGGCAGCAGAAGGGGCAGCTGGTACCCCACAGGGCCCAACAGGGGAAGATGGCACGCAGTCATCCAGGTTGGTGGGGGGGTTTGGTGGAGGAGGAGGCCGTGCAAGCACCAGAGACGGGGTCTGGAGGTGGGGATCCCACTGGTGCTAGTGGTGCAGTGCAGGACCAGGGACAGGAGGCAGCACAGGCCGCCGCGGAGGTGCCTGTGTGCAATCCTGTCCCCGATCCTGTCCCTGCATCATCTTGCACCAGCAGGGATGCCTGACGTCAACTGGTCCGGGTTGAGCCTGTCCTGGCTGGTGTGGCGTTGCGTCAACGGGCCATGCGAGGTGACCTGCAGTCCTTTCATGGAGAGACTGCACGTCATCTCGAATGGCTCGTTGACCACGTCAGCCTGCTGGGACAGGTCACCCAGGCCGGATTCCTCTGTCTGATGGGGCTTGCTCCGACCCCCTCCTCAACTGGACCCCCTACGCACCAGTCGTCCTCTGTGCCATCTTCCCGCCCATCAGTCACCTGGGTGCCCTGTGGAGTTGCCTCTGACGGTGCGGCCAGGCTGGTGGAGGAGGCATCCCTGCCACAGTCGGGAGTCGGAGGTCCAGCAGGGGTGGCCACATCAACAACTGCACCCCAGCCAGCGGAGGATGTGCAGGCAGCAGGAGGCAGTGCACGGGAAGAGGCAGAGCAGCAGCAGCAACATGGTGGGAGCCATGAAGGCTCGGGGCCTTCGACATCGGAGGGGCAGGCATTGGCCGGAGGGCAGGAGGACCCAGGACAGAGAGTGTCTTCCTTGTGGCAGCGGTAGGGCCACGCCATAGGTGCGGAGCGGCTACGGGCGGAAGAGGCGTGGCTCACAATGGTCAGGGCAGAGAACTCCATGCAGAGGGCCCTGAGGCGGGCCGAGTGCCTCGAGGCAATACGCAGGGGGTTGGAGGAGGACACGGCATCGTCCCTGCGGACCCTCGGGGCCATGGAACAGGACCGCCTCCGGGACATCGAACCGGAGTTCGATGATACCCTGGCCCGGAACACCACGGAGTGAGCCGCTGGACTTGCCCGCCGCCTTTGTATATAGTTCTTTAGTTTTAGGTTTCCTTTGTTTGTTCTTGTGATTTGGAGTCGACGGACACTGCTCCACTTTTTGTATATAGTTGCATTTTAGTTAGGTTTTTTTGTAGGTTTCCTTTGTTCAGTTGGGCTCATGGACCCTTGGAAGTTTTTTACATAGTTCTTAATTGGATAGATATTTTTTTACATTTGACTTTGGACGACATTTTTTTGGATTCAGATTTGCTGTTTTGTTTTTTTATACGGACATGCAGCTTATTTTTTCTCATTCCCATTGTAGTTTGTTTCATTTCTTTAGCATTCTTTCTTTTTTTCAATACAATTTTGTTTTCATACTTCACTGTGTGGTATCATCTCATTGGTTTCATGCATGTCATGTTGGGTGTTTTCCCATTCAATTGCAACCATTGTGTGTGACGGACATGGGTTCATTAGCTTCATGAACATTGGGGGTGTAACATGTAATTTCCATTTCCATGTGGGTGAATGGGTTACTTGGTAGGGCTTTTTGGCTGTGGAGGCTGACCATAACGCACATGATTGGGGATTGTGAGGACCTGGTGGAGGGTGCCCCTGGATGCTGGGGGTGCAGGGGGACATGAGTGGGGGCCTGGTGGAGGGTGCCCCTGGTGGCTGGGGTGGGGGTGGTGGGAGACATGGGTGGGGGCCTGGTGGAGGGTGCCCCTGGATGCTGGGGGGTGGGGGTGCAGGGGGACATGAGTGGGGGCCTGGTGGAGGGTGCCCCTGCACTGCTGGGGTGTGGGGGTGGTGGGAGACATGAGTGGGGGCCTGGTGGAGGGTGCCCCTGCACTTCTGGGGGGTGGGGGTGGTGGGAGACATGAGTGGGGGCCTGGTGGGGGCTGGCCATGGTGGCTGGGGGGTGGGGGTGGCGGGAGACATGAGTGGGGGCCTGGTGGAGGGTGCCCCTGCACTGCTGGGGGGTGGGGGTGGTGGGAGACATGGGTGGGGGCCTGGTGGAGGGTGCCCCTGGATGCTGGGGGGTGGGGGTGCAGGGGGACATGAGTGGGGGCCTGGTGGAGGGTGACCCTGGTGGCTGGGGGGTGGGGGTGGTGGGAGACATGGGTGGGGGCCTGGTGGAGGGTGCCCCTGGATGCTGGGGGGTGGGGGTGCAGGGGGACATGAGTGGGGGCCTGGTGGAGTGTGCCCCTGGTGGCTGGGGGGTGGGGGTGGTGGGAGACATGGGTGGGGGCTTGGTGGAGGGTGCCCCTGCACTGCTGGGGGGTGGGGGTGGTGGGAGACATGAGTGGGGGCCTGGTGGAGGGTGCCCCTGCACTGCTGGGGGTGGGAGACATGAGTGGGGGCCTGGTGGGGGCTGCCCATGGTGGCACGGGGGTGGGGGTGGTACGAGACATGAGTGGGGGCCTGGTGGAGGGTGCCCCTGGATGCTGGGGGGTGGGGGTGCAGGGGGACATGAGTGGGGGCCTGGTGGAGGGTGCCCCTGGTGGCTGGGGGGTGGGGGTGGTGGGAGACATGGGTGGGGGCCTGGTGGAGGGTGCCCCTGCACTGCTGGGGGGTGGGGGTGGTGGGAGACAAGAGTGGGGGCCTGGTGGGGGCTGGCCATGGTGGCTGGGGGGTGGGGGTGGTGGGAGACATGAGTGGGGGCCTGGTGGAGGGTGCCCCTGCACTGCTGGGGGGTGGGGGTTGTGGGAGACATGGGTGGGGGCCTGGTGGAGGGTTGCCCTTGGATGCTGGGGGGTGGGGGTGCAGGGGGACATGAGTGGGGGCCTGGTGGAGGCTGCCCCTGGTGGCTGGGGGGTGGTGGTGATAGGGGACACGAGTGGGGGCCTGGTGGAGGGTGCCCCTGCACTGATGGGGGGTGGGGGTGGTGGGAGACATGGATGGGGGCCTGGTGGAGGCTGCCCCTGCACTGCTGGGGGGTGGGGGTGGTGGGAGACATGAGTGGGGGCCTGGTGGGGGCTGGCCATGGTGGCTGGGGGGTGGGGGTGGTGTGAGACATGGGTGGGGGACTGGTGGAGGCTGCCCCTGCACTGCTGGGGGGTGGGGGTGGTGGGAGACATGAGTGGGGGCCTGGTGGAGGGTGCCCCTGCACTGCTGGGGGGTGGGGGTGGTGGGAGACATGAGTGGGGGCCTGGTGGAGGGTGCCCCTGCACTGCTGGGGTGTGGGGGTGGTGGGGAACATGAGTTGGACATGGGTGGGTGCCTGCTGGCAGGTGCCCCACAGTGCTGGGAGGTGGGGGTGCAGGGGAACATGAGTTGGACATGGGTGGGTGCCTGCTGGCAGGTGCGCCACAGTGCTGGGGGGTGGGGGTGGGGGTGGTGGGGAACATGAGTTGGACATGGGTGGGTGCCTGCTGGCAGGTGCCCCACAGTGCTGGGGGGTGGGGTGCAGGGGTACATGAGTTGGACATGAGTGGGGGCCTGCTGGCAGGTGCCCCACAGTGCAGGGGGGTGGGGGTGGTGGGGAACATGAGTTGGACATGGGTGGGTGCCTGCTGGCAGGTGCACCACAGTGCTGGGGGGTGGGGGTGCAGGGGTACATGAGTTGGACATGAGTGGGGGCCTGCTGGCAGGTGCCCCACAGTGCTGGGGGGTGGGGGTGGTGGGGAACATGAGTGGGGGCCTGGTGGGGGCTGCCCATGGTGGCTGGGGGGTGGGGGTGGTGGGAGACATGAGTGGGGGCCTGGTGGAGGGTGCCCCTGCACTGCTGGGGGGTGGTGGGAGACATGGGTGGGGGCCTGGTGGAGGGTGCCCCTGGATGCTGGGGGGTGGGGGTGCAGGGGGACATGAGTGGGGGCCTGGTGGAGGGTGCCCCTGGTGGCTGGGGGGTGGGGGTGGTGGGAGACATGGGTGGGGGCCTGGTGGAGGGTGCCCCTGCACTGCTGGGGGGTGGGGGTGGTGGGAGACATGAGTGGGGGCCTGGTGGAGGGTGCCCCTGCACTGCTGGGGGGTGGGGGTGGTGGGAGACATGAGTGGGGGCCTGGTGGGGGCTCGCCATGGTGGCTGGGGGGTGGGGGTGGTTGGAGACATGGGTGGGGGCCTGGTGGAGGCTGCCCCTGCACTGCTGGGGGTGGGGGTGGTGGGAGACATGAGTGGGGGCCTGGTGGAGGGTGCCCCTGGTGGCTGGGGGGTGGGGGTGGTGTGAGACATGAGTGGGGGCCTGGTGGAGGGTGCCCCTGATGGCTGGGGGGTGGGGGGGGTGGTAGACATGAGTGGGGGCCTGGTGGAGGGTGCCCCTGGTGGCTGGGGGGTGGTGGTAGACATGAGTGGGGGCCTGGTGGAGGCTGCCCCTGCACTGCTGGGGGGTGGGGGTGATAGGGGACATGAGTGGGGGCCTGGTGGGGCTGGCCATGGTGGCTGGGGGGTGGGGGTGGTGGGAGACATGCATTGTTGATCAGTAGTGCAAGGTGACATGTGGGTTGGCTGGGGGGCATGCCCATGGTGGATGGGCTGCCTGCTGGACATGAGCAGGGGTGCAGGGTAGTCCCCCGTGGTGTGGGCTGCCTGCAGGGGCCGTGGAGGTTGTGGAGCGTACACCTGGGAGGACCCACACGGCCAATTCACGTGTAGTACTCCCCAGAACCCCTGAAATACACATACCCTGCTGAAATCGCGTGTGGGACTTCCTGTGCACCCCTGGAATACACATACCCTGGTGAAATCGTGTGTGGAACTTCCTGCACACCCCTGAAATACACGTACCCTGCTCGCACTGGGCCAATCGCGTGTGGAACTTCCCGCGCACCCCTGAAATACACATACCCTGCTGAAATCGCGTGTGGAACTTCCCGCGCACCCCTGGAATACACATACCCTGGTGAAATCGTGTGTGGAACTTCCTGCGCACCCCTGAAATACACGTACCCTGCTCGCACTGGGCCAATCGATTGTGGAACTTCCCGCGCACCCCTGAAATACACGTACCCTGCTGAAATCGCATGTGGAACTTCCCGCGCACCCCTGGAATACACATACCCTGCTGAAATCGTGTGTGGAACTTCCTGCGCACCCCTGAAATACACTTACCCTGCTGAAATCGCGTGTGGAACTTCCCGCGCACCCATGGAATACACGTACCCTGGTCGCACTGGGCCAATCGCGTGTGGAACTTCCCGCGCACCCCTGAAATACACGTACCCTGCCGAAATTGCGTGTGGAACTTCCCGCGCACCCATGGAATACACGTACCCTGCTCGCACTGGGCCAATCGCGTGTGGAACTTCCCGCGCACCCCTGAAATACACGTACCCTGCCAAAATCGCATGTGAGACTTCCCGCGCACCCCGGTATACACGCACACATATTTTTTGTCAGCGGGTGTCCTTGTTTGTGGGTACTCTTTTGCACGTCATTTGTCCTGGAGGGCCACAGTATAGGACATTCATCATGGCTGTATATAGGTGCTATTTGTTGGCGCACCTTTTGGCGCACATTTCTTCCAGGCGCAGAGACGCTACCGCCTGCTTTCTTGTGGCGGTCGTGTTTGTGCCTGTGCGGTGGTTTGAGCGTGCGCTTTTTTGCCCTATTCTATTCCATGAATACGTGTTGTAGGCGAGCGTGTGGGCGTTCCGCGCACTTGTACCCTGTACTTCCCCCGTGACGCACACGTTTTGGCAAGTTGTTCCCCATTCCGAGTGTTACGCCCCGTGTTCCGCCTACTTTTGTTGCGTGCGCCACGCTATGTGCGATTTTCGCTGTGGCCTGTGCGATTTTCGCTGTGACCTGGCGCACGCAGTTAGATGGCCTGTGCGCCAACGTGCGCCGCGCACTTTTTTATCGCACATCCGATGGTTTTCTCGCGCACGGCCTTCCATGAATCAATGTGCGCTGCTTTTCGTGCGATTTTCGCACTTGCACTGCGATTTTCGCTATTCCACTGCGATTCGCACGTTTTTGCCCACTTGCGCCGTGCTAATTATTCCATGAATCAGCCTGTAAGTTTTTTCACAAACCTACATCTGTTAATGCCATTCTACATGCGAAAAGCTGTCATCAAAGATCAACTATACTCAATATTCCCTCAGGTGAGTTTTACAGAGCAAGGAGAAACTGTTCAAAAGATACAGATTTTCATACTGAATGTGCACAGCTTACTACGCGTTTTAAGCAACGTGGTTATCCAGCTTCTTCACTCTACAAGGCATCTCATAAATATCAACTCACTAAACAGGTGGATATGTTGGATACCACACCCAAAAAGAACACCAAACAGAGACCTGTCTCTCTAATTACTCAGTACACGAGTGATTCTTCGACTCTGTACAAATTAGCCTCTAAACATTGGCATTTGTTAAAATTGGATTCATATCTTGCACCATATGTTTCAGATAGACCTAACTTTATATTTACTAAGGCTAACACTCTGCGTAACAGACTCAGTCCTTCTTTTCTTGATTTTCCTCGCACAGAAAGACAAGCAACATGGTTGACAATTACAAAGGTTTTTTATAAATGTAGTAATTTTAACCAGTGTCAATATGTTCCTCCGAATTGTCAGACCTATGTAGATCAGAATGGGATACAAACTGTAATTAGAGATCTTATCAATTGCAAAACAAAATTTGTGGTCTACGCAATTATATGTGTTTATAAGAAACTAGACATAGGAAGTATGATTAGACAGTTGAAGATTCGTATAAGAGAACATTTGTCTAGTCTTAACAAAACCGGTGTCAATTTACCATTAGCTTTACACTGGCAATCAGAACACCAACTAACTAACAAATCAGACATACGTTTTTTGGGATTGGCCAGGGCATCTACCAACAAACGTGGTGGCAATCTCTGTATGAAACTCAGGAGATTGGAACATAAGCTTATTTGCCACTTTAGATGCACTTCAGTTGGATTGAATTTGGACCATGAAATGCATGTCTTTTGATGATGAAGCATTAGAATATACTGCTTAGTATTTGTTGTTGCATGTCTTTCTATGATGCAGTATTAGTAGATACTGCTTAGCATTTGTTTTGCCTTGCCAAGTGACCATATATGCTTTAATTTGTATTAACCATTGCTATGTATTATTGGTCACAAATCTGATGTGGCACTTTTGATGCAACACACATTTCTTGTTTGTACATGTACTGACTCATAGTTCACAACCTTATACTTATTTGAGAATGGTTGATTTTAGCCTTGTCTGGGAATAATACACTTACTATGTTATAGCATGATACTTTAACATAAGGATCATGGAGCTATTCCTAGATGTATAAACATGCCTCCGCAGCCTCTGCATGACTTGCTACATTGTGTCTCACCAGCATTTATGGTCTAGAGAATCATCTTAGTAAACCCTAATGTGCTGTGGGAATCTGCACACTCAAATATATAATGTTGCAGCAAACTAGACATACTAAACAAGTGCTTATTGGCACATCTGCGCTTGCAGTATGTGCTTTAATGTTCAAGATTTACCTTATAAATGTAACTTACACACATTAAATGTCTTATGGCACACGTGCATCAAGGGAATACCCACTTGCCATGGAGTACGCCTTTAATTAGAGCATATTCACTTAACTTTAAAACAACACTGCTGTAGCGTTTATCCGGGATGACTTTATTTTCTTGTTCACACGATCACAATCATTTGTGATGTAACCCAATTATGGTTCGTATTTTGTGACGCGCACTGACGTCATCACGTTCTGTGCGTGCGTGATGTCACCCATAAAACATGCGCGTGACATCACGTGTGCAGGCGTATTTTGCTTTTTCTCCCGTTATACACACTATGTGCCTCACGGCACCAGTTTGAATTTGTTTTCTGGCATATATGCATGGGGATTTGACCCCTTAACTGATCTAAGCTAACTAGCTACAGGTATAGTGTACCTTTTTTGAATATTATGTTTTTTCAAATTATCTTAGGCTATGGAGCAGCACCTAATTTGAGCCCTAACATTTTACTTTTTAGATTGCCCACATAATCCTAAAGTTTAACACCCATTGGAGGGTAAGTCTATCTGAGTCTACTTTATACATTTCCTATGTGGATAAATTCTATTAACCTCTTTTTTCACTGTTAATATGTATTCTTTTTTTAAACAACTTTGCAAGCCATTTCCATTGGCATTGATATGGGTCACACTAGTAAGGACTATTTCATTATTATTTCAGGAAACACTCTGATTGTTACACATAATAATCTGACATTACTTACTTGGATTCACGGTACGTAACAACTTCCCACAGCCCATTATTAACAACAATGTGAAATTAATGATGCCTGAGCAGTTTAAGCTAAATTTAGAAAAACTTCTGTTTCATGTTTTGTTTATTGTTGTTTTCCAATTTTTCCAGTATATTGGCTACAACCCTGTACTGAACATTGGTATGTTATTTTTCTTATTTTCTACTTTTCTTTGTTTTCAATTGTGATTGGGATGAATCACTCACATTTTTTGACGATGTTGTCATGCCTTAATATTTGATTACCTTATGGTTTGTTTAATGCACAACCTTGAAAACGACCTGAAAGGTCGAAACACGTGCCGGCTGTATATTCATCAATAAACTGGGATTTAAAGCCAAATCTAATTGTTTTATGGATTTGTAACAAGAATTTCTTGGGTATCTGCGCATTGAACTTATACTTCCATTACCATTCTCATATTTACTTGTATTGGTGTGTACTAGGGACGCCAGTGGAAGTGTTTCATTGCTGCAGGCCACACCACCATATATCTGTGGTACCAACTAGCGCACGGTCTTAATTACGACACCCAGCCTCTGTATTTTTTTTCAAAATAAAGTTGAATAGAGATACAAACACCAGGAGAACTGCGTTCTCTTGACCCTTTCAATGTATAAAGGTACTTTCACCATTGCTTCACTGCCATGCTGCACTTCATCTTTTGTGGGGAAAAGCTGCTTGCAAATGTGGCCATGGCAGTGATTGGACTGTTTTACAGTTATTGAAAAATGCATTACCTGCGACATCACTTCAGAAACAACACATAGGCCCTCATTACGACCCTGGCGGAAAGTGACTGACCGGAGCGCCACAGCGTAAATAGCGTTTCCGCTATTGCACGAAGGAGCAAAGTGCGGGCCATTCCGACCCATCGGGCACGAGCACCACGCCACGGCGGAAGTGCAAAGTCCGCGATGGCGGAAATTACCCCAAAACGGCCCACACCGCCGCCGTACGGCGCCCTAGGTGCAATACCGCCACCCCTCTTAGCGGTCACCGCAGTGTGCGCCTACCGGAAAGTACGGTGACCGGAAATATACGGAAACGGAAGTAAAAACATGGGCCCGGAACGGGAAACATCCCGGCGTACACCTATAAAACCACTAAAACCACACAACCACTAAAATCACTACCCTGAAACACACCCCAACCCGTCACCCACCCTAGCGAAACCAAGACAAATGGGAAAAGTAGCGAAGAAAGCGTGCGACCGCAAGCGGCAGGTCCACTTCTCCCGCGAGGAACTCACCGTGCTAACAGAGACCCTCCAGGAGAATGCTGCCGTCGTCTTCTCCACGCAAATGACCAGAACGGCACTTGCAAACAAGAAGACCATATGGGCTCTGGTGGCACAGCGGGTAAGTGCGGTGGGGACCGCACCCCGCACCCCACAGCAATGCCGCAAGCGATGGGACGACCTGCGGATACGCGTCCGCAGCATACTCTCTGCCAACCGCAACATTGCCACAGCCACCGGGGGAGGTCCTGAATCACCCATCAAGTTGACCCCCTGGGACGAAATCTGTGCCTCCACCATCGGAATGGAGAGCATAGAGGGAGTCGGAGGGATGGAGAAAGGAGTGCAGACATCCGAAGATTCAGGTAGGTGTACCAGATCAAACAATGCCAAATCCACACAGTCCATCCATGTGAAGTACCATGCGTCCACATAGTGCAACAGAAACACATGTCCAGGAGAACGGCCACACACATCGGCCTGATAGCGCACGTTAAAACCCACAATAAATACATAAATAATTAAAAACCCCTAATACACGCACTACACGTGCAGCAGGCACACCCTAACTGCAGGCTGCCAAACAACTGCCCCCTCACTCCACACACAAATCAAAGCACCTCCAAGGACCCGACCCAAATCACCCTCAGGTACCACCCCAAAGCATGTGATACAATGCCATTCCAATTCCCACAGACCCATCATTAACCCTCGCCCTCCTTTACTCCACCACAGGGTCCGATCCAAACGACGAGCTACAGGACACCCCTACCAGCACACCTGCAAAGAGGGCCAAGACCAACGGCCAGAGACCCTCCACCTCAGCTGCACGCATCAAGACACGGCAGCAGCACAAATCAGGTGGCAGCACAGAGGAGGGAACATCAACAGGCACCCCAGCAGCCAGCATGCCCACAACACCACCACCACAGGTCCCCCCAATGGATGCCACAGAAGGCACTGCCTCTGGTGGCAGCAGCACCATAGGTGACACCCCATTGATGGCAGCATGCTCGGACACAGAAAACGGGGATGTCGAAGTCAGATCCATCCATGACCTGTCCCAATCCCCCTGTCTGTCCCATCCCGTACAACATGAGGATACCACGCAGGGGCACCCACAAGACGATGACTGGCCATCCCCCACAAGCCCTGTGGCAAGGCAACATGAGGACAACAGCCCCACTGTGACACCCCCGCAAATGGCCATGGCCCAGCAGAGGCAACAGTCCCTCGACCAGTTAATCGTGCAACAGCAGCAAATGGCCACGCTCCTCAAGGACCATGCCGATGAATGTGGGGGCACTAAGGCAGACATAGAAACATCAACTGAGACACTTAGGGCAGAAATGGAGAGAGGTACAGAGACGCTAAGGGCACAAATGGAGAGTAGCACCGAGAGCCTGAGAGTCCAAATGGAGAGAAGCACCGAGAGCCTGAGGGGGGAACTGCATGCGACGTCCAAAGACGTATGTGCCGAACTTGCCGCAGTGCGCCGTGTGCTCACTGAGCTCTCGCAAACCCTTAGGGACATGCATGGACGTGAGCAGGCAGACACATCATCCGTTGCAAGTTCCGTCCAGGGCAGCCCCCAACGTAGATCTGGAAGGAACCTGCGCTCCACAGGCAGGGGTGCCCCTGATACCCGCAGAGGGGGCTTGCAATAGCGACAGCCCACTGACAATGAGCATCTTTGGACACTGGTGTTCGGGGGGGAGGTAGGAGGGTGGAGGGGGTGTGTTGGGCTCACTTGGGTGGCGGGTCGATAGGGTGTTCAACATGACATCACATATGCCATAAAAAGTGCACGATCAACCAATGAGATGTGTGGACATTGATTTTTGTGTACTAGGCCATCATAGGCGTACAGTCCATATTGTGCATGTCCCAGACACACACAGTGCCACGAGTCCCGTGTCCATGTATCAGCCACCAGGCGTGAGTGCTAGAAGCATACATCAATGAGATGCTGACGAATGTCACGGGCCTCCGGTGCCTCGCAGACTCCATGAGGTGCTGCCACATCCCCACCCTCATCATGACCATCATCAGGTGCTTGCAGTTCTGCGTCAGGGGGCATGGGCACATTTCTACGTACGCACATGTTGTGGAGCATGACACATGCCATGACCATCTTTGCAACCTTCTCATGGCGGTACAGGAGTGCCCCGCCAGACCTGCTGAGGCAGCGGAAACAAGTCTTCAGTAGGCCGAATGCCTGTTCAATGACTACACGGGTACGTGAGTGGGCATGGTTGTAGTCCTCCTCATGCTGGTCCCGTGGGTTCCGGACTGGTGTGAGGAGCCATCTCTTCAGTGGATATCCAGCATCACCTGTATGTGGACGAGAAACGTATGATGTGGAATGCCATTGCTACGTACGCACACCCCCCCCTTCCTGCCAGGTCATTGCCAAATCACATACCCCACATCATCATGCATGTAATGAGACTCACCGAGTAGCCAGGATCTGTTCCCTGCGTGTCGCTCCATGTAGCGTGGTATTGTAGAGTTCCTCAAGACCATAGAATCATGGGTTGATCCAGGGAATCGGGCACAACAATGTGTAATGATCCTGTTGGAGTCACACACCATTTGTACATTCAGGGAATGAAATTGCTTTCGGTTGCGGTACTGGGCCTCCATGGCATGTGGGACGACCAATTCCACATGGGTGCAGTCGATGGCACCAATGCAACCCGGTATGCCGGCAAGTGCATGGAATCCCACTTTTGTGTTGGTAATTTCCTGCTCCGAGCGTGGTAGAGAGATGTAGTCGTCTGCGTGCTGCAGGAGGGCATCGAGCACTTGAAATAGTGTCCGTGAGAACAGTGGCTGAGAAATGCCATGCAACTGTCCGACTGTGTGCTGGTAGGTGCCTGTGGCCAGGAAGTGGAGTACAGACACCACCTTCAGTAGGGGTGGGATGGCGGTTGGGCTATCTATCATGCTGACAAGGTCAGCCTGTGTCATGTCCACAATGGCGGCTATGGTGTCCCGGTCCAGACGGTAGAGGGTGTGGATCTGCTCGTCAGTGAGGTTGAACGGATGTGCTCGGAGGCGTGGGATTGCGGGCTGCCTGCGTGGTGGTAGTGGCTGTGCTGGCGGCCCTTGCTGGCCCTGCCTTGGCCTCCTCCTCCTCCTGCGTCTCCTTCGTGCGGCCGGTTGCAGTTGGTGTTCGTCTTCTTCTTGGAGTTGGAGTAGTTGCAGTGCTATCAGGTCCCCCAGGGCCAACATCGCGAGTCCTGCCGGTAGCATTTCGGTGTGGTTGTGGGAGGAGACTGGCTGTGCAATTTATGTGTTTTCAGGCTGTATGGCCTCCACCTGTGGTGATTAATTCCACCTGTGCAAACTGCTCTCCCCTTTGGCCGAGCACGTCCCGCGCACAACGCTGCAAATCGGGGAATGGCATCTTGCTATTGCAATCATGTATTTGTACCCGATGGCCGTGTGACATTGGTTGACATGTTCATTCTGCTGTGGTCCCATTGTTGCACATACTATCTGTGCAGTCGCGAACAGACTTGTGAAGGGTCAGTGGAACGTAGTACTCGAGTAACGGTGGGCCCTCATGCATCACTGTACCGAGTTGCAACGACGGGCGGGGCGTCCCATTTGTGGGTGAAGGCAGTTGCCATTTTCACACACAGCCGCACTCGATGGAATAATTAGTGATTTCAAACGGCCACAGATGCCTTTTCGGCGTGATGTTGCAAATGTGGAATTCGAAGGGCGGCGCTTTCGGTTTCCAGCTAGCGGCGAGGAGATGCCCACAGGTCTGACTGCAAATATAACGTTCTATTGTTCAATGTCCTTGAGACAGGGCCCATGGCGAGGAAGCAATGATTGATATGAATAGTTTGGGATGCGCAATTGCTACATGGGCGATGAGGCCGGCCGTTCCCAAATACATGTTACTTCACAACACTGGAATTACGGGCTGGGGCACTGTGGATTTTGCAGGCTGCATAACGCACAGACTCAATGGATGTTTCTAATGTTATGTGAGTAATTATTCAGGCGTTTTGATTCCGGGATGAGGGAATGATGAATGGATGCATGGGCAGGTGATTTGATACAGAGTTTGCCATGTACAGGGCTTCTTGGGATCTATCCGCCTCCCCTACGCTATGTGATGCAGGGCTGCCATGGTGGGACCATCGTCTATCTGGCCTTGTTGAGCCCTCCCTGTCTCGACACGCCCTCAGACACTTGTGTCCATGCACGTTAACATTCCCATCTGATGGATTCTGTTTTGACAGACGCATGCACAGGTACACTCGTTTGTGATGGTGTTTGCACCTCGATATAGATGGTTAGGAGTCGCAAGTGGTTTTGGGGTGGTGATGATCCTTTGGAGTGGGCTAGCATGCATATGGCTGTGGATTTCGTGTGATCATTGAAGTGAGTTGTTGGAATGTAGTTCTGATGGCCATTCTGTTCTTTTTCTTTTCTTTTGGTTGACAGGTATCTCCTCCCCTTTTGCCACTGCCATCTGTATGCCACTCCTGCAGATGGGTTTTACTCCCGACACCTGCTGATTCGTGTTAATCAGTGGAGCAGCATTACGATCTTATGGGACGATCGCCAATGGCCCACATGCCCTTACGCAGTACTGGTGGCTCGGAGCAACATTTCGGCCTTTCAGCTGGACTAGTGCCTCCCCATTGGGACGGGCCTGCGGTTCTGTGCGCTTCCATGTTGCCTTTTCGTACGTGAATGTGGCTCTGTGTACCATGAGGGAACAGGGCGACACACAAGTAGTGGCTGGTCATTTCTTGCGGATGCAGCCCACAATGGTGATTAGTGTTTAGGAGTTCATGGCCTGATGGCTGTATGGGCTTGGTGACTTTGATGTGCATTAAATTTCTATTCTGATTTGGCCCGTGTAGCGTTTTTCTTTGCAAGTGATGTGGCATATGCCTATTTGGGGGGCGATGTATTGTGAGGAGATCTGCATTGGGTTCCAGCTTCGGAGTTTAGTTGCGTGGTACTGTACTGGGCGCGTTTGCCTACTAAGCCCGTGAGGTCAGGGATGGGGGCTGCCAATATGACAGTTTGAATGTTGTCATGCTCAGGGGCGGGGGATTGGGTTTTGTGTAACAGATGCCGGTCAGCCAGGTGGACTGGTGGAATGATGTGATTCTCGGAATATTGCTGGTCACAGGTGCCTGTGTTTGCGTGCGTTTCTTGGTGGGGGACTGTGGTCATGTCCATTGGGATGGCTTCTGTATTCGTGCCATCTGTGCCCTGCAGCTCCCATTGGCCCCTCTTGTGTTTCTTTTGTTCGTTGCCATGCATGGGTGACTTGTACATTTCAATGGTTGCATTGTGACTTCATTGCACCTACGGGGAGTTGTACTTTGTGGGCAGGGAGCGGTGTACAGGCACTCAGTGGGGCCGTTTACGGTTGATTCGCGATGCCGTACTTCTCACCATGGCGGAATGGTACATTACGCCATGCCTGATGGCGTTAGGTACATGTCCGCTAGGGTCGGAATTGGCGTACCGTTGCGCCATGGTGGTGTTTGCGGTTTCGCATGGCGCGCGCGCGCGTGCTTGGTGCAGTTAGCGTTTGCGTTCACTACGGTGTCGCTAATGGCTTCGTACTTTGCGGTGACGGGTCATAGTCGCACCGAGCGCTATTCGATGGCGGTATTGCATTTCCGCCATCGTTTTCCGATTTCCGCCAGGGTCGTAATGAGGGCCATAGTGACTTACATACATAAATCTTATGCTTTCAAAAACATAAATCCAGCAAATACTGCTGACATAGATTTAAAAACAAAGTTAAATACTATAACACATGTCCATTTGGCTTCCCTAGACCAGTTTGCAAAAAAGCCCAAGTAGATAGCTTGATATCTTCTGTATGACAGTGTAAAAGGCAAATCCCCTAAAACACATACAACACTAAAAGTGACAAATAATTCAAGTACATCAATTATTACAATGCAATCATCACCTTCTTGTGGAATGCAAACATAGACATACACTACATTGCAGACAATTTCACTGCAGTTGCAAGATATGTCACAGCCTCTCTCACCAAAGCTGAGAAAATAGAGCTAAAATACCTTTGGGATGATGTATCATGTGACAATACACTGTCAGAAAAAATTGTACAGCTGCAGTATAAAAATGCTTTCCCATAGAGAATGCAGGTGTTACAAAACTGCAGACCATTTAACAGGTACAGCATTATATGGCAAATCTGAATACATTGTCTGGCTAATCCTGGGTCCAGCTTCATCCTGAAAAGAGTACTAAAATCATACCAAGATATAGAAACAATAGCCACAAATGATCCCAACAGCTAAGGACATTTAAATAAACAATTTAATGGACACAAATTACCCAAACAGAAGTATTGCTTTGTAAAACATGTGCCTGTACAACATAGCCCTAAACTACTCCTGCAAAAACAATGTCACACCAGATGAGAAAACAATTAATCATAAAGAGTTATCATTTAAATTACTGCTACATAGAGAACTGTATTACATGGCCCTTCTGGAGAAAAGCAGAATAATTATTAGGTTACTATGACTCATTTGAAGCTGCATCCAAAGCAAATGAAAGCAGTATAACAAAGGTCAATAAAAAAAAACACAAAGACATTTTGGACAATTAACCCCAACAAGAGGAAGAAACTAAAGCTCAACTAGATACAGAACATCCTGTCCGCAGTCAACCTTCCCTCATAGTAAGCTGAGAAGCATTTGGAGGAACACTCATTCTAAGTGGAGCAGAAATAGCCATGATGGAGGTCGAATACCACGTATCAATATAAACAACCTGAAGACTTGTTAGTGCTCAAATAACAGCTAAATGATGAACAACTCACCATTTATCTAGAAGTCACTGAAGAAATTGAACATGGTTTTAAACATGAAACTAAAAATTATAAACCTCTGCTTCTGTATGTAAGTGGTGAAGTTGGGTTCTGGTAAAACATTCTTAATTAAAATAATCAGCACATTTCTACAACACTTAACAAACAACAACCTTGTGGCTGTTGTAACATCCCCCATAGGTTTAGCTGCCTACAACACATGAGCTGTAACTTTACACCGACTGATGCTCCTTCCAGTACAAACCAACACAAATTAGAATACTACAGATTATCAGCAGAAGCTGCTACTGAAGTATACTGAATTCTGAAACAAATGAAAGTTCTCCTAATAGATAAAGTAAGCAAGGTTTCCAACCTTATGTTGGCTTTAATTCACCTCAGAATGCAAGAAGTTCTACAAACCACTACATAGAACTAGTTGAAGGAAAATGTGCTATTGTTTTCAGAGACCTCCTACAGTTAACACCATTAAAAGGTCAAACTATTTTCAAAACATTAGGACACAAACAATGCCACATCACACTCAGCAGCACTGGACATGTAAATCTCTGGCAACATTTTCACTATAGAGAACTAACTCAAAACATGCATCAGTCTGCAGACCACACATATGCTAACATCTTTAAAAGCATTAGAACTGGTTTGATTACTAATTATGCAAAATCCATCTTACACAGTAGACTAATCTATGAGCTACATGGGCAAAACACATGTGCTTGTGATGTCATGGAAAAATTAAATCAACCAAAAGTAAAATGAATGTCCTTAATGCCATCCCTTACAAGCTGTAGTCAATTCAAAGAGACAATGTTAAAAAAAAGAAATGCAACCCATACCTCATATCAGCTACACAGACAAACTAGAAGTACATGGCATGACACTTCCTACATGTCAACAAGCAACAGCACAACTAATTAGCTTAGAAAAATGTATCTCCAATGCAGCTGGTTTGGAGAACATATTAACATTGTGTCTAAACTGCAGAGTACTTCTAAAATGTATCCTTGCTGTAGAACAAAGTTTAGTCAATGGAGCAATTGTTACAGTTGATGGCTACCAAACATATCCACAACACAACAATTTACAGTTTGTCAACATCCACTTTGACAAACTTGCAGAAGTTAAAACATGTGCCGCACAATAGCACATTTTGTTCTTTGCAAAGACATGTACGTATGCAGAGAACAATTCTCTCTATCTCTTGCATATGCTGTCACTATTCGCAAATCACAAGGTCTAACCCTATCTCATGCATTGATTGACAGGTATGAGTTATGTAGCACTTTTCCGTACACTCACCGGTCTATTCCTTGTTAAATTTGATTCAAACAAAGTTAACGCTGACATTCCTTGCATCCTACAACAGGCTACGTGCACTGTACAACCCCATCTAGGTTATACCCTATAACTAAAAGAATGAAACCTTTAAAAAGAAAATGAATACGAACAGAACCTATAACAGATCTCCTAACAATACTGCTAAAGAAACAACAACCAACTACTTCACCATCAAATAACACAACCACAAAACCGTCTAGTACAAACTCAACTGCACGTCCATCACAAGACAAAAAGAAAAATATCTCTTCTAAAAAAAATCCTGGAGGCCCATCAAACAATGCAAAGACACAAGTCTCTGGTGCATTTAAATTCAGCAACACAACTGGAGTAAATTGCTATGCAAATGTATAATCAATCTTCTCTTCCAATTTCTATGCGTTGTTCTCAACATTTACTTAAATGGCTCAAACCAGTTGTGCTTGAAAATGTTCATCCTTCAAATAAATGCCACAAATAATACTGACAGCACTTACAGTGTCTCGGGTATAAAGCAAAAATTGGACTAATGTGTGCTTATGGTACATTTTACCATTCTTGCAGAGTAAAAAACAGAAGACATCGTAATTCACTCACTACAATTACTGGAACTCAAAAAACATCCCTATAAATGAAATCTGGAAGATTTCATACACATGGAAACATACATTCACTCTCTGCAACCATGTTTCACAATAGTATATCCCTAATGAACAATGTTTATATGTATTAATACCAAATTGTAAATACGTTCCATTTCACCAGCTTCTGCAGAATGTGATTCATGGCATAAGATTGCCTTTTCAGCAATTCAGACAATTGTTCCAGCATACAAATAAACTCACATAGGCAATATGCCGTTCCAATACTTCTAAAGTACAATGCAGATGGTACCAAAAATCACTGCAAACTCACAAGCTTTACACACAGCCAAGTATCTCTTGGCAAGAAAAGCTTCACAACAGTAAGCATAATATACAACACTGTTGCTACAACCACTTCATGGCAGTATACTGCATATGTAAAAAAAGAAGTGGTTGGTTTGAATGTAATGACACTTCTGTTACTCCAAAACATAAGTGACCAGCAAATCTAACAAATGCCTACTTAAAATTCCTTCATCCCAAAGTTACTCACTAAACTGTATCATAATAAACAGTTACAATAGGCCAACAGGTATCAAACTACGTCTGCGGTGTCCGTGGACACCAGCGCTGTCTGCGCATCAAACGTGGCAGGCATTTCCAAAAAATGTGACACATCTCATGCTTTTCACCATCCAATCTGCAGGCGTGTCCGACGTCCCTGGACATCACAATGGCACCTGAGCCAATCGAAGGCCTGATCGTGGACCAAACAAGAAAGTGAGTCCATGGACCGAATAAAGATATCACTATTTTCTACCTACTTTTTGCCTCTTTTACAAAACACTACTGGACGGATTTATACAAAATTTACAAAAGCCCGCTTTTGAGGCCGATCCACTGCTCCGGCCTCAAACTTGGTGAAAATCTGTCCAGCTGTTTGGGCTGCAGGCATGAGCACATTGTATTCCATTGTGCCTATGCAGAAAAAACACTCATTTTGGGAACCATCCCTATAAATGTGACTCACAGGATGAAACCACACCATACTTTGCAGAATCAATCCAAGAAGGCCATATACTTTTTTTGCAAAGTTTGCCGAGGACTCGTCCAGGAGGGGAAAAGTTATAAGCCTCCAAAAAAGTGTCATTCCTATGGGTTGAGTTACTTAACCATAACTACACAGCGGCTACCACAGGCTGTTTAATATATATATATATATCTTCACAGAGAGGACATTATGGTTAAGTTGCACTAATGAAAACCTATGAAATTCAGTGAAAACATGTTGTTAAAGGCACATTATGGTTAGGCAGAATTACATGCAGTGCCCTTTGGGAACACTACACACAATTAAGACTACAGGTGTAAGCACTATTTCACCTTTTGTACAAGCCTATACTACACAGTTATGTGGTATCAGTGGTAGCAGTGGCTGAGCAGCCAGACGTATCTCAAGAGGGATGTGAGCAGGACAAGAGGTTACACAAAGGACTTGCAATCACAGTAGTACAAACCAACACTTACTCAAGGTTTATTGGTAAAAGAATATACATTTATTAACACATTTGGTTAGAAAACATTCCACTAGTAAGAGGCAGCTCAATATCACACTATAATACACTACAGTACACAAGTGGGGAAAAGTGGGAGCAAAATGGCACTTCAGTAACTTTCAAAGGGGGTAGAAAGACAAAGGTTATAAGAATCAAAACACAGTTACTTTCCTAAGAAGGGCAAATAGTTTCAGTTCACTACAAGAGGCAATCCAGTACAATAGGCCTGACCCAAAGTCAATGGTTTAGTGTCTTGGCTAGGATAGTGGAGTTCTGGTAGTAAACGGTTAAGTCTTTGCCAATGTTCTTGGAATTAGTTTGCAAGGGAAAGAGTTACATGTCATATTAGGAGCGAACAAGACTCCAAAGTTGGGAAAGTTTCACAAACTTTCAACGTGGCAAAGAGAATTTCTCTACCGCACGTGCAGAGTACGTGCACATGGATGAAAAAAAGCTGTAGCTGAGGCAGTTGTTCCTGGCAGTTCCTACAGATTTCGATGTTCCTGGGCCTCAGTCGTGGGGACAAGACCGAGAACATTGGGAGGTTCCTGCACCGCACAGGGAAGAAGTCATCATCTTGGCAAAATGTCGGTTTAAGGTATGAGTGCCTTAAAGTCCACATCTGGTATCCTTCTCATTGGCTATCCGGTTTTCAACAGCACTCTGATGGAGATGGAGAAATGGAGATTTTTTCCAGGTGGCTTGCGAGTTGGTTGTTCCCACCAGCTCAAGAGGAGAAGTCGCCCTTGAAGGGCTTCTCAGTTGAGAGAGTTTCAGGGAATTCGGACCTGCAGCAGGGCTTCACCGGGCAAACCAATGGTCCAGGAGTTGTAGCAGTCATCCTCCTTCAACTTGTCTTCAGTTCTTTCGTTCCAGTGGTCCACTATGCCTTCTAAATCCCAGAGACATGCTTATAAACAGTTTTCTCTCATTCACTCCAGCCTAGCTGTCACTCACCCAGCAGGGTGGCTGTCCTTGCCGGAGAGTCAGCCAGCCAATTACACCAAAGTACATTCAGGTCTCCTAGGAGACTGAGAACAGGGAGTTTCAGGCACCTCTCTTACATCCTGTATACCCCAGACACTCAGGCGCCAGAGGAGGACTTCAGCACTGAAGCCCGCCAAAGGCCAACGAATAAAGGAACCAAACCTGGTTTGGCACACCGAGACACTAGAAGGAACTTTCCAAAAAGAAACGTTGAAAAAGATGACCAGAGTCTGTTTTTACAGAAGGGTCTTGGGCGACATATTAAAACAAATGACTGACCCGATTCTTAGCTACCAGTGTTTGCGGTGGGGAAAAATCATGTTAGTTTGTTCTAAAACCACTGACACCATCCATTTCAAGAGGAAAGGGTAGCAATTGACTGCTACATGAGTGTTTAGACCCAGGGGATGCTAGGCAACCCCTCCAGCACTCTATAGGAAGATAGAGTGTGCTGGGTCTATGCATTTAAAGAGGCTAGTAAAGTCAATTTAACTTTACATTGACTGGGAAACAGTAGTCAGTAGTCAGTCCCAGAGAAGGTATTTAAACCTTGGGAAGTCTGAAAGATATCCCTCTGGCACTGCATGGTAACACACAAGAAAGAGATGATGCCAATGGAGTTGTCTAAACTCCATATCCAAAGAACAAAAAAGTAAAACACACATCAAAATACATGAAAGAGTGGGAAAAAAGGCTCACACTCTTTCCAGGTGAAAATTAAAATCCTAAAAATCCGGCAAAGTGTCTGGGGGTCTCAAAAGGTAAGGGACATTAGCACACTTATGAGAATTCTCCCTAACAGTTGTCCCCCTCATACTAAGGGACAAGAGGATTTAATCCACTCCTGGATGAATCTCCTTACTCCAGTCGGTCAAACATCCTGGAGAGACAAGCAGCATTTTGGTGGTTACACCCAGACCTGTGTTCAATGGTAAAATCAAACCCTTGCAGGTTGATTGACCATCTCAGTAGTTTAGGGTTTTCCCATTTCATTTGCATCAACCATCTCAAGGGTTGGTTGTCAGTCTGAATCACAAAAGTAGATCCTTTCAAGTATGGTCTAAACTTCTTCAGTGACCACACAATAGCAAAACATTGGGCCTCATTAAAGGTTGGGCAGTCCGGAATTAACAGTGGCGGTAAACCCGCCGCCACTGCTAATTCCGGACCGCCCGATCCCAAGTCCTGCAGGCGGGAGGTGATCTTCCCGCCAGGTCTGACTTGGCAGGTTGAACACCTCCCGCCTGCAGGTGGACGTGGAAACACCGGCACCATCACAAGATGGTGCCGGTGTTTCCACTTCCCCATTCCCATTGAGTCTGCCTCCGAAATTCCCAAGACACCAGGGCTGTAATGCCCTGGTAATTCCGGGAGTCACAGAGGCGGAATGGTAATACGAGTCTGGCGGTAACCAGGTGGTTTTACTGCCGCGGTTACCGCCGGACTCTTCATGAGGCCCATTTTCTTTCTATGGTTCCCCACCTTGTTTCAGGTTCCTTCAGCTTCCTGCTGATGAAGCAAATGGGGTGCTCCCTACCTTTGTCATCCAGCTGACTCAGAACTGCACCTATACCTGTATTGGAAGCATCTGTTTGCACAATGAAGGTTTGGTTGTAGTCAGGAGCTTTTAAAACTGGAGCTTGACAAAGGGCTTTATTAAGTCCTTCAAAGGCCTGAGTGCACTCCTCATTCCATCTGACCTTTTGGGGTGCCTTGATGAGATCAAAATAAATGGATTCCCTGTGTCCGTCCTGGCACAGCAAGGTTACCCCGGCTGTACATTGGGTTACTGCTCCAGAAGTGATTTCCGTCCCATCCACGGTGGTTACCTTGTCCGTGGTCGGCTTTGAACATAAGGGAAGCCCCATCTCTGCCATCAGTTCTTGATTGATATAATTCCCAACTGCTCCACTGTCTATGTATGCCTCAACGGCGTGCATACGAGACGGTCATTGGTGGTTAATTAAGATCACTGGTATTGCAAACTGCGAGGTCGGTGGCTCTTTCTTCTCACTCGACAAACTGACCTCTACGTTTGCCGAGCTGAGTAGTTTTCTGACTCCTTAATCTCCGTCTTCTCTGTAGCCCCGACTGTTCTCCTTGGAGTTTTCACTGGGCAGTCCTTAAGGAAGTGTCCTGGTTTTCCGCTGTACAAACATAGTTGCTGTTGCCTTCTTCTGTCTCGTTCTGTTTTTGCTAACGGGGGTCGTATTCCTCTGATTTGCATGGGTTCTACAGGGTTTTCTGGCACATGTGATGCATTGTCCCTTGATCGAACATACACAGCCTGAGTGTCTGACCTAGACCGATCTGCCTTTCGATCTTGCAATTGGTGATCTAGTTGCACAACCAAGTTAATGAATTCGGGACAGTCTCTGGTGGGTCAACCACCTGGGCTAGAACGTCCTTCGATTCGCCTCATAGGCCTCGGTGAACAACGTGGTTCTTTTGTTTTCAGGCCACCTAGCTTCAGCAACCAATATATTGAAGATGGCAATGTACATTAATAAGTCTTGATTCCCCTGTTGGAGTGACAAGAGTTCGTTGTTTACTGCTTGTTCTTGGGTATGACGAGCAAAAAGCTTCTCCATTTCCCTCTGGAACCCCCCAAAGTCATGTAAAGGTGGATCATGGCTTAGAAGTGGCACCAACCGAAACCGCTGCGCTACCGCTCAGGTATGACAAAACAAAAGCTACCCATGCTTGGTGGTTGGGGAATGCACAAGGCCTACAAAGAAAGTGAAGATGACACTGATTCATGAATGCAGCATACTTCCTTGGGTCGCCTGAGAACCGTTCCGGTAATGCTACGGGAACTGCTCCGGGTAGCGTAATTTATACTGGGGCGGATGATAAGATGGGTGCTTGTGCCGATGGGTTGTTTCTGGGCAAAGGAGTCTGTCTTGCCTGTGATTGTAGCAACTGCCTACTGATCTCTTCGGTGCGATTCTAGGTTACTACTAGGTCACTCCGGAGAGCATTGATCTCTTGCCTGGCTGAATGAACTTCAGCACGTAATTGTCCTAATAATTGAGCCAATTGGTTGATTTCTGATGTCTCCATGGCGCCCAGGTGGATTAGTTATTGTAGTCTTTGCATTCTGTTATGCCACCTGGTATCCACAGGGACGCCACTCAGCCCTGGTTGGTTGCCGGAACCTTTTCCATGATTTCTGGATGGTGTCTTCGGAGGAAGTCTTGTTACACCATTTAGGCGATGGTCATTGTTTTACAAGAAAAGGTTGTGTGGTTCAATACAACGCTCCGCCTCACTGAAGTCAGCCAATTCTGCCTGTACTAGTATTAACCGTCTTGTCTTTCCACGTCCTCAACGAACGTCGGATGCAAGTCATGTGATCCCTTTAAAACAGAAGCGGGGCTCTCTTCGTAGCGTCGCTACTGTTTTCAGAGACGCTCCGTAAGTTCGCATCTAGGGAGAATCAGTTTCCTCTAACCTTCTTTCTCCTTTTTTTTCTTTCCTTCTAACCACTCTATTTTGTACCGTAGAGCATCTTTTCAGTGCCCTTTCCCCGCAATTCGCCTAAGTTCACCCGTACTTCCGGGTCTGCCGAATCCAGCCTCCTGTCCTTCTTTCAGTCCGCACTTGGGCGAACTCTTGATACTCCTCCCGCCTAACACAGTGAGTGGCCTCTTCCCCTTTCTCTGTTCCTAGCTTATTCCATTTCCTGCACTTACTTACCTCCTGTTACAGGATCCCCCGGATCAATTGGGAGATTCCTTCCAGACGGGTTCCCTTTCCAGGGGTTTTCTTCGCTCCATGTAGAGTCTTTCCCGGTACTGGAATTCCCGTAAGACCTTCCTCCTTTCTTTCCATCTCGAACACTCTCGATCTCGATCTCTTATCAATCACACACTCACCAATCATTATTCTTACCCTTTAGAGTCCCGGCTTCCCGCACTACCGAGAATTCACAACAGAAGACATCCATCCACCCGAGAGGCACTCGTCTAGATCGTCCAGGGTTTTTTCCCCAGAGGGTTTCCCTGGGGCTCGTGCTCCTTTCACCGTGGGCTGTTCCATTGCGGTGTGGGGGCAGGGTCCTCAGGGGGTCTCTTACTTCTGCCGTTGCTGCTTCAGGATCACCAACCCAACCAGGTTAGTGCATGAATTGCAATATTCAGATGAGCCGGTTTTTGTTCATTACATAACAGATAACAGATAAAAGTCTAGCCTGAAAACACAGGAGGGCTGGGTTCAACACTGGCCGACTCAGGTAAAGTATCCTCCCACCACCCCTTTGGCTTGAGCCCTTAGGCCCTCTCCTCACCTTGTTGTGGTATTAGGTGTGCTCCCCGTCCTGCTTTCTTAGCAGGGGTGCTTAGTCTTCAGTGGGTATGGGCGACCAAGTTACTTCACTGGTGCGTGCCCATCCAAGTGTTGTTTTACGGTAGGTCTTATTGCCGCAGTTTTTGTATAGCGCTGTTTGTTCTTGCCTGTCCTTTCTTTCTTCCTAGGCTTGCGGGAGAATCAGCGAAGCGTGCTGTTTGGTTTGAGCACCACCTGCAAATGATGGCGCGAGATGTGCGCTGCAATGGGGTAAATAATGTGCTATGCGCTTCACTGCTTTGTCTTGCCGTTGCTAACCTGTGTCTCCTCTCTTCCTTAGATGTCGCACTGTCCTTCTCCATCTGGTGTTGAACGATGCCAGCCGGGAGATGACAAGCCAGGTAAGCTTCTTGTGATGTTTGTGGCTTAAGCAATGCCGTAGTATGCCTTTTCTAATGTTGTCTTTCTCCTTTTCCTTTTCAGGTCACTTTGTTCCGGTAGGTATGCAGTGCCCAGAAGAAGCTGTTCACTGGAGAGCGGATGACAGGATGGAGATTGCAGGTAAGATTCTATTAATAATGTTCCTTTTGTCTCCTCTGCAGGCTTGTTGCTCTGAGGCTTGCGGGTATCACAGGACACGGTGAGTGTTACGTTATGTCTGCAAAGTAATGCAAAGCGTACTCTGTTGCTTGGGTGTGGTTTAAATAGTCTCCCAGCAAAGTAGTCCAGGTAAAGTAGTCACCACGCCCAAAACACTATACCGCATAGCTTAGTTCTTAGGAACCAAGCTATGCCAATGCTTCCATGTTAACTGCAGGTCCAATGAAAGTAGTCCCCCTTCAAACATGTTCTCCACAATGAATATGAGCCTGGTGCCAGAGGCACCAGGACTGAATCCAAGAGAGTCTTGGGAGTGAATGCAAGGCCTCCAAGGCCTTAATGGAGCCCCAAACCCTGACCTTACCTGGCAAGTGGACTTGCCAGTGGGGGTCTGGGGTAAGGGTCGGGACAAGTGTCCCCATACTGAACCTTAAATGCCTAGAATAGCTGTGTGCCATTCTTGAAAAGTGTTCTTTAGGTGTAGCTGACCTTGGTATGCATGCTGCATTCCTCAATTAGTGTAACAAATTCAAACTGATCTTAGATTGTGATCCACTGAGCTGGAATGTGAGAATTGTAAAGTGCACCCCAAGGTCCAACTCCCTTACAGTAACTGTATTATCCTGAATCAGAGTTATATGTTTGTACTGTTCCTAGAATAGGTGTTCCACTATTCAGTAAAGTATATTGTCCAGTTGGATTACTATGGGATTTCTTTGCTGAGCATCATTGTACAACTGCTAGGTTTTTCTACCCTTCTATTGCTTAAGGTAATTTAAAAGTAACTTTTGTTTTTTACTCCCCAAAAATAGGTGTGACTTATACTGAAGGTGTATGAAAAGGTTTAACTTGCCTAGACTACTGTTGGTTTTATAAATATGGTCTATGCTTTGGTCTGTGTACTTTAATGTATGATGTTGTGTTTTTTATAATGTGGTTATATGATCTGTGATAGTACTTATTTCCCCTAAGATTTATCTGGGCCTACTTATATTTAAATAAACCATTTATCTTTCCAATTCTTACAGTGTTTCAGTGTTTCTTTGGACCATATTTGTATTACAATTTCTTTGTACTGTTTCTACAGCCCTCTCTCCCTCCTAAAATATGCATGGCTGCTCTGTCTACGCTACCATATACTTAGGTGGCAGAGCCTTATAGTAAGAGTGCAGTCTTGTACTATCTCAGTTGATTGGTTTTTACTAAGGACTTCAGACAAACTGTCCTAACACAATGTGTAGGTTCTTATTCAGTCCTTATTTCTTCTATGCATTATGAAACTTATAGTCCAAGTGCAACTGCAGCCCCCAAAATGCAAAGAAAAAAAAAAAATCTTCATAAGCACCTAAATAATGGAATGGATAATGTTGGCAAGTATGCATATCATGCTAAAATATTAATAATTAATATAAATATTAATAATATTAAAAATGCATAAATAACTTCCACAGACCAACTGCCACTTAAAAATGTGCTACAAATCTTCTATATATGCTTTTCTTTTACAATAAAGTCACAAACAGTGCTGCTATAAATGCACAGCTGCATGATTTAACTTTCATGAAAATGCTCTTAAAACAAGACTTTTAAACGCTCAGCATTTTCCATTTTCCATTCCATATAAATGTCAAACTTTCCAACCTCAGTCATTACATCTCTTACACTGCCACCATTCTCCACCTGCTCATACATATGTGTATACCACCAAAGCATCTGTATACAACACTTCACTTTACATATAAATTCCTATTATTTCCCATCCTCTACTATAAGAAACCAAACACTACTGCAGCAACAATCCACCATTGCATTACCACTAGCCACAGTGTGCCTCTTTTTGAAAAACACTGCAACACATTACAAATGCATTACTCTACAAACACAGAACTTTTTTAAATTAAAATCAGCAGCACAAAAATATCCTTAATATTCACTGTTTTCTCAGACCCATATTTCCACTGTTCATTCTAACGTGCCAAACAGCACAACTCATACTCCAATTTGTATAACATAGTTAACACACTTTAGTACACCACCCATAACACAACTTCATTAACCTTTTTCCCCAAAATCTCCTCCTACCTTCATTAATGAAAACCGTGCTTACTCAAAGTACTTCACCATTACTACATATGCCCACTAACTTTCTTTTACAGCTACAGGCAAGAAGAAGATTGCCAACGACAGCTACTGAAAAAAGAACACTCTTCACATCATACAGAGTAATTACATTAATATAGAATGTATACCTTTCTAAACGTAATGATGTACTTTCACTATATATTAGCCTGAAGCATTATTTTCAAATCAAAATGTATTTCACTCTTACTCATTATATTGCCACATCCACACCATTTCTATTCCCATCTAAACATCACCATTATAACACCCATCGTTTTCTTCAAAATATCATAATGTCCATACATATTCAATCACACCACCACTCTCTTACTCACTAACTCAAGCTCATCACACCTGTACTGACTCTTACTCTTACAACCTTCCCAGCTACACCTATCATCTCACTACACAATCACACAACACTCTCTTCATCTCTACAATCATACCCACACACCCATCCACAATACATGCACATACATTCCACAACTTTCAAACCCAAACTTTCGTTTTTCCCCAACAGACAGAACAGAATGCCTACTAAAAACTAACTCTGTAGAAAACAACAAAGAAAGAATAGAACAGATAAGGATAAAAGCAAGCCATATAGTCCTGTATAAACAAAAGCAGACTTACTAAATAACCTACTAATGAACCTACAACTATATCAATATTAACGTAGCCACAGTTAAACATTCCAAAAAATTAATTTTACAAACATTTTTCCACCGTAGAGTTCTTTACAATCTTTTGAAGACAACTGAAAAGTCACAATCTACCTTATAAACAACTGCAGAAGACTAATCCTCGAAGCTCGAATAGACAGGGCATTTCTACTAAAAAGAAAGGTGTTTATGTTTATTTTAAACAGAATTAAACCACTAACTGAATTAATGAAAACTTTACAAAAAGTACTTCTAAACATGCGCAATGTCAATTTTGATACCTTTTTAAACTTTTGTGTAGGTGAATGGATTCACACAAGCCGCACAGAACCATATTTCAATGAAGAGGCTTATAAACAAGAGCAAAAAAAATCAATTGCCATAAATATTAATGGCCGAGGGTATGAAATAGTAGGAGACACCATTATGGGAAAAGAAAACCTTATAGAAAAAACATCCCTAACAAACTTTCAACCGAATATTCTTTTCACCCAAACAAACCATCGGGTGTATAAAAGGACTTGTGGCTCAATGTTTAATGTACACCAGCAATCCTTTAAATCTTTACGACAATTCCTTAATCACTATTTGCAACTATAAGACAAAGGTCAAATTAAAACTTTACAAACCATGGACTCTTGTCCAGTGAAAAGCCACAATGGACTTCGAGGATATTCATTAGCCTGCCTTTAAGAAACTGCTTGCAAAAGCACTTTCCACCACATCAAAATGTTAGCAACACACCATTCCGCTATACGGAATCTTATGTATGGACTATACTATTCAAAATGTCCTGCTCTAGAACTACAAAATATAAATTACATTCAAATAACTCCTTCAAGAAATAGAGCACATCCAAAGTAAATACTTTGGAACTAAAGTTGACTTAGGAAATTCAGTATCTTCAGAAAACATTAGCATACACCTCACAAATAACAACCTCCTAACAAACACATACAAATAAGAAATAGTTAAGTTTCAAAGCACATCTGCTGAAATACCAGACCAAGTATATGTTGCAGAAATGATTATAATAAGAGCACATATGGCCTGTAAAATTGAGGACAAGGAGGAATTCAGTGGTTCAAATTTGCATCATATCTAACAGCAGAAAATAAATACAAACTAACTGATGACTCAATAGTTTTCACATACTGCAATACAAAGCTTGACAATAACCAAATGTCATCACATCCTATCACTAATAACTTCAAAATATTCCTACTTCCAAAGTCTCTACAACAACTTAACATGTATGGGAAAATTATAATCCGAACAAAACACCCATTTCAAGCTACAATACGAATTCAACTGAAAACAGCCAAATTGCCTCCATCTGATTTACTAAAAGGCATCTGTGGCAACGTAGAATATCTGCCATTAGATCTTAAAGAAAATGTAGAAACTCTAGGAGTACACCAGTCAATAGATCAATCTTTGATTTTACTAGTTAATGGTGTACCAACAAAAGACACAAAAAATGGCAACAACTAGTTGACTTAAACAAAGTTAGGCAAGGCCTATAATATCTGAAAGAAAACAAAAATTGTACAAAAATATAAGAATAGAGGAACATGTAGGAGAAACCACCAAAATAATTCAAAATTCTCCCGCAACTGGACTATTTGAACATGTTGATCCTGGTACTGCAGCCAACATTGTAGACCAGTATCTAATTTACCCACTACACTCCAAAGACAACATTGAAGATCCATTAGAAACATACTAAATCCCCAATGGTTATATGGTAAAAAGGTGTAGAAACATGCTTGTTGCCTTTACTCTTTCCTTCTGGAAAAGGAGGACGATATGATGAAAAGTCCACATAAATTAGTGTATCAGAATATCGTTATTCAAAAATGTATTTTGAAGAGCCCAGATTGAGACAAAATGTAGAATACATTTTACACCTCCTGTTCAAAAGTGAACTTGCTCATAACACACTCATAAAAGACAGGCTTACATTTGTTAAACATGTCCGCTACCCAACTGCTTCAAAAGTTAAAGACAAAGATCAGGTTTTGCCGTCAAGTATCACAAATCTAGGGGCAGACATGTGTGGTACAAAAGAATACTGGTTTCAATATCACACTGATGTTTGTTGTTTGCTAAGCCACCTAGGCTCACCCACATGATGTGTTATTTTAAGTTGTACAGAGTGCGCCTGAGATGACTTGCATGACTTTTAATGCACTGCAAACCAAAATAAAAATGGAATAGATATAAAACACCAGGAGAACTGTATTCTCTTGACTCTGTAAATGTATCAAGATACTTTCACTTCATCTGCAATAAAACTACACCTAGCTCAGAGAAGTGCAACACTTCTCTTGGAAAAAAGAATATCAATCCAGAGGAGCACCACACAGCCTCATGCTTTGTGGATAAATGATGCTCCCGAATGTGGCCATGACAGTGATGCCACTGTTTTACAGTTTTCTGCAAAATACATTACCTGTGGCATCTGTTCAAAAACCACCCAAAGTGACCTACGTACACAAATCTTATGCTTACAAAAACATAAGTGTGGCAAATAATGCTTATTTAGATATAAAAACAGAGTTACAAAATATACTAAATATCACTTTGGCTTCCCTAGGCCAGTTTGCAAAAAAGGGCAAGTAAATAGTGTGATGTCTTCTGTTAAACACAGTTTAAAAGGCAAATCCCCTAAAAACACATACACCAATAAACGGGATGAAGCATCCAAGTACATCAAAGATTACAATGCAATCATTGCCTTCTTGTGGAATGCAAACATAGACATATAATACAAAGCAGGCAATTCCAATGCAGTTGCAAAATATGTCACAGCCTATCTCACCAAAGCTGAGAAAACAGAGCTAAAAGACCTCTGGGATGAGATATCATTTGACAAAACTCTGTCACAAAAATTGCACAACTTTGGTATAAAAAGGCTCTCACATAGAGAATGCGGGTGCTTTGAAGCTGCAGACCATTTACCAGTTACAGCCTTATATGGCACATCTTAACACATTGTTTGGCATAATCTTGGCACAGCTTCATCCTGAAAAAGAGTACTAAAATCCCACCAAGAGATTAAAAATATAGCCACAAATAATCCCAACAGCCAGGACATTTTAGAAAACAATTTAATTGACACATACTACCCAAACATAAGTACTGCTTTAGAAAACATGTGCCTGTATGAAATAGCCCAAAACTACTCCTACAAAAACAATGTCACTCAAGATGAGACAACTGACAAATATTCAATCTCAACATCCAGTTTTCATTTAAATCTCTGTAACATAGAGAACCTTATTAAATTTCCCTAATGCAACTTTTTAAACCTTGGAGAAAAGAAAAGTATTATTAGGCAACTATGACTAATTTGAAGCTGCATTCAAAGCAAATGAAAGCAGTGTAACAAATGTACATTTCAAACAATGCAAAAAAAGTTGGACAATGAACATCAACAAGAGGAAGAAATTGAAGCTGAACTAAAAACAAAGGAAAGTGCTCCTAAAAAAAGAAGTAAGCATGCTTTCCAACCTCATGTTTACTTTAATTAACCTCAGAAGGCAAGCAGTCCTAAAAAAGGACTACAAAGAACTGTTTGGAGGAAAACACGTTATATTTCTTGGATACCACCTCCATTTAACACCAGTAAAAGGTCAATCTATTTTCAAAACAATTGGACACAAACAATGCTGCAACACACTCATCAGCATTGGACACTTAAATCTATGGCAACATTTTCACTACAGAGAACTAGCTCAAAACATGTGTCAGTCTACAGATATTACCTATGCTAACATTTTAAAAAGTAATACAACTGGTCTGCTTACTAAAGATGCAAAATGCATCTTAAAGAGCAGACTAATCCATGAGCTATATAGGTGCAACACATCTGCTCCTGATGCCATGGAACCTTTAACTCAACAAAATATAAAATGCATGTCCTTAATGCAAACTCTTGCAAGCTGTTTTTAATTTAAGGCGACATTATTGAAAAATTATTGCAACCCATACTGCATATCAGCTCCACCGAAAAACTAGAAGTACACGGCATGACATTCCCTATATGTCAACAGGCAACAGCACGACTAGCTTTACAAATGTATCTCCAACATAGCTGGATTGGAAAAGAAAGATCTCTGTCTAGACTGTACAATAATTCAAAAACGTAACCTTGACGTAGAACAAGCAATTGGTACAGTTGTTGGCTTCCAAACATATCCACATTTATTTGTTTATTTATTTTGCATGTGTAAGGTGCTTGTACATCAAGAAATTGTGTTTCCAAGTGCCCAAAGGGCAACGGATAGGACAACATGGGAACAAGAGGAAAATAGAATAAACTGATGAACAGGAAAGGGGTGGTCCTAATAGGCATTGTGAGCATTCAGAATGTGCAGGTACAGGAAGAGAAAAAGGATGGGGGTAAGGGGACAGTGCTAGGAGTCCCATGGAGGTAGGTGCCAGGGAATCAGTTGTGTGCAACAGTAAGTGCCTAGCAGAGATCACTTGGTACAGAGTGATCAATTGCCAGTATAATATGTGCAGGCCTGTGAGAACACAAGCCAGTGGGTGCCCAAACTCAAGTGCTGTGATGGGGCGGAAGGTTAAGGTGATTGGGGGAATACCAGAACCAGAAGGACACATAAGGACCCAGGCCATCAATCTCAGTGACTTTGGGGTATTTAGCACAGGAGTGAAAGGGGACAGGCGGAGGCGAAGAGGAAAGTCTTGAAGAGCTTCCAGAATTTGAGAAGATACAGCTCAAGATGGAGAGGAGGGGGAGGCTGTTCCAGTGGAGGAGCCAACTGAGGAGAGAGATATGCCACTAGCTTGCTGTTTAGAAAAGTACTTGACACACAACAAGGTGGAACTGGAGGTGCGTAAAGATCTGGAGGAAGAGTATTTGGTGAGAGAAGTTGTAGATAGATTGGTCCTTGACCCCATATAGCCTTGTGGATGATACAGAGATTTGAATTTGATCCTTGCAGCAACTAGGAACAAGTGGAGGGATTTTAGGGCTGGCGAGAAACAGCCCCTGGTCTTGAAGCCAAGGTTAGGTCTAGCAGCTCTATTCTGTTTAAGCTGGAGGGGGTGAGACGTCGAGGGTAGATCAAGGTAGAGGCAGTTACAGTTGTCCCATCTAGAGATTACCAGAGCTCTAGAGTTATTAAGTTTCTGGAGAAAAGTGTGGAAAGGAAGAATGCCTCTGAGGAGGTGGAGATGAAAATGAGCCGTCTTGGCAATGTTCAGAATGTGAGGGAGGAAAGAAAGAGAGGAGTCAAAGATAATTCCAGGGTTTCTGGCTTCAAATGTAGCAGAAGGGGGATAACCTATATAGTGTGGCCAGAACGAAGGAAGCAAAGAGGGAGTGGGAGTCCCAATAGGAAGGACCTCAGTCTTGCTGGCATTGAGGCAGATATCATTATAGGCACATCAGGACTGGATAGCAGATAGGCAGTCAGCAATGATAGAAAAGGCAGTGAGAGAATCGGAGGGAAGTTTGAAGAAGAGTTGGGTGTCATCAACATAGCATTGGAAGTGAGGTCAGAAAGTGCAAATAAGGTGAGCAAGTGGAACAATATAGATGTTAGATGTTAAAGATGTTAAAGAGCCAGGGTGAGAGGTCGGAGCCCTGGGGGATGCCACAGTGGAGATACAGGTGAAGAGGAGAAAGAGCCCAGGATGAGCTGGCAGCGACGGTCAGTGAGGAAGGTGGTCAGCCAGTCCAGTGACCACTCTGAGATACCAAGGATATTATGGGCCCATTTTATGAGGATAGAGTGGTTGACAGTATCAAATGAAGATGAAAGATCAAGTAGAATGAGAACAAGGGGGGGAGTTAGTGTCAAGAGATGCAAGCAGTTCCTCATGTTGTTCAAAAGAGCAGTTTCCGTGCCTCTGGATGCTCAGAATCCATATTAATGGTCGTGGAGGCAACCAACGAGTTCAGTTTGCTGCACCTGTTGGGGGATGACCATCTTCTGAAAGAGATTCCAAAGGAGGAGAGTTATATAGATGGGGTGGCAGTTAGCCAGACATGAGGGGTCAGTGGCAGGCTTTTTCAGGAGGGGGCAAACAAGGGAGTGCTTGAGGGAAGAGGGTAAAGACCTGGTAGTAAGTGAGAGTGACAACATGTCAACAACATTCAGTTTGTCAAAATCCACTTAGAAAAACTTGCAGAAGCTAAAGAAATTGGATGCACAATAACATGTTTTCTTCTTTTCAAAGACATGTACATACACAGAAAACTATTTTCACTATCTCTTGCATATGCTGTCACTATTAACAAATCGCAAGGTCTAAACCTAGATCATGCAATGATTGATATTTGCAGCACAGTCTTTAAAGAAGGTATGAGTTATGTAGCACTTTCACGTCTCTGTACACTCAATGGTCTATTCCTAGTTAATTTGATGCAAACAAAGTCAACGCTGACATCCCTTGCATCCTAGAATACAAAAGGGTATGTGCACTGTATACCCTTCATCTAGATATGTACTCTGTACGTCAAAAAAGAACACCTTTAAAAGGAAAACTAACACAAACACAACCTATAACAGATCTCCCAACAATACTGCTAAAGAAACAACGACCAACTGCTTTTCCATCAAATAAAACAACCATAAAACTGTCTAGTGCAAACTCAACTGCATGCCCATCAGAAGACAAAAAGACAAATATTGCTTCTCAAAAATCAACTGAAGGCCCATCAAAGTGTGCAGAGGCACAACTCTCTGGTGCATTTAAATTCAGCAACACAACTGATGTAAATTTCTATGCAAATGTAACAATCAATCTTCTCGTCTAATTACCACCAACATTTACTTAAACTGTGCAGACCAGTTGTGCTTTCAAAAGCTCGCCGTTCATAGAAATGCCACATATAATCCTGACAGCACTTACAGTTTCTCTGATATGAGGCAAAAATTGGACCACAATATTTTTTAATGTACTTAACTACATGTACTGGAAACCAAAAACATCCCAATAAATGAAATATTCCAGATTTCGTACACGTGGAAACATACATACCCTCTCTGCAATCATGTTTCACAAGAACACATCCCTAATGAATGATTTGTATATGTAACCATACTAAATTGTGAATTCATTTCACCAGCTTCTGCAGAATCCAAAGCATGGCACATTATGCCCTTTTTTGAAATTCAGACAATCATTTCAGCATAAAAATAAACTCACATAGCCAATATGTCATATTAATGCTTCTAAGATACAATGCAGATGGTAGCAAAGATAACTCTAAGCTGATTAGGTCTACACACAACCAAGTATCTCTTGGCAAGCAAACCTTCACAACAGTAGGCATGATATACCACACTGGTGCCACAAATACTTCAGGTCACCATACTGCATATGTCAAAAATAGAAGTATTTGGTTTGAATGCAACTACACCTCTGTTACTCCAAAACATAGGTTACCAGAAAATCTAACAAATGCCTACTTAACATTCCTTCAACTCAAATGTACTCTCTAAACTATAGCACACTAACAGTTAGAATACTCTAAACGGGTATCTAACTACATTGATAACACTACAATAGTACTTTAAATAGTCCCTTCATTGCAATACGCTTCAAATACATAACCACACTTCTTGTTACTACAACACTTCTTGTACAGTCTAATATAGTTAGAATATGCCAATAGGCATCTAACTACTTTAAACATTTCCTTAATTACAACACACTTCAAACAAACATACTATCAAACTTACACTCACATAATTATGATTTATCTTTTATCTTCTATGGATTTTCTTTCTCTCATTGATCCAATGAGTATTTCATGTCTGTACAACAACAGTGTAGCACACACTAATGCTGTAGCAAACATAGTACATAGAATGTACTGTTTATGTGGGTCAAAAAAGTAAATGTATATTTAAAGGTTTATGCAATTAAAGCTTTTAAACTATCCTGTTTAACAAATTATACTGTTTTATTTCACAGAAAAAGAATCAGAGATTCCAGCTGTATTACTGAATGCAACTAAGTAACCATACCAAATATAAACAAATTCATATTCCATAAGCACTATCCTGAATTGTACTACAAACATAAATAACATACACACTTCAATTATATAATTACTTCATATTATCAATACTGTAATACAACCCATAGAGTACCTGTAATTACTAGACACATATTACTATAGTGTGTGTGGCCAGTGGCCACAACTGCAATATCATCAAACCATAGAACAAGTATGTACAATAAACCTTCAAATAACAAAACTTACTCAGAACCCCCTGCCATACAAATGATGACTGCAGACAACAACATTGACCGCAGACTCAGCGGCATCTGCAAACCCTTTTTCATCCAGAAAAACAGCACCATATCATATTTATTTATTTATTTAATTATTTATTCCACTCCCCCACCATTTCTAGGCCCTCTTTCATCCACCAAATAACCCCAATTGTCCAAACTGTATGTTCACAGTGTTGTTGCGTGCACTACCATGGTGTCCAGGGACTGGGCAGCACCTCGGTGCCCTTTTTTCACCATTAAAAACAGCTCCACATCATCTTTATTCCACTCCCCCACACTTTCCAGGCCCTCTTTCATCCACCAAATAACACCAACTGTATTTTGAAGATGTTTTCACCACTGCGCTATCCATTTGTAAAAGCAACAAGAGAATATTGAGACTGAGTACCCCAAAAGGAAATACACCAAACACGGGCTTACAAAGATACACAGATCTTTATTCTATAAGTGAACAGTATTCAAAGGAACAAAGTATCATATAGCTATCAGGCCCTCAGTACATCACAGCAAATACCAGCCCTTTTGGTGTGAGAAGTGAGTGGGACTTTACATCATAACATTCACTCTTTTATACAATTTGTAACATGATGTCCAGCCCATTTACAGGTTAACCATTCCTCGGGCTAGGGGTTTGTGCTGAGTTCACTTCTAATTTATTCATCTATATGCATATGGATTATTCCTAGTACATACTCCAATAGGTTACAATGGCAACAGTGTGTCTTTGGATTTAACATTAAGCCTTTGTACATGTTTTATACAATGTAGTTAAACAAGTGTTCACATTCAGTATTTAAACAACATTGTGCTTAATATATGTTCGCGGATTAGCTTCATTGGCACAGGTAATCCTTGATCTACAGGTCAACTAAGGACAAGGTCTCATTACATGACCCTAACATTTGGCCTACGGGCAGTTTAGACATTAACTTACATGTAGAAGTCAAGACGGCTAAGTTACAAACAGAAGAACACTGTCCAACATTTTAGAACACAGGGTGACTTTGGAGTGAGAATCAAAATGGTGGATGAACCTAAAATGGCGGCTAAGTTGTTCTAAGATCGGAACTTTGCAACGCGGATTTCTTCGCAGAGCGACTGGGTTTAGTCCAATATATACAATAAAGGAGGCACAATGTGATATCCCGTTTAACAAACCCTCCTTTTGGCCTAAACTAAGCGCTAAATGACTTCTCGTCACTTTACGAGTAACTCCACATCTCAATGTCCATATATCCTGAATCACTATCGGAAACGTCAATTGCCATATGATCAGATACTAAAATTTCTTTCAGCACATATTCATTGGAGTTTTAAAACTAAATGAATAAAAGTGACATTTAGTTGAAGCCTGGCTTAAAGAGATTGAATTCTGCCCGGCAACTACCCCCGACAGGAGTTGAAACTTGCTCAGCCACTCTTCCCAGGCCTGGCTGCATTCTGCTGCCCCCACCAAAAGGAGATAACACCTCCCTGATTGAATCAAGGGAGGAACACCTCGGACTGGAGGGAAACAGAACAATGAGCCTTCCTTGGCTCAGGCAAATGTTAAATTAGGGGGGGGGTCATAAATGGCTTCCTCTTGAGAGAAACGGTGAGGGGCAGTGCCTCTGTGAGCAACTTGAGTTGGAGGAAGTGGACAAACCAGAAATTCCACCATGTGCTTTGGGAAACCACACCCCTCTGGGCCAGAGCATAATTTTAAAAAGATGGATAATTCATAGTACGGACTTGTCAAAATTATATAAATAATATCATCATTCGTGTGATTTTTCTGTGCACATTTTAAGAGGTGTTAGGACTCTGTACCATGTTCTGAGGCAAAACCCCATGAATTATGGAGATTGCAGACACGGGGTTCACGCTAGAAAAATGAAAATTTACTGGAATATGTGTGAAAAGGCGGTGTACATCTGTGCAATTTTTGCTAAAAATCCAATATTGGTGAACCAACTAAAAACGAAAATAAGTTGGCATTTTTGAACCCTGGCTCTTAGAAACATCAGAGTTGGAACAGAGACCTACCCAAAGTAATATATGATATGTACATGTAATGTCAACCACTTGTGTATTTGGGAGATATGTTTAGTTATGAAAATGATTTTTTAAGGTAAAAGCAAAGGGGAGTGTTCTTTCTTTGGAGCCATAAACATGACACCTGACGACATAGGATGACTCACTGCTCCCTTCTCAAATCAGGTCAAAGAGAAATCCTTCACCTATCAAATCATGAGTGGGTTGGGCATAGAAAGTTAGCATCCACGCCCATTTTCAAAAGACATAAAAAGAGCCACTGGAGGCCGGACAGGGAGATTCATTTTTCAACCTTCAACTGAATTCCTGCGCAGCACGCTGACGGAGAACTCCAGAACCCAGAACTCCAGAGATCCAAACTAACTCCAGAACAAAAACTCCAAAGAGCTGAACTCTTCAGCAGGCCTCAAAATCTTTTGCGAACTATTCAACTGCCGGGCTGTGTGGTTTGCTGCTTGCTAAGAGTCATGTGTATCCAGAACAGAACCAGTACCCAGAAAGCAGTGCGGTATCCAGAATCCACTTGATCCAGACCAGCAGAACCAGAGACCCAGACCAGACCACTGTGAATAGAACCGGTACCTGATTGACCCACCGAGCAGAGAGAACCGCAGCTAAACTTGTTGACCAGATCCGTGACAAGGCCATTCCTTTCAAATTTATAGTGTGAGTACCCAGCTAAAACTGTGCAGAACCCATCTCTTAGCTTAAAATAATCTGATTCAAAACATTTGAACCTGTTTAGAACTGCATCATAAGAAATCGTGTGTTCCTCCTGTTGATTCAAACCTTCCAAAGCGCATCTGTCATTCTGAAACTGTAATTTAATTTCTGAACAACTACCTTCACAAAATTGCCCATATCTTTGTAACTGTGAATGAAAGGAACGTGGTTTAACTTTCATCTTAAAGCTAACATTATAATCTTTCCAACAAGCTCCAGACCAACTTGCTATTCTTTATAGTGCCTCCGCAATCGCGCTCAACGCACTCAAAAAAAGTGCTGTGATTTCACATTTTGCTTCATTTCAACCATGTGTAGAAAGATCTGTCCTTTGCTTCCATTACTCAAATCCATTTTCAACCTGATAATCCCTCATTAATCATTGTTAGTGTGGACCTGAACTGATTTAAAGTATCTCTCACTCACCCTGAACTTCTAGAGGGAATTAAAATCAATTTTAGCATATTTCACTCCCTTGCAAATCACCTGAAAGTCTTTCGCCTGTGTTTCAAAATCATCCTTGGTGCTATAAGCTTGCTAGGGGGTAACTGAATTCGTATTGTACTGTGATTGTATTCCTGAAGACTGTGTGTGTTACTTCCATCTCCTTACATTGCATAGGGGGGGAGTGAATTGTCAGAGAAAAAGTGATCATATTATCTTTTGCTGAAATGATATCAAGTTTATTTCTGTACTGCCTTTTATTCATCTTTCCATCTCCTTGAAACCATAAAGCATTCTCAGCTACCTTATCCTCTATACTACTCCTAAGTAATTAAACCAGTGTGCTAATATAACATCCATTGTTGATCACTGTCATATGTCTAAGTGTGATATCAAATATTAATTTATTATGAAAGTGTGATATAGATCTATTGTTTAATTTTTCAAATAAACCTTTTTAATTTGCAAAACAAATCTACTTCTTGGCTCAGTGGGGTCCGGGGGATTCTAAGAGAGGGGCGTTATACAATGGTTCATCATCCAGATTATAACTTGTCATAAATATATACAAATAAGGGCTTTGTTTGAGAAATCCCAGACAAGGCACTGACTTAGTGGGAATGCTTGATTGGAGTCATTAACAGAGTGGGGGCTCATAGCCAGGATTCTGGATTATACTTACCACTTGTGCAGCTTAATACAGTGTACTAACTGAAAGGATACATAAATCCTGTTGGATCACCACGCTGTGCTGCGCTGTGAAAACACCCCTCAACTCAAAAAGGAACGCTCTCAAGAAACGGTCTGTTTTGCAAAATAAAATACTAACTTCGGTAAGTCAGGAAGGAAATCAATTTCCAGAATGACGACACTGGTAGACATCAAAATAGCGAGAGAGCACCTCTTATATAAACTGTTTGTGAGAGGTGAATGGTCTGAACAGGACCAAAATGTATGGTTGCAGGCGATCACACAACAGCTCACTACAACTAGGTCAGATAACTGGAGAGATCAGGGTCCATTACATGTGGCCCTGAGTGAATTACATATGGTCCCTAAAGCCAAAGATGAACACATTAAGATTGTTAGGATAGCGGCATATTTGTATCTATATATGGGAGCCATGCAGGATAAATGTGCTGAAGGCCAGGATCTGGCAAATAGGCGACAGATTGCGTTAGAGAAGGCCCAATTTGATCTGGACTCTTCTGAGCAGAGGCTGCTCAGGAGCCAGGAGTCAGAAAATGACAGCAGACAGTACATCACTAAAATAAAGGAGATATGGATATGCTGCAACAGGAAAAGACTGACCAGGATACCAGATTTCTGGCCTTGCAGAAGGAGTACCAAGAAGGTTTGGACTCCCTACTGCAGAGCCAGAAAAAGCTGGAGCAACAACTGGACTTCAACAGGGCATGCACAGAGCAGGTAGCCACCCTGCAAATTTGATTAGACAGAAAGAGGAAAGCAATAAATTGATTCTGAAAGACCTAGATACCCAGGCAGAGTTTGATCAGGAGCGCCAGAAAGCTGGTGCCTTTCAAAGGCAGAGGGATGACCTGGTGGCACAGAAGCAGGCTCTTAGTCAGGAAAGGGACAACTTAGGTCAGGAAGTCTGCCAATTAAAAGAAAAAATTGAAGAAAATCACCTGGCCCTCCAGGGACTGGGTGAGCTCCAAAAAGACCATCAAAACTTGAGCACACCAGGAGGGTGGAAGATGCTCTGACCAGAAAGGAGCAGGCCAGTAGGGACGGTGCCCAGGAGGTAACCACCCTGCAGCAAAGACTGACCTAGTGCTCCAGGACCAATCAGGAAGCACAGAGGGAAAATGAGGCTCTCTGTCAACACAATGATAGGCTCCAGCAACAGGTAGCCATGCAGGAGAGACTGATAGAGTCTAGTAAGGCCTTGGTTGAGGAACTGAAAGCCCAGGCTCTTGCATTGCAACAGGGAGCAGGGGCTGATAGAGATGAAGTTCGCTGGGAAAGGGAAACCCCTGGCATGACCTCAGGAGCCCTAGTACGAGAGGCCTCCACCTCTCCCAGTCCCTGGACTCTGCCACTCCCATGTCCACTGGCGCACATGAGCACATGGCCACAGGGATGGCAGATTACTATCCAGCCAAAAGTATGGGGCTCATAGGCCAGTACCACCCATGAATGGAGGGGCCGGCATCCGGGTATTGGCACCCCAGCACAGTGTAATTTAGTGGGGAACCCCAGAGAGTAGGCCCACTAAGGGCATCATGAAAACCTCTGCCCAGTTAGGTCAGTGGGGGGGTACCCATCAAATCCTGGCGGCAAGGAGGGATCGGAAGACTCCTCTGAGCATCACAGGACACAGGAGACCAGGTCCCCCCATTCTGCCAGCCATTCCCAGGCTTGCAGAATCTGGGAAAACCTGGAAGATCAGATGGGCACCTCTGGGAGCAGTGCTTCTGAGTCAGAGGATGAATGGACCAGAGTTACCCAAACCAAAAGGGCCAATAAGGCAAAAAGGGCCTTGCTTAAGGACCCCTTAAAACAGATTAAGGCAATCAGGAGTGTCATCACGCCTTATCACAAGAACTCCAAGTATTCTGTTTGGGAACACTTGGAGCTCTTTGAGCAAATGATGGAGACTTTTTATTTGAAGGACAGCAGTAGCTGCATCCAGTACGTCAAATGGACATTCTCCCCAGAATACTCCAGTTTCTTTGTGGGGCTGGAGGACCAAAATCATTTAAGATGGTCCACCTATAGGGCGGCCATCTTGAAACATTTTTCTGTTCATAGAAATCCTCAAGAGGCTCGCAAGGCAGCCTACAATTTGCAATGTGGGGAGGATCAGGCCTCACAAGAATTTGTGCAGGAGTTAAAGCGTGCTTTTGGGCAGACTACCAAAAGGGTGCGCACCGACAGTAAGGAATTTGTTAATATGTTTTTCCATCCCTTACCCAAATACATAATGTCCCAGATCGTGAGAGATTTTCATGAGAAAAGATCTTTAGACTGGGTCATTGAGCAAGCCACCCGCATCTATGAGGTGCAGAAACCGGCGGAAAATAAGAATCAGCCCAAAAACCCCAAAACCAACAGCACCCCTACTGCTGCCAAGGTGGCCGTGGTAAAGGTTGCCCCCGTTTAAGATTTGGAGATGGGGGCGCAAGAACCCGCCTGCACAAACTAATGCTAAGCCCAGATGGCCCTCGGGCCAGTCACAGACAGGGAGTCAAGGAGGTAGTCCTACAAATGGGGTTCCTCGCTCCCCTGACTATGTAAGTCCCCGCTATAAGGGAAACAGACCCATCCTGGGTTACGTGTGGACTCATCCAGCCCAAGGGGGGGGATCCAGCCAAGCACCTGACCCAGAGAACTTCCCTCCTAACTTCCCACAGGAGGGCAGAAATTCCCCAAATCCTGGGCAGAATTTGTTCCCCAGGTATCCACCCAACTTCCAGACCCAAAATCATCCATCCTTATTTTCCGAATTCCCTGAGCCCAGACAACCTAATCCGGGAGAGGGGAGGCCAAGGGTGGAGGGGTACCCAAATCTTCCCAATCTGGGGTACTACCAGAGAAGGGATAGCTACCATTCCCGGGATCAGCCCAGGAGAGAAAACAGAACCCTGTATCAGCCTGAGCGGGTTTCCCAACTTGAGCGCCAGATCCAAAATATGGCACAGGAGCTGCGTCGCGTGCTAAGGGCTCAGCAGAACCCTCAGATGGGCATGCCGGCACAGAATGCACCAAACTCTGGGCCTGGTGCACCAGAACAATGACAGGGACAGCACTCCGATAACCCACCGGTTCCCAGGGAGGAGGCACAAGGGGAAGGGGGATGTAAAGCCTTGGAGGAAGCTTCCTTCCCCACTTGTAAACAGCCCCTGGAAACCCAGGAACCGGAAACAAAGTCTCCTACCCCTGAAAGTCTGCCACCCAAGGAGCAGAGAGGAGGTAGGAGAAACAAAGGACCCAAACAGACCCATTTTGTGGAGGAGGTACAGGTCTTCGAATTTGAGGGAGAGGGATCCTCAGATGATCCTGGGAAAAGGATCTTCTCCTTCAGAGATGGGGGAACTCCTCCCAAGGAAAAATGGGTCCCAAGGGATTCCAACCCAGACTGGGTAGATGTGGGGATTGAGCTGTCGCCGCCCATCATTCTATCCGAGAACCACCAGCATCAAAATCCCCGGGTTCGAACCCATTCTGTTGACTGCCTCCAAAAAGGGGGGGTAAGGCCAGGACCGGAACCAGGGGAACTCGAATATCCTCTTTCAAGTTGCCAACTTTTACTTGCAGATTCCCATGACTCTCCACAGAATTCTGCCCAAATCTCTTCTCTCCCAATGTCCAAAACCAGAACATTAGCCCACCAGTTGTCCAAAAATGTGCATTATCTGTGCCCCCTTGAGGAGAAGGGGGGAAGATACTATGCCCGGTACAAGTACAGGGGCAGGGTACAATTTTGGCACTGGTGGACACTGGATCCCAAGCTACCCTTCTGTCCAAAAGGGCCTTTGATGAACTAAAAGCAGGAAGGGGGAGAATTACCGTATTTCTCTCACCTCTCTTCCTGGAAAACTGCAGAACTTAGATGGGAAGGAAATTCCCGTCGAGGGGACGGCAGATTTGGACATTAAAATTGCGCGACACAAGTTGAAACACCCGGTCATAGTAGGGACTCCAGAGGGCACCCCTTGTTTACTAGGGAATAACCTCCTGAGAAGGTTGTCACCCCTAATAGATTGCATAAACAAGGTCCTCTGTACTCAGAGAAGCGGACCAATAAAATTAAAACAGAGTGTCAACCATATTATTTTAAACGGCACATGCCACATGGTTGAACAAAAATCTGACCAAGTAGAATTTCACTTCCAGAATAGCCAGATTACAGATGTGACAGTAATAGCAGTAGGACAACAGACTGGTTATGGGGGTCCTCTCTATTTCTGAAAATCAATCTTCCCTCCAGTTTAAGGTGGTATTCCACACTGGAAGGAGACACTCTGAAATTCTTTACTAATTCACAATCAGACATTCCCACTCCGATAGTCCAGAAAGATGTGAAATCAGCTCAGAGCCTGGCTGATGTTCAGCAAATTGGAGAGCAGTTGTTCATCCCTGTTCAGTTAAATGATGGGAAGTACTCTGTTCTCGCCCAAGTGTATGTAAACAACGGTAAGAGCTTCATCAGCGAAGCCATGTTCTGCCAACTCCCAAAAGATCCAGCCATTCCCACATTCAAACTGATAGACAAATGGGAAATGGACCTGGAATCACCCAATTCCAAACATCTCCTGCCAAGCAGTTGTATGCTCAAAATCTCCATTGGCAACAAGAGCATAGTCCTTAATTGTTGGGTTGTGCGAGACGTCACCGCCACCTTTTACTTAGGCAGTGATATTCTCAATCGCTTTGCCATTAGTTTGGACCTAATAAACTTCAAAGCTTGGTCCCGATTAGCAAGTAATCCCATTGGCTTTGATGATCCAGAAAAAGCATGTAGGTCAGCTCAATTGCTACCTTATGCAGTCGAAATTCAGGTTAAAGAGGAAGTCATCATCCCAGAAAGGACCCGACAATTCTCCCTGGGAGTGATAGTTAAAAGAGGACAAAAATTGAAAAACCCTGATGCTTATATTCATCTAAATGCTTCTCTCCAACAGCAAGGGTTGGGGGTAAACCCAACAACATTAGTCAATATATAACATGACACCATTCCACTAGAGGTGGATAACAGCGATTTAAAGAGTATTACTCTAGCCGCAGGCACCATTATTGGAATGGCGGTTGATGACCGACATTTTTCCATTGATTTAGGAAATTAACTGTTAGGACCGATCCCCAAGACTGTTTTGACAGTGACAGTGATGACAATACAACAACAGACAGGATCTTTACCGGACATGGGGAAAACTTCCTGGTGTACACTTCTTGCCCTTATGGTAAGGAAGATGTGACTTGTGACTTCAGAAGGGATGAGGTGATTTTCCAGGTCCATGAGGACTGCCTTTCCCACCTGAAGCCACCAGTCCAAATCAGCACTCTGACCAGGGATTTCTCCTCCCAGCTGGAGGAGGCCGCGGAGATAGCGAAACCAGAAGTCTTTCCAGGCTTCAGGCAGATGGTGGAAGAGAGAGTCAACCTAACTGATGCTGGCGTGACTCTGGAACAGAAGCAAAAGTTGAAACAAGTTTTCTTGGATTTCCAAGATCTCTTTGCAGTAGACTCATATGACTGTGGTCACACCGACATCCACACAACAACAATTCCCACGGACCCTGGCATGACTCCAGTGTTTGTGAAGCAAAATCGCTTGCCTCTCGCATCAATGGAGTCCCTTACTGAAATAATTAAGAACCTTGAGTCCCTGGGAATAATCTGTCCAGTACACAGCACCTTCAATAATCCGGTGCTGGGAATATTGAAGCCAAACGGCCAGTGGAGACTCTGCGTCAACCTTAGGGAGCTCAACAAACGGGTCCATACTTCCCGATGGCCTCTTCCCTACATTGACCAAAGACTGGCCCAGATTCAGGGGTCACACGTATTCACTGCAATAGACCTGACCAATGGATACTGGACTGTGCCTGTCAGTAGGGAGGACCAATACAAGCTGGCTTTTACCTTCGGGGGCCAGCAGTACATATGGACCCGGACTCCCTTCAGATACCTCAACTCTGGAAATTAATTCAACATTTTCCTACACAAGGCCATGCCCGACTTGGGTGCGAGGGGTAACCTGGCTTATGTAGATGATGTCCTCATCAAAGGTTCAACTGTGGAGGAACACATAGCGGAAATATGTTATGTTCTGACCCAGTTGAGGGCCGCAAGAGCAAAACTTTCCTTTCAGAAAGCACAGTGGTGTAGAACACGTGTTAATTTCTTGGGGCATGAGAATACTCCTCAGGGTCTCTGTCCCCAGGAAAAGAAAGTGGAAGCACTTCAGAAACTGAAAGACCCCACAACTCTGTGGGAACTAAGTTCATTAAGGGCTACGCAGAGATCACCAGACCCCTGATTCATCTCTTGAAGGGGGTAAAGTGGGAATGGGGTCCAGAACAATCCGAGGTAGTAAGACAGCTCAAAAGAAGCCTCTCACAAGCGCCCTGCCTAGCTTACCCCGTCAGAAACAAGAAGTTTTTCCTGGAGACAGGGTTCTCTAATATGTGCTTGAAGGCAGTATTATACCAAAAGCATGACAAGCTCAATAAAGTAATGTCCTATGCGAGCAAAACTTTATCTTCTGTGGAGGAAAAATTCAACGATTGTTATGTTATGTTATGTTACCTGAACTTGTAGAGCGCACGGTCGCCCTAGGGCATCATGGCGCTGGTGAGGAAGCTATCAAACGGGAAGCACAGTAGTGGTCAGAGAGCTAAAATAAGGTAGTTTTCAGTGCTTTCCTGAAAGCCAAATGATTGGAGATAGATTTGAGTGGGAGTGGGAGGGAGTTCCACAGCCTTGCCGCAGCAATGGAGAAGGCTCTGCCACCGAGTCTTTCCCGGGTATACTTAGGAACCACCAAGAGATTGGTGTTCAGGGAACGAAGGTTGCGTTCCGGAATATAGCGGACACATTTAGTTTGAAGAAACTCAGCACCTAGGCCATGGATTGCTCGGTGGACAATACACAGTGATTTGAACTTAACTCGCTGGGCCACTGGGAGCCAGTGGAGTTGGCGAAGCACTGGCGAGATATGAGCTCCATAGGGGGAACCTGTGGCCAGTCTAGCTGCCAGGTTCTGTATACGTTGGAGACGTTGAAGAAGGCCTGTCGGCTGAGCGAGGTATAAGGAATTGCAATAGTCCAACCGTGAGAGGACTAATGCAGCAACCACAGGAGGGCGCATAGCCTCTGGGATCATAGGAAGGACCCTCTTAAGTACCCTAATCTGGTGGTGGGCGGATTGGCAGACCGTAGAGACCTGATTTGTCATGGACAAGGAGGTGGAAAGAATGACTCCTAAGTTCTTTACTTTGTCCACTGGACAGGGCAAGGGGCCCAGTGAAGTAGGCCAAAAAGCAGGGGTCCATAATGACGGGCAGGGAGGATAGCCCACCATCATCACCTCAGTCTTGTCGCCATTAAGCTTGAGCCAGTTTTGGTCCATCCAGACACCGACTGATGCCAAACAATCATGAAGAGAAGCTGAGACCTTAATATGATCTTGATCCAGGCGGATCAGGATTTGGGTGTCATCCGCGTAGGAATAGCAATTAAGTCCATACGAGCGGATAAGGCAGACCAGCGCCCATATGTAGATATTGAATAGGATAGGGGAAAGAGAGGATCCCTGGGGGACGCCACAGGTGAGGGCACAAGGGACAGAAAGAAAAGGGGGCATAGCAAGGGTCTGAGTGCGGTCTGCAAGAAAGGAGGTAAACCAAGCCAGGACTGATCCAGAGATCCCGATTTGTGCTAGACGTGAAAGGAGAATAGGATGGTCCACCGTGTCAAATGCGGCGGACAAATCCAACAGAATCAGAGCTCCAACACCACCTGCATCCGCAAGTCTGGACATGTCATCTTGCACTGAGACAAGCACACTCTCTGTTCCTCTTCCTGGCCTAAAACCTGCTTGGGCAGGATTGAAGATCTTAGAAGATTCCAGAAAGGAGGAGAGAAGGGGTGTGACCAGAGATTCCAGGAGTTTAGACAGGAACGGGAGCAGGGATATGGGGCGGAAATTAGAGGGGATAGTGGGATCAAGAGATGGCTTCTTAAGCAGGGGAATAACCCTAGCAGATTTAAGTTCCGGAGGAACCAGACCAGACTGGCATGAGTTGTTTATAGCCGCTGTGACGTCAGACAGAATGTCTGGGGCAATAGTCTACATCATACTTGCCGGAATAGCATCCTCTGGGGAAGCGGATTTAATTTTAAGAATCGCTGCTAGAACCTCTACCTCCGTGAATAGAGGAAAGGTAGACCAGCTGGCAGGGGGGTCAGTGAGGGTGAGTGGCACAAAGCTAGTGGTGCCAGAAGATTGCATAGCAAGAGATTTGGCGATGTTAGATCGTATCACATCGATTTTCGTAATAAAAAAAGATGCTAGGTCATTGCATAGCTTTTGCGATGGTTTGACCATCGAAGTAAGGGGTTCAGAGGAGGAAAGTGATTGAACAATAGAAAATAGTGTTTTAGGTTTACATAGAGCACTTTCAATTTGTTGGGCAAAAAAAGTGGCTTTAGCCAGCTTGACATTGGCTAGGTAGGTGGAAAGACTGAGCTTATACAAATCTTTAAGCAGAGGGTCATAACTAGCTCGCCATTTGCGTTCGGCTTGTCTAAGTAACAGGCGGGCGTTTTTAAGCTGATCTGTAAACCAGGGCTGAGAGAGTAATCTCCGACTCTGGGTAAGTTTAGGTGGAGCGAGAACATTGGCGGCGGATAACAGCGATGTTGAGAGCGTGGATAGAGATACAGGTCCCAAGGAGGTACACTTAGAGACGATACAGGCCCCAAGTGCCTTGGGATCAACTGATCGCCAGGAGCGGTGCAACGTCTTGGGGGGGAGAGCTTTACAGACAGGAGTGACTAGAATAAACGGGCATGAAATCAGATGATGATCAGACCAGGTCACTGGCTCAATAAGGCCGAGTAGAGCATCATTGGCAAATACCATGTCTAGAGTATTTCCATGAAGGTGGGTGGGTGCTTGGATCAAAGAACAGAAATGAAGATCAGAGAGGCTATCCAAAAGCAAGTTTAGTTCATCTGATCTTGGGGGGTTAAAATGCAGATTAAAATCGCCTAATACCACGAGATTGGTATACTGCAGGTTTAGGACGGCAATAAGGTCGGCTAAGTCCTTCCCAAAAGTTCCCATAGGGCCCGGGGGGCGGTAGATAAGCAGAAGGTGGGTGGCACATGATGTCGATAGCGCACATCGACAAAGGAGGGCTTCCATATTGAGTGTATGTGAGCAAGGTAACTGGCTAACTGTGTACTTGTCTCTAGAAATAACTGCAATGCCTCCACCGCGCTTGGGGGGCGGGCGATCATAGTGGGTGATACGGTAATTGGGGGGGAGGGCTTGCACTACCGTAGGTGCTGAACTCGGTGTCAGCCAGGTTTCGGTAAGGCATAAAAAAGCTGGTTGCCTATTTGTTAACAGGTCCCAGATTTCACCCGAATGGGCGGGAAGGGACCTTGTGTTAAGCAGGCACAGAGTGAGGGTGTCCAGCGTGGACTCAATGCTATGGGTGCTTCTAGTGGGGGAGGGGGTGAGTGGGGCTGTGTTGTGGTTCCAGCCAACTGGCCACCTGGTGTTGGGGTGAGCCAAGGAAATTAGAAATTTTCTATCTAGGTAGCCCTTCCAACACGTCCCCGCACGGACGGGCACAGACGGGCTTGCCTTAAGCGCGCCTAAGGCGCGCTGGCGGCGCGCCCGCTGCGCCCGCCCGCTGCGCGGGCGGCCGATCCAGCACATAAGTGCCTGGATCGGGATGGAAACGAGGCGGGAGGCGGAGGCTGAGCCCAGGGCAAAGAAAGAGGACTGGAGAGTCGTCTGAGCCCAGGGGATTCCCCACGGCACTGCCGAAAGAGTAAACAGTCACTCGGAGCCTTCAATCGTTCGAAATCTTCATTCATCCAGGCATGTTAAACACGCTATTGCACAGTTATAATTACAGGAAAAGTAACAATAAAATCAATAGCGCAATACTAAAAACAGAATACTTTAAACATAATCGTTTAAAAACCGATTTTAGGAGCTTTTAGGAGCTGTCCTTGAGTGGAGCAGCTTCCTCAGTGTGCGCGGGCGGCCGATCCAGCACATAAGTGCCTGGATCGGGATGGAAACGAGGCGGGAGGCGGAGGCTGAGTCTAGGGCAAAGAAAGAGGACTGGAGAGTCGTCTGAGCCCAGGGGATTCCCCTCGGCACTGCCGAAAGAGTAAACAGTCACTCGGAGCCTTCAATCGTTCGAAATCTTCATTCATCCAGGCATGTTAAACACGCTATTGCACAGTTATAATTACAGGAAAAGTAACAATAAAATCAATAGCGCAATACTAAAAACAGAATACTTTAAACATAATCGTTTAAAAACCGATTTTAGGAGCTTTTAGGAGCTGTCCTCGAGTGGAGCAGCTTCCTCAGAAGGCACTCCTGAGAAGGCACTCCTGGCAACGGTGTGGGCATTGAAGAATTACCGCCCGTTCATCCAGGGGGAACACATCATAGTGGAGACTCCCCACCAGCCTCTGCAATATCTCCAAAGTGACAGAATCTGAGCCGGAAATGTGAGTAATTCCCGAATTACTTCCTGGATTCTGTCAATGCAAGGCTTTACTGTGGAGGTCAGATATGGCCAAAACAAGAAGAGTCCCCTCGCGCAAGTTCTGGCTGACTTGCATGATTGTGCCAGAGAAAACTGTCTCGAGGACGAAAGTCTAAAAATCAAGGACAACATGGAGGCATACCTTAACTCCCCACACAAAGTTTTGAAGAGGACAAGTGTGAGGGAATGCCCACTGTCTATGTGGATGGATGCTCTTACCATGTTGACAACAACAGGGAAAAAGAACTGGTGGCCGGCGTAGGGAATGCATGGGTGAAGGAGTCCCCAGAATCCTCCGCTGGGTACAAAATTGGTCCCCGAAGTAGTCAGGTGGCAGAATTGATGGCTGTGTATCAAGCCATCCTCACTGCTGTCCAATATCAACTCCACAAACTGGTCATAATCACAGATTCAGATTATGTACGGAACAGGTTCGTGGAGCACCTGGTTAATTGGAAAACCAGAGGCATGTTATTTGCTAACAACAAACCCCTGAAACATGGGAAGTTAATCCAAAATATTGATGATCTGGTCACATCGATTGGGATGACCATCTACTGGAAAAAGATCAAGGGTAATTCCAAAGTAGAGGGACCAGACAAAACTGGAAATGACTTAGCTGATCAGCAGGCCAAAACCGGGCCATCCAAGGCGATCTAATAGAGATTGAGTCCCTGTTGGGGGAAATCCAGGTCACGGCTATCACTAGGTCCCAGACAAATGCTCACAATGATCTTTCAACTGCACAATGGAGAAAGGAGACCCCGTATGCTGATTTGATTAAAAGGGGGATCCAATAATTGGTAAGTTTTACCAACACATTGAGGACCCTGAGAACTTTCCCCTGACGGATACCGATTACATTAGGAAAGAGGACCTTAGATTGTTGATGAAATGTCCAAAGATGTTCCGAATCCAAGACGGTTTTTTGGTAAGGAAATCCCAAGCTGGCCATGATCAGTGGGTGGTTCCTACTTCATTCCGAAGCCTGATGTTCAGTCACGCCCATGATGCGGCCACCGCCGGTCATAGGGGGTTTCATACAACACTTGAAATCTTAAGAGAGGTCGCATACTGGCCACACATGGGGCAGGACCTCAACCAATACTTGAAGGGGTGTCTTGTGTGTGCACACTTTCAGCCAACATCCCTCACACACCATGCGCCTCTCCAGAAGGGGGGGATGACACTGCCATGGTCAGATTTACAAATTGACTTCATAGGGCCCGTGATTCGCTCGGCTATGGGAAACAAGTACATGTTGACGGTCACATGTTTGTTTACCAAATGGGTGGAATGTCTCCCGGCCCCAAACTGCAAACAAGAAACAGCAACCACATCTTTTCACGTTTGGTCTACCCCAAAGGATTGAGTCAGACTGAGGTAGCCACTTTACCATTGAAGTAATAACTAAGATGTGGGAGATACTGGGGGTTAAAAGGAAGCTACATATTTCTTACCGGCCAGCCTCTTCTGGTACAGTGGAGAGATACAACAGAACCATTGTGAGCATATTAAAAAAGTTTGTGGCCGATTCTGGGCCAAGTTGGGATATCCGATTACCTCTGGTCCTAATGGCCATCAGATCTACCCCTTCATCTGCAACTAAAATGTCACCATTTGAGCTGATCACTGGACGCAAGATGGTGCTTCCCCAGCATTTGCTCTACAGGACCCAAGAGCAAACATTGATAAATGCCTCCACAACTCATGAGTATGTGGAGAATTTAAGGAAACACCTTCAACATGCTTTTGCCTATGCTCAGCAGAATCTAGAAAGATCAGCTGATAGCATTAAGACCTATTACGATTTGAAGACCACCCGGAAAGAATACAATGTGGGAGACCGGGTCTATCTATACAATTTCCAAAGAAACCAGGCCAAACAGCGAAAATTCTTGCCTACATGGAAGGGACCTTTTGAAATTATAGACAAGATCTCCCCAGTTGCCTACAAGATCTGCATCCCCAAAGGTAGTTTGGCAGAAGGGGAAGACAAGTGGGTCCATATAAATCAGTTAAAGTGTTGCCATCCCAGGCACACTCTGCAGCAACTGGAGGAGTCCTCTGCAATACCAGAGGGGGCCGCTCCAGAGTAATTCAGTTCCAACCCTAACATATTCTACATATAGCCTATAAAATTCTATGATTCTTGTATGTAAATTGTCTCCTGATTAAAAAAATGTATATGTTCTTGTCTCCTGATTTAAAAAAAAAATGTATATGTTCATGTCTTTTGATTTATAAAATGTATATGCCGCCCCGCTATATCAATAGTGGGGGAGAAATGTCTACGAATAGGTATTGCTGCTTTGCTTTGTCATCCTAGGAGAAGGAAAACCTGGTACTGATCATGGAAGACGACCTGGGGACCGGGAGCAAAGATCTGAGGGGCCGGGGGTACAGCCCAAAACTCCCATTAGGACCGGCGAGGAGAACTGATCGATCCACCCTGATGGAGGAAAAGATGTTGAACTTTGTCATCTACGGAATCGGAAGAAGAGGATGTGCACATCCCAGCACGTGGATCAAAACATCTTTTGCACCCGACTCCCCCTCGACTCGAAATCAAAGCACAGTCGGGCGGGGGGGCTTGTTGGGTGTTCTGACCCATGTTTGGACTATTATGCTGCAACATTTGGTGCTGTGGGCTTAGGAAATCCAAGATGGCGGAAAAGCCCACATTTGCGCCAGGATCCAGGAAAACTGCGCAGTTTTTGCGCACACCAAAATGGTCACCTGACCTGCCACCCACCAGTGCGAGCGTGATGGGCCAGGAGTGCCATGAGTGGAACGTGTGCCAAAGGAAAAACAGCAGTGCCTGTTAGCTCAAAAAAGCGCTTTGAAATCACCTTTGTTTTTCTGAAATGCAAGCTAAAAATGCCTATTTTAAACATTGCAAGATATTCAAAAATCTCAATGAACACCAGCAGACATTTGGCAGAATGTAGTCTTGTGTGCATACAAAATCTGGAAAGATGAAGAGCCCAAAACAATGTTTATAATGAAAGTGGCTGAGCTGTGGATGTCAGCATCCCAAGTTAAATTGGACTGTAAGATACTAAAATCTAAATGTTTAAAATAAATGAGTGACCTACTGTTGAGTGTCACATGGTTTGCAAATGTTAAATGTCTTAGTTTTGAATTTAGAATCAGCGTTCTAGCTGCATGTGTAAAAATTGTAAGTTTGATTTGGATGAAGAAAAACTGGGAACAAAAGTGACATTTAGTTGAAGCCTGGCTTAAAGAGATTGAATTCTGCCCGGCAACTAACCCCAACAGGAGTTGTAACTTGCTCAGCCACTCTTCCCAGGCCTAGCTGCATTCTGCTGCCCCCACCAAAAGGAGATAACACCTCCCTGATTGAATCAAGGGAGGAGCACCTAGGACTGGAGGGAAACAGAACAATGAGCCTTCCTTGGCTCAGGCAAATGTTAAATTACGGGGGGTCGTAAATGGCTTCCTCTTGAGAGAAACGGTGAGGGGCAGTGCCTCTGTGAGCAACTTGAGTTGTAGGAAGTGGACAAACCAGAATTTTCACCATGTGCTTTGGGAAACTACACCCCTCTGGGCCAGAGCATAATTTTAAAAAGATGGATAATTCATAGTACAGACTTGTCAAAATTATATAAATAATATCATCATTCGTGTGATTTTTCTGTGCACATTTTAAGAGGTGTTAGGACTCTGTACCATGTTCTGAGGCAAAACCCCATGAATTATGATGATTGCAGACACGGGGTTCACGCTAGAAAAATGAAAATTTACTGGAATATGTGCAGAAAGGCGGTGTACATCTGTGTAATTTTTGGTAAAAATCCAATATTGGTAAACCAACTAAAAACTAAAATAAGTTGCCATTTTTGAACCATGGCTCTTAGAAACAGAGTTGGAATAGAGACCTACCCGAAGTAATATATGATATGTGCATGTAAAGTCAACCACTTGTGTATTTGGGAAATATGTTTAGTTATAAAAATTATTTTCTAAGGTAAAAGCAAAGGTGAGTGTTCTTTCTTTGGAGCCATATACATGACACCTGATGAGACAGGATGACTCACTGCTCCCTTCTCAAATCAGGTCAAAGAGAAATCCTTGACCTTTCAAATCATGAGTGGGTTGGGCATAGAAAGTTAGCATCCACAACCATTTTCAAAAGACATAAAAAGAGCCACTGGAAGCCGGACAGGGAGATTCATGTTCCAACCTTCAAGTGAATTCCTGCGCAGCACGCTGACGGAGAACTCCAGAACCCAGATCTCCAGAGATCCACACTAACTCCAGAACAAAAACTCCAAAGAGCTGAACTCTTCAGCAGGCCTCAAAATCTTTTGCAAACTATTCAACCGTTGGGCTGTGCGGTTTGCTGCTTGATAAGAGTCCTGTGTATCCAGAACAGAACCAGTACCCAGAAAGCAGTGCGGTATCCAGAATCCACTTGATCCAGACCAGCAGAACCAGAGACCCAGACCAGACCGCTGTGAACAGAACTGGTGCCTGATTGACCCAGCGAGCGGAGAGAACCGCAGCTAAACTTGTTGACCAGATCCGTGATGAGGCCATTCCTTTCAAATTTATAGTGTGAGTACCCAGCTAGAACTGTGCAGAACCCATCTCTTAGCTTAAAATAATCTGATTCAAAACATTTGAACCTGTTTAGAACTCCATCATAAGAAATCGTGCCTTCCTCCTGTTGATTCAAACCTTCCAAAGTGCATCTGTCAGTCTGAATTTGTCATTTCATTTCTGAAAAACTACCTTCACAAAATCACCCGTATCTTTGTAACTGTGCTAGGAACATGGTTTAACTTCCATCTTAAAGCTAAGATTATAATCTTTCCAACAAGCTCTAAACCGACTTGCTACTCCTTATAGAGCCTCTGTAATCGCGCTCGACGCACTCGAAAAAATGTGCCGCGATTTCACATTTTGCTTCATTTCAACCACGTGTAAAAAGATCTGTCCTTTGCATGCATTACTGAAATCTGTTTTCAACCTGATAATCCCTCATTAATCATTGTTAGTGTGGACCTGAACTGATTTAAAGTATCTCTCACTCACCCTGAACCTCTAGAGGGAATTAAAATCAATTTTAGCATATTTCACTCCCTTGTAAACCACCTGAAAGTATTTCGTCTGTGTTTCAAAATCATCCTTGGTGCTATAAGCTTGCTAGGGGGGAACTGAATTCGTATTGTACTTTGATTGTATTCCTGAAGACTGTGTGTGTTACTTCCATCTCCGTACATTGCATAGGGGGGGGAGTGAATTTTCAGAGAAAAAGTG